>NC_056735.1:1983561501-1983911501 GCF_019279795.1 Protopterus annectens
AAACAATAAGTGGACTGATTGATGCTGGACAGAGAGAGGAGAGACTTAGAAAGGAAGTGCGAAGACAGATGCCACCGTGAGAAGTTTAGCAATGAATGAAAAGAGGTTGGGTAATGAGAAAGATGGAGACGTTCAGAGTTCAAGTGACGCCCTGTGATAAAAAGTGATTACCGGCAGCTTCTGTGAATAGATATTTCTTGAGATGTTATGTAAATTCAGGGAAAATGATGTTTCTTTTGTTTGCAGGGAGATTTATGGAAATCATACTCCAAAAATATCTACAGCATCTCTAAAATGAATGGTACTAGCATTTAAGTACATGCCTCATCATGCCTCCCAGCTGCAGACCGATTTTCCTTTCAATTCTGATGAATTGGACTTTGGAATAGTGAGTCTTTCAAACAGAATCAAGCATTGATGTTATCTGACACTAGATTTATGAGAGCAGAACATGTAACATAGCTGTTATGGGATGAACTAGGACAGTGTGAGGAGCAACTCAAACGAGGTCTGCCGCTCTCACATTTCACTCACAGCTCCTTGGGAAGGTTTGTTTAGCAAAGGAAACAGTAATACAGAAACACATGCTTGATACTTCTGTCTTGAGGACTGATTCCAAAATACTTTTTCTCTCTCTGAGTTGCTCCACTGTTAATACATATCCACAAAGCAGCATTAAATCAGCAAAACGCACTCACAGAAAGTTACTTAGAATCTGTCCCTCAGTCTTTTCTTTATGTATGAAGTCAGAACACACTATAAACATCCAAGGAAATTGTTTTTTTTATTCAATATTACGGATATCCATTCATATATAACTGCACTGAAATACCAAAACAGAAAAATAAAGATGGAGGATGCTGACAGTGCCTACGGGAGGTTCAGCATTAAAGATAAGACATTAAACCCAAGTCCTATCCCTAGTACCCTGGACAAATTTCCCCTAGTCAGTATGAATATGACCTCAGGTCCCCTGAAAACAGAACGCTAGCCTAGTAGGACCAACTTGGTCAAGAAAGTGTAAATAAAATAAAAACAAAGTCTAAATTAGCAAACTGTAAGGATGCATTTGAAACCTAGGTTACTACACAATGGAAACCACAGAAAAGCTTTGAGAAATAAATATGTATAATGCAGGAACTTAAGAAATACATTTGAAATGTTACACAGACTAAAACATCTTCATTTTTCTTTCCTGAGGATGTCAGCAAAAATACATCTCCTGTTTTACTACGGTGAACTAAAAAGTTTATACTGTAACCACTGAAAACGTTTTACTTAAGGCATTAACATCTTTTTAAGAAATATCAAATAAGCAAGTCATAATAAAATCTTTTCTTCTGAGTCATAAAACAACATGCCTTTCTTAAAAAATAAGCTGCTAATCTTTCATATTGTGAATATTTTGCTTTCACAGTACAATATATTATCTATTTTAGTGAGACCAAAGAAGCAATTACTTAATATGTAATCCTCTCTCTGCAAACAGGTTATTCATAGGGACACACATAGGCAGTGATTACTTCACTGGTTTGATAGTTAGGTAAAGATTAAAAATAGAACCTGTCTTAAAATGAGCTGTGCTTTCCACTTAATAACAGCCATATTTGGCCTGCTTCCTTGCGTCCTTATGCAGATCACTGTCCATAGCCTGTTCATGACCCTAAGGATGTAAGTACATTTCTTGGCTGCACAATTCATCAACAGCTTGAAGTGACAGGCATGGTGATTCAATTCTACATCTCAGCATATCAGATGCAGACCACATTCCTCAGTCAGTAGATTCAGAAAGAAATAAGTCCCCACTGCAGCTGCCCTTTCGTAGAGATGGAAATATTATTGGAAAGGACATAAACAGACTAATTAAATCACAGCAGTATGGCTGAGTTGACAGCTGGTACAGCGTGTGACTGAGCCGATCCATATCTGTGAGCACGAGGCACTTCACTTCCAATCCATTCGCTATTAGGTGCTCTCAGGCTTGCTGTGCAGGCATTAAATAATAACATATCATTTCCAAGGCTGAAATAATTTTAAGAAAGGAAAGCCTTTCAAAGATTTTCTTTTCTGCAAAATGGAAAAGAACATTTACAATGCTGTTCTGCTTTTGCAATAAAGCTTTAATAATGCCATTACCCTTCAGAAGTAGGATCCCCTGAACAGTCAGCACTCTGCATGTCATGCAGAGAAATACAAACAGAGCTGAAAGCATGGTCCATGGAGCACTGCTAACACTGTTTTAACCAGCAGTGCCACCTTTTGTTGAGGAAACAGTGTCCATTTCAGGCAGAGAAGTTATAATGCATAACTACTGAGAACAAATCACACATGCTGCTTTAATAACAGCTTACGTACCATCTGTCAAACAATTGCCACACCACCACAGTCTAACTGTGGAGACTGCTATACAGATGGACAAGAAGTTTGATTCTTAATGCATATGCACACAGTCTGCAGGTGTTCAGGGTTTAGAGATATAAGCGTCACACTCATCAGCCACAAAAGTGCTATGTTTAAGTTCTGAAAATAGAGATTCAGTACATAGATAATGCTTTGAGTCTTTCAAAAGTAATACATATTTCTGAATCACCTCCAAATGCATGTATTGAGATATACACATTGTTGACAGCAGTGACCTTTACTTTTAAAACTGCATGCAAGTTTCTATGCAGTAGCCTATTCCCAGTATACAGATAATGGGATGACAGCAAAGGCTACATGGGATGTTAACATGTTATACGTATTATCTGAAATGTTGGGACGTGCTTCAGCAACACCCGAAGTATGGACACTGAATGACCAAAAAAAGAGGCTTGCATATACCAAGTCTGAGATGGCCATTTTTTGGAATATTCCCTTTTTCCTAAGGTATGGCAATCTCATAGTTGGAGTTTGGAGGATGTTTGGGGCTTGTTCCCTGCAAAAAGAACTATGTTTGATATTCGCTACTCTCCTACATTTTCAATTTTTTTTTTCATTGTCTGAACTCTGCATTACGAGTACCACGATTTCAATAGGGAGTCATAAAAAAATTACATTAAGCTCTCAACATATCTAAATACTTTTGTCACATAATGCCTCATAGTCCCTAATTACACATGATATCTAGGACATTGTGTACATTGTTGCTTATTTATTTCCAAACAGCTAGAAACACATGTTTTGTCTACTGTATAAAATGCATTTCAAGCTTGCATAAAATACAGTAATTTGTCATTTAAATACAACCACTTGTTAATATCTATTAGTTTACAGTATTACTGTTTATTGCTATTATCTGACAAAAATAAAATCATGCAAGCATTATTTCTGGTTGTCATTCATCAAGGCCATGCTCGGAAAAGGACTGTGGTGAAATACATCACTTACCTCGCCACCAAACAACAGAATAAATAATATAAATAAATAATGGTGAAAGAGAGTATCTCATTACTGTTAGAAGTCTAGCAGAACATTATAGCTAATATCCATATAACTGTATATGTTTAAGGTTCTGCAGTAAGTTGCTGTGATTAATTTCAAGATAGACATGACTATAAAATGACTACTTCTTTAAATTATAACTGTGGAGATTCTCAGATTCATAAGACCCATGAGGTGTAATGTACTGGTAAGTACGAATGAATTAGAATTCAAACAAAAGTGCATGTTTACAGTGCACATACACATAAAACAAGTTATCATTTAAACTTTAAAATGCTTCTGCTTTAAAAAGTAAACACACATGCATGCAGAGGCAAGTACATAAGCAAAACACACACACACACACACACACACACACACACACACACACACACACACACACACACACAAGCTTCCAAGGTCCTTTCTTATTTTGTCAAATGTATAAACTTAGCCGGTAAAGGGTTTCGGCATCTGGCAGAATGGTGCATTTTTGTCACTGATGGAAAGATTATTTCTATACACCATTCATTTATAATATTAAATGCTGTCTGGAGGGAGGCAGTACAGTAATTTGAAAATTTGGTGATTCAGACAATAGAGTCAGTTTTCATATTTGAGAACAATGATGCCTAAAAGGACAGGACCCAGGACAAAACCTGGCAGGACTTAGCTGATCACAGGTGATAGTTAGCCCTCGTATTCATATCTGCCGACTATAACCACACACCCAGATGTGTACCCCAGTTACTATACCTTCATTTACTTTCAAATCCATGATTTTATGTACTATTCATGACCTTAAGTGCCAAATGCTTTAGCTAGATTGAGTTAAGCTGGTCATACAGTTAAACCTTTATCCAAGATAGCAGCACAAAGGATGCCATAGCAAAACATGATTAAAAATAATAATACAATAAAATTCAGGATACATTACTTGTAGCATGTCAGTGTCTACTTCATTACTACTCACAGTTTTCTTGGCAGCTTTGCATTTCTGCACAAATACAGTTTCCGGTACATACTGCGGGAATATATACTACAATATAATATAATATAACAATAGAATATAATATAATAGAATAGAATAGAATATTCATAATATATAAAATAAAAATATAAGAGAGACTTGACTGCTGTTCTAGTTCTACTGGACACAAATCATGTACACCCTTTCCATCTCTTCCTATATGAACTATGGTATTATCTTGAGCTCTTTGTACTAAGATGGGCACATTAAAAGCAAGAGCAAATATGATGTGCCACTGTCCTGCTTAAGGACAGGCCAATGTTATGCAAACATTATGCAATTTATCAGGTGGTGATCCCCAAGAAAAAATCTTTGTACTCATCCCAGGAGATCACCATGGTGGCAAAATATTCAGTAGCTCTCTTCCAAGTGGTAGGGAGGCTTAGCAGCCTACTCCGTCTTGCCTTCCAGAATTATTTTTCAGTAGAAGAATGTCAATTACCTGCTCTGTACTATGCTGCCAGGCTTACATTGATTATATTGAGTGCTGACCCTGGCACAATATCAGGAATCTTGTGTGGTTCAGCAGAGGTCATGGTCTGAGTTTTTTATCCTTGACTACAAAGATTTTGTTACTGTAGTTTCCAGAATGTGGACCCCAATCTGTGGATTTACCTCTGCCTCACATAACTGGCTACATCAGGTAGTGACATGCTACCTCCAGTCCACTACCAGATCACTGTCTCCTCATTTAGTAATGGAGTCTTTCCAACATATTTAAAGGAGGCCACTCCATTCCTTTAAACCAGCTGGTCTTCATGCAAATTATCTGGATAATTACAAATTATAGCATCGACAACACACCATTTCAAAATGAAAATGTCGTAAGAGACATGGGTACTTGGGTGGACACCTCCCTTACATTTGACCACCACAGTGCAATAATAGCTAGGAAGTCTTTTTGCCTTGCACAATCCACAGCTAAAGGTATTTCTTCCAGATTAAAAGAACCCTTCACCTCCTTGTACTCTGCACTGATTGGACCTATCACTGAGTATAACATTACTACTAAGTCCATTACTACGAATATCAAACAATTAGAAAGACTCCAGAAGTTTGAAACTAAAAGCAAGAGGGGTTTAAAAGATTTGAATTACCATGAAAGCCTGTAGGCTTAGTCCCTACCTCAGTTACAGACTCCTTATGGATTATTTGTGCCTTGTGTACAGGGGCTATGAAGGATCCAGTTGTCCAAGATCTCTTACACCTTAATAAATTAAGTAGACCAGCTAACACTAGGGTCAGATATCTAAATACACTCCAGCAAATAAATAAGAAAAGGAAGAGGGACAGATTTGCCACAGAGTCTCTACTCCTTCTCTGGAGCAAACTCCCTGTTCAAGTTAAACAGTGTGACAAACTACCTGCTTTTAAAAAGAGCTGGACAACTGGATGGGCATTCCTAACTTGACACCTGCTGTGACTGGCTTGGACTTCCTTGAGAATATGTACATGGGTGGGTACATGCAGGGCAGAAATGTCCTAGTGGGTTAGTTTCCTTTTAATGCCTATGATCCTATGAATTTATCTCAAATACTTGCTTTACTGGTGTCCTTAAGAAGGTCATGTATACACAACTGGATTACTATTTGAATGAAAATAACACTACTGATCCTTTCTAGTCTAGTTTTTGGTCAAAACTTAATGCAGAGAAAGTCTTTCCTGGGTTATTAATGATCTTCTAGCAAGAGATCAATGTTATAATTCCACCTCAGCTCTTATGTGTGGCATTTAACACAACTGACCACATGATTTTAATGGCCGGTTTGAGGCATTATTATGACATACCAGAAGACATTCTGGAAATGTTTGCCTTCTACAGATTTGGGTAAATTCACATGGTAATGTCAGGGGCTAATTCATCCTCTTCCAACTCTCTGACCTGTGAGGGTATAACAGGGATTAATGTGAGGTTCACTGGGGTTCAAGAATCTATGATAGCCTTAAATAAATTAGCTTGGAGTGCATCTATAACTGGATTGTCAGTAGCTTACTGACCCTAAGACATCCGCCATGGCTATATACACCATGGTGCGAAACTCATCTGTTGCAGTACTGTCTCCTAATATCTATAGTGGTAAACAACTGGAAATGATGTCAAAGAAGGGGTGATTTCTTATAATCATGATTTGGGTCATTCTTAGGGACAAAGTATCCTCCAGTATTGCCTCTGTTAAGCACACTACCTGCTGATGTTACAGAAGTGGCACATCCCTTGGGCTCCCCTAGACTAAACTACTGCAATGCCCTGTACCCAGACATGGGCTGCCTGTAACTTGTGCAAAACTCTATAGTTTAGGTGCTGATAATGGCATCCTGATAACACCATATTAGTAGATTCTGCATAGTCTGTACTGGTTTGGTTGTCAGTTCAGCTATGTCCCACATATAAGGTCTTAGTTTATTTAGCTCTTCAAGGTTTATGTCACCCTAGATTTAAAGAGCTTCCATCCTGATAACAGGCCATCATGCTCTATGCTCCTCTGTCTTGGGGTAGTTGGTAGACTCAAGGTTTCAAGATGCTTTTTTTCTTTCTGATGAGCAGTCTTTTATTTTTCAAGAGTTTCCCCTTTGGAACATGTTACTCAGGTGGATAGGGATGTGTGTGCCCGTCAGCAGTGCTCCCTCAAAACACAATCTGTTTGGTCTTGAATATCAGTTTTGACAATTGTAAGCCTTAATATGTGTTGCGTCAAATCTTTTCTTGTATATTTGTTTAATTTATTTCTTACCATATTTTGAATGATATTGTATTGCTGCATAGGTTATAAGCACCTATGTATATGTCAAGTTGAGCTTTGAATTTTAAAGAACTGCTAAATTACCGATCCCATCGATATCTGCTCTGTATAAAAATATCAGTGTACCCTAAAACTGTCACTCTAATACCAAACAACTCTACAGCTTCTCACAATAACTCCAGGGACAAGGCTACATCAGTAAACTTCCGATCTGCTGCAATGGTGAGGTAGTAGGCCTACCCAGGCATTTTACTGAATTATGTATCACACAGTTTTTGACAGTAACTTTGTAAGAAGGTAGAATTTGCTGGTTTTTGCTTCAGTATAACATAAACTTTTTCAGTAGCATGTATCACAAGTCTTAGCTACAGCACTTTGTGGAACATGCTAGGACAACATGCTAGTGTGACGTGTACTACGTCACTCTTCATAATAATATATCTGAAGGAAAACACTGCTGCAGTGAAGTTTTATAATAACATGCACGATATGCTCTCTTTGTTCATTCTAGCTACAGAACACCTTACATGACCCACCTTTCTCCTGCCACCTCACTGCTGATTGTGGTACAGGTCTCCTCACAACCGCTGCAGAGAATGCTGTATCCAGTATGCCCGTGGGGAGCTCTAAATTCTGAAGTAGTCATATGGGGAAATCATCTGAGAAGTAGATACTTTCAGACTTCAATCCACGTTAGTATAAAAACAAATAATTTAAAAAAGCCCAACCCGTATCAATGCATGTCCACTGATCACCTGAAACACTATCTAAAAAAAATAATAAACTTGTCTAAAACACATTGATATGTGACATATAATCAAAGAAAGAAGGAAGGAAGCATTGCAATCATGCTTTTACTAGATTCTTGCATCACTATTTAAGAAATGCAGGACAGACTGTTTGTGCACGAATATTTCCTGATCTGCGAATTACAAAAGAATACAAACTTGCTGTAAAATTTTCATGTTTTTAATGTTATTACCACTGGTTTTATTTTCAGGTAGAGAGACAAAAAGGAACTCATTAGTAAGCACTGGTCTTCTGAGTGCTGACTGTAGGGAAATGGATGTTTAGTGTTTAGTCTAGGAGTTTAATACCATGATAATTATTGTGATAACCAGAAGCAGATAACTCAGTCAACAGGGCTTCTGCAGATGCTGATTATTGCAGAATTTCTTTCTAGTAGTCTAGTGATTTACTGCACCCAACCCCCTTTTCCCTTTAATATCCATTTCTACTTCTTTATAGTTGTACTGACAAAATAACTAGAAATTCTAGTTTACAAGCAAGAAAATTCCTCACAAGTAAGAAGATGTCCAGTTCGATTCTCAGCTAGAGCGTCTTGTGCGTGGAGACATGCGTGAATGGGCGTACCTTCGTTGAAGGTTGTGCGTCAGGGCTGGTAACTCGGCACGTAAAAATCAAATACCAATCATTAGCGGACCAGAGTTTCTGTTGTGGCGACTCCTAACCGGGAAAAGCCGAAAGACGCAAAAAAAGAGAAACCCATTTAAACTCAAAACCCCACCCAAAAAGACTAGAGGTCTGATTCTTCATAGCAAATGTTATGGGAGTCTGGGGCTTTTGTATATAGGACAAACATAAGTAAAAGGATAAAACTGGGGAAGGACAGTAGATGATTAAGGAAAAGGATATCATTCTTTGAGGAACTTCATACATATGCAATCAGTTAAGCGTGGTTGTTGCACAGCAGGATTCAACATGTAGTCAAACAATTCTGCAGCCACAGAGTTTTTGCATCACTGGGGATGGGGTACAGATTTTCAGTATTTGGTGTTTTACAATTATTGGTTTTCAGCTTTGCATGTTTTAGGTCTGAGAAGTCAGTGCTGCCTGATTTGGTGCCGATATCAAACTTCTGATAGCAATCAGAACTGTGGGCTATTCTACATGCACCTGAGCTACCATCAAATCAGGCAGATGGGGCCCCGAGTTTAACATTTCATCTAAAGGATGGTACCAATCGCAGTGCAACATCCACCACACACTGCTCTGCTTATTCACTTTAAAATGATGTTCGGCAGAACAAAAGCAAAATGATGGTGTAGACGGGCACTTTAGTTTTTTCTGATGACAATTCATTCTACTTTTCAAATTTGGTCAGTTTTAAATCTATACAAGTTTGTTTGACATATTACAGTAAGCTGAACTGTTTTTTAACTAAAAAAAGATCTGAGACAGAGTTCAGCTGTGTGAAATTATGAACTGAAATCACATGACATCAACTCTAACTTAATCAGACGTATGACTAATAAATGAAAGAAGTAAAGGAAGCTAAATGGTTGTGTATGAGCCATCTTACGTTTTAAGGGGTTATGACTTTGTTTACAGTATGCACGTTTGTACCGTGATAAAGTGGGCATTTGCCCTGAAGTGCTCTCTTCTAGTATATAATTCCTAATAAAGATGATATTTCAAAAGGAAATGCAAAAGACTGATTTCTTCATCACCTTCTTCACTGTGTGTGTGTATATATATATATATATATATATATATATATACATTATCAGATATAATATTTATATATTATATACTATATTATATTATACTACATTATATTACATTATTAATTATATTAGATATAATATATCTTTTCAGAGCTGATGGAAAACAGAAACATATCCTAGAAAGGAAAAGGTACAAAGAAAAGAAGAGAAACAAATGCATTACTCCATCTCAGGAGACACACATATACATGCACACACAAACACACACATATTTAAAAGTCATTTACAGCATCAAGAGTTTACCTTTCTATGTGTCCTTGAACCATGGGAGGAAACCAGATACACTAGTGAAAATCAACAAATCAAAAGAGAAGGAAACTGACTCCACACAGAACACAAAAATGAAGAACCAAGCATTTGAGGCAGAAATATTAACTGCTATACTACCTGGACATTAATTTTCAAACCAAAATGGTACAAATAATATTTCTGGGCACAAAACTAAAAGCAGATAAATTCTAACACAGAGCTAAATTGTAGTGCAAAACCTAATTTTGCATATTACACATGAGATGGTTAACACTGAATAACTGATGGGATTACAAATGTGTCTTTACATATATTCCCAGTCATCCCATCTAGTGAAAGTAGTTGTTACAACCTTTCTACTAGAAAGAAGTTCAAAGTAACAGTTTTGGCACAGTACATATGCAGCTTCTGTTCACTATAGCAATACGTTGGTAATGCTAAATTTACCCACGGTTGGCATGGTTTGGTCCCGAGGGCGAAGCCCAAGGGACCAAACAAAGCCAACCGTGGGTAAATTTAGCATTACCCACACCCAGAAGTGGGTTATTGCTATTATACCATGACATTATTTAAGAAAAGAAACTATTACTTTTCTTAAATAATGGCATAGTATAATGCCTGTTTGCTGCCCTTCCGCAGATGTCTGGCATCCGCGGCAGTTCTGATGTACTGCGCGCCTGTGCAGTACATCACAGCTGTGGGCAAAAGCAACGGAGAAAGCAAGATCTCCGTTGCTTTTTTTTTAGTGTCTCGCTATGTTAAATGAGTTTAACATAGCGAGACAGTTTTAAAATAAGCAACGGAGATGTCCGTTGCTTATTTTAAAACTGTCTCGCTATGTTAAACTCATTTAACATAGCGAGACTAAAAAGCAACGGAGATCTTGCTTTCTCCGTTTTTTAAACACTGTCTCGCTATGTTAAATGGGTTTAAAATAGCGAGACAGCTTTAAAATAAGCAACGGAGATCTCCGTTGCTTATTTTAAAGCTGTCTCATATGTTAAACCCATTTAACATAGCGAGACAGTGTTTTAAAAAATCGAGTTATACTAATGGAAAAAAGTCCGGGCGACCGGACCTTTTTCCATTAGTATAACTCGATTTACAATGGGCACGCTGGCCAATCAGCGTGCACGTTTTGGGGGGATCATGGTATAATATACATTTTTAACCAATGTGCTTTTTTAGCAAAGGTATGTTACATTACCTAACTTTCTGAGATTCAGTGCTTTGGTCTCAGAACAATATTGTAAAAGGATACTATATGATCATCATATTCAACAATGACCAGGAAGAACTAAAAGAAAAAATACCTCCAGTCAGGAAACCTATAGGAGCTTCCCAAAATAACTGACTTCAAAGTAAAAAACAAAAAGAAGCTCCAACAACCAAGGCGGTCTGAATAAAAAAAAGTTTTAATCCACACAGTTAAGCGCTTTCAAACACAAGGTTCTTCGTCAAACTGAATAAAAGAGCATCATGCAATTCAAGTTTAATTTACTATTACACAGCCAATAGAAACAATGTATTAATTATATAGGTAAATCTCTAGATTTCAAGACCGGCCTTAAAGAAAAGTTGTCATTTAATCCTGGCTTCCTATCTGTACATAACTTACAAATCCAATATAGTTCCCTTTCTTCAGTAAAATTAAAGAAATCACCACCTCTTAGTCCTTTGTACACAACTTCTACCACCTTAAACTTAAGGTAGTGAGAAGAACCTGATTCAAAAACATGCTTAGCTAGGGCATTTGTTAAATCAGCCCTTTTTATAGCATATTTATGGCTGCGAATATGTTCATAGAGCATTCTATTTGAGTTCCCTAAATAGAAACTTTCACATACTGTGCATGCAGCTAGATAAATAATATTTCTAGCCTATGCTAGTGATTTTAGGATGGTTAGACATGTAGTGGATGCAAACTGGGGCATCTTGACTACAGATGATAAGATTAGAGACATAGTGGCTGTTAAACCCAACTTTACTTATAAAAATAAGAAATCCCTTAAACGTAGGCTGTGCTATAGGGATTGTAAGTTGATGCATACAGAGTTGCCTGTTAAAGATCAGATTGTTGGCACTCTCCCTTGTGGGAATTGTAGACACTGTCCTTCTATTGATACAGCCAACGTCTTTATGCACCCTATATCTAGACAGAAGTTTATGTTTAATCTCTATGCACACTGCAGAACTAGAAATATTATTTATCTAGCTACATGCACATTATGTGAAAGTTTCTATTTAGGGAACTCAAATAAAATGCTCTATGAACATATTCGCAGCCATAAATATGCTATAAAAAGGTCCAAAAAATAGAATGAAAGGCACACCACGACAATTGAAGCAAACCTCAAGCAAGTTCAAACAAATTCAAAAATTTTATTTGTCAGTAAGCGCTTTCACGTCTCATTCGACGCTTCTTCAGACTTTAAAAACAAACTCTGAAATGAATTCTTAAATAATGTTATTCATCATCTGTAAGAACCAATGACATCACTAAACTAATTAAAACAAACACCTATCTAAACATTAGAATGTGTGTGTTCAAAACACTTTAACAATACTTATATTACATACATAAAAAGACATATAAGAAAGATATCATGCTCATAAAAAATATATATAAAAAGCATGTAAAAAAAAAAAAATATATATATATATATATATATATATATATATATATATATATGTACATATGTAAAAAAACATGTAAAAATACACACACACACACATATATATATATATATATATATATATATATATATATATATGTATGTGTGTACATAAAAACATATATACTAATATAAATATATATATAAAAAAGTAAATCTATGTACATAGGCCCAGGAATATGTAAAATGACTAGGAAATAAACAAATATTTAAAGACCCTTAATGTCTCAGGGGTCTGTCCTTAAGGAATGGTTTCAGGGAAACTCTATCATTCAAACCATGTCCATTGTCAGCTTATAATTTAATTATCCATCTATTCTCTTCCTTCTCAGTGAAGTTGTTCACATTACCTAGTCTCTCAGTGGTGTATATAAGTTCTAGTACCAGGAACTTAAACCTATGTGTAGTATCATTATGAAGTACATGCCTGACAATGGCATTGGTTTCATTTTCCTTACTAATAGCATAGATGTGTTCCCTGATTCTTTCCCTTAAACTCCTATTAGTTTTACCCACATTTTTGACAAATACCTAAATATACAACATTCCTAGATGTGCAACTCGCATAAAAATCTAATTTATATGTGATTTGAGTGTCTGGATGTTCGAACATATTGGTGCCCAAAATGTATTGACATTGATTGCAGTTGTAACATGGAAATGTTCCTTTTTTAACAGAGATAGGTTTACTAATCTCATTGCGCTCATAACATAACAGTCTTTTCAAAGACTTCGTATTTCTATAACTAAAACTTGGCTGTTGGCCTACAATCCTACCAATCCCTTCATCTAACTTTAAGATACTCCAGTTCTTCTTAATGACATTTGTTATAATCTTATTATTGTTAGTAAATGGAATGGTAACCTTATTCTTCCTAGTATCGCTATTCTTCTTATGTGATGTCTCAGTCTCCTCCAGGTAGTTGTTCCTATTAATATAGGGGCACCCATCAGCTGCTCGATCAATATGATGTAATATCTCAAGCTCCTTTTTGTGATAGCCTCTCTTTGAAAGATCTCTCTGTATATCTCCTATGGCTGTACTATAATTTTCATTCTTGCTAGTTAGTCTAGAGCATCTTAGTGCTTGATTCTTAACTACATTCTTATGTATGTGAGGTGGATGCATACTGTCCCTATGCAAAAACGCATTTCTTCTACAAGGTTTCCTATATATCACTGTATGCATCATGTCCCCCTCCATAGTTAATAATACATCCAAAAACTCAGTAGAGTCTCTAGAGAATTTGCTAGTAAATGTGAGGAAACTAGTAGTACCATTGATATAAGTAATGACATCTCTCAAGGTATCCAAGTCTCCTCCCCAAATAAGGAAGAGGTCATCCACAAATCTTTTATAATAATTAATGAACTTTGAAAAAAATGCATTATCCATAATGTATGTATGTTCCCAGTATGCAAGGACCAAATTGGCATATGAATTGGCGCATGGTGTACCCATCGCCACCCCAGTTGTTTGTAAAAAATATTTACCAGCAAATGTAAGAGCATTATTATTAAGAACCAGTTCTAATAACATAGTGATCCTTATTACTTGGTCTCTAGAAATCCCTCTCCGTATCAAATACAACCTTAGATAATCAATACCTATATCATTAGGTATACTGGTAAACAGAGACTTGATGTCCAAAGTTACTAAATAATCAGTTTTAGTTAACTGTTTAGTAGTATTCAAAGAAGACAAAGTTTCCAAAAATTGTTATGTGTCCCTAAGAATAGAAGGTGTTAACTCTACTATTGGTCTCAACTGCTTCTCTCTATATATAGACATGTTTTCCGTTAACCATCCTTTACCTGAAACAATAGGTCTTAATGGAGGGTTTATGGGATTCTTATGAACTTTCGGGACACCTCTAAAAGTTGGTACCAAAGGTGTCTCTATCAAGAAATATTTATACAAATTATTGTCAAAAATACCATTCAGCAACATGTCATATAAATCTTTTATCATCACATTCAATTCTTAAGGTGTTAAACACTTATAAGTGGATTCATCTAGTAACATTTCATTAATTCCAATATTGTAAGCATCTTTGTCCAGTATCACTGTGGCTCCTCCTTTGTCAGCCGGTCGAATTACTATCTCATTATTGCTCTGCAAATTGTTTAAAGCCTGAATTTCTAATTTACTCAAGTTAAAAAACTCTGGTCTCGGTTTATTATGTTTATCATTCAATACTGCTAACAAATCAGTAACACATGCTTTCTCAAAACATTCTAAATGCGCATGTAACTGTGGTACAAAAGTAGATGGTTTTGAAAATATATTATCACTATTTCTATCCTGCTCATTTTTATATATCATGTTAAGAGCTACATTCCTAGTAAAATGTTTAATGTCAATTATAACATTGCTCACATCCACAGTCTGTGAGGGAATGAAAGAAAGTCCCTTATTTAAAACAGATATCTCATCAGATGTTAAAATATACCTTGACAGATTGATGACTAAGTCCTCTACGTCCTCTAACTAGCAAGAATGAAAATTATAGTACAGCCATAGGAGATATACAGAGAGATCTTTCAAAGAGAGGCTATCACAAAAAGGAGCTTGAGATATTACATCATATTGATCGAGCAGCTGATGGGTGCCCCTATATTAATAGGAACAACTACCTGGAGGAGACTGAGACATCACATAAGAAGAATAGCGATACTAGGAAGAATAGGGTTACCATTCCATTTACTAACAATAACAAGATTATAACAAATGTCCTTAAGAAGAACTGGAGTATCTTAACGTTAGATGAAGGGATCGGTAGGAATGTAGGCCAACAGCCGAGTTTTAGTTATAGAAATACGAAGTCTCTGAAATGACTGTTATGTTATGAGCGCAATGAGATTAGTAAACCTATCACTGTTAAGAAAGGAACATTTCCGTGTTACAACTGCAATCAATGGCAATACATTTTGGGCACCAATGTGTTTGAACATCCAGACACTCAAATCACATATAAATTAGATTTTTATGCGAGTTGCACATCTAGGAATGTTGTATATTTAGGTATTTGTCAAAAATGTGGGTAAAACTAATAGGAGTTTAAGGGAAAGAATCAGGGAACACATCTATGCTATTAGTAAGGAAAATTAAACGAATGCCATTGCCAGGCATGTACTTCATAATGATACTACACATAGGTTTAAGTTCCTGGTACTAGAACTTATATACACCACTGAGAGACTAGGTAATGTGAACAACTTCACTGAGAAGGAAGAGAATAGATGGATAATTAAATTACAAGCTGACAATGGACATGGTTTGAATGATAGAGTTTCCCTGAAACCATTCCTTAAGGACAGACCCCTGAGACATTAAGGGTCTTTAATAAATATTTATTTATTTCCTAGTCATTTTACATATTCCTGGGCCTATGTACATAGATTTACTTTTTTATATATATGTTTATATTAGTATATATGTTTTTATGTAGACACACACACATATATATATATATATATATATATATATATATATATATATATGTATTTTTTACATATTTTTTACATGTTTTTTACATATGTACATATATATATATATATATTTTTTTTTTTTACATGCTTTTTATATATATTTTTTATGAGCATGATATCTTTCTTATATGTCTTTTTATGTATGTAATATAAGTATTGTTAAAGTGTTTTGAACACACACATTCTAATGTTTAGATAGGTGCTTGTGTTAATTAGTTTAGTGATGTCATTGGTTCTTACAGATGATGAATAACATTATTTAAGAAATCATTTCAGAGTTTGTTTTTAAAGTCTGAAGAAGCGTCGAATGAGAAGTGAAAGCGCTTACTGACAAATAAAATTTTTGAATTTGTTTAAACTTGCTTGAGGTTTGCTTCGATTGTCGTGGTGTGCCTTTCATTCTATTTTTTGGAACTTGTTACTGTTGTTTGGAGGCACTTCACCCCTACAGTGTATTCTCTCTTTTTGGACTCATGCTATAAAAAGGGCTGATTTAACAAATGCCCTAGCTAAGCATGTTTTTGAATCAGGTTCTTCTCACTACTTTAAGTTTAAGGTGGTAGAAGTTGTGTACAAAGGACTAAGAGGTGGTGATTTCATTAATTTTACTGAAGAAAGGGAACTATATTGGATTTGTAAGTTGTGTGCAGATAGGAAGCCAGGGTTAAATGACAGGGTTTCTTTAAGGCCGGTCTTGAAATCTAGAGATTTACCTATATAATTAATACATTGTTTCTCTTGGCTGTGTAATAGTATATTAACTTGAATTGTATGATGCTCTTTTATTCAGTCTGATGAAGAACCTTGTGCTTGAAAGCACTTACTGTGTGGATTAAAACTGCTTTTATTCAGACCGCCTTGGTTGTTGGAGCTTCTTTTTGTTTTTTACTTTGAAATGACCAGGAAGTAATGCAAACTACTGTTTTTGGGAAGAATTATGTTTGCTTTCTGCCTTATTTTGAATATACCAATATTACGAAATAGTAGCAGTTTAGGAATGATCCAGTGATGGCTTTTTTTTGCCCATTTAGAGTCTGCTCACAGTACTGCCAGCTTAACCAAAAAGGATTAACTCTCATATCCAACTGAGAACACAGATAATTCTCAGTAATTGGTAAAAAATGAAGATGAATGGGGCTGAGAGATAAGGAGCAATTAGCTCATCAGCGGTTACAGCTGTGCTCTCAATCCGGATCCATCTCCTGAGCCCTGGCCCCTTTCAATGAAGAACCCAGCTAGAATAAGTACACTGACCCCAAGTACCAGTACACCTTCCCATCAGTCTGTGCTTCTTCCATTCTAATTCTGCATTGCAAAAAGACACCTGTCACAGCACGCAGTCTGATTTTCTGCCTCTCCCAGGACTCATCTCTAAAGCCGATCTTTTTTTTTAAGCTCTATTTTTTAACAGAAACTAAATGACTACTGTAGACAGTCTTAAATTCCCTGTCAATCGTTTCATTATAGCAGCATCATCTGTTTGAAAATATAAGCAATTCCCTCATCTAATTACTGAGAGGATCTGAGATTCATTAACATTGCCAAGGCAGGGAATCAGATGTGAAACTGCAAAGCTGTGCTTGGTGGCCTAGGAGCTCTGTTTCCTTTTGGTTGCATTCTCAAGGTCTTGGAGACTTTTCCTGAAGCCATAAAAGTCATTCTTTTTTTTCTTAAAATAGGTATGTATGCATTTATTTAAAGGAAATGGAATACAGTGTGTAGTTTTATAACAATAGGCTATATTGTGTGAGCCATTTCAACATGCTAAAACAGAAAATATTTCTCTCCTTTGGGAACATAAAGAAGTTAATAATGAAGAGGCAGTTATTGAATTTCATTACAAAGAACTTTGCAACTTTAACTGCCCAGAACTGATGCGGAAATAAAAGATTACTTCATGCCTTTCAACAAAAGTCTTTGTTGTTTATTAAACTATGTTGCCATTTGTGTGAGAAAAGCAGTCCAGATTACCTTGGCAGTTTTTATAAACAAAACCCAGTTATATTGTTATACTTGCTTCATTTCCTTAAAAAAAACATATTTTTTTAGAAAGTCAGAAGAACAAACAGTTTCTTTTCCCCAACAGCTGTCCACAGGCAGCACTGTAGAATGTTATGAACTAATTTCCTATTAAGAAAGCAACATGTAATTGTTAAATATTTTCAAACATGGCATGAGTCATCCATTTATGCAGGTCAAAGGTTTTTGTGTATCCTTAGCACAGGCTGGAAACTGTCTGCAGAATGTTCTTGTAAAAATGACAGATACAGAACCAAGCATACTGGTGACTTGGTATGCACCACTCTGTTAAGATGCAGGGAAACAGGATTTATGAAAGTAGTAGCAAACGATTCCTGATTATTACAGGTAGATCCACTGGGATGTGAAATGTTGTTGTTGTTGTTGTCTTTCGGCTTTTCCCGGTTAAGGGTCGCCACAGCGGAACTCCGGTCTGTTAATGATTAGCAGTAGATTTTGACGAACGCCGAGGTGCCAGCTCGACGTTCACCCTTCAACGAAGGCACGCCCATTTACGCATGTCTTTAGAACACCCACCCAACTGCGGGGAGGACATGCAGACTCCACACAGAAGGCACTCCCCGCACTCCAGCCGAGAATCGAACGGGAGAACCTCTTGCTATGAGGCAACAACGCTACCGCTGCGCCACCACGGCATATACAATCTTAAACTAATAATGGTCCTTGAAAAACATGGCATAGTTAAACACACCTGCATAATATCTCACTCTAAATCAGTGGGTAATGTCATACAAAGTTTTTAATTATCACTCTGTCCACTGAACTGTCAACAGGATATTGTTACTACAGAAAAACTGGACATATAGACATGTTCTTGACATTTGCTAAATTAGTCTAAGAGATGTGTTACCTCAAAAAGTCACTTCTCAAGTTGTTTGCTGTCTGCCCATAAATAATGTATTCACTATTACACTGAGGTATTGCAGTTTAAAATAAATAAAATCCAGAAGCAAAAATGCAGGTTTTAGCTGCACATTTGTTTGTTTGTAATTAATAATAATAAAACATATGCTGACTGGAAGGTCCCAGTAAGTCTAAGGTCCTTTTCCAGAAGATGTGCAGATTAGTTAAACTTTGAAAGTTAGTCAAATACATGATAAAAATCACAAGACCACAGCAGAGGGTAAATCACTTGAAAAATCAAAAGTATAAAAAACATGGCAAGAATAAAGAAAACAGACTATATCTTTCATCATTTTAGGATATTAGCTATACCTTTGTCGTCATTTTAATTTGCTAAAGATGAACACACTTTATTAGCATTAGTTTTGGGCATCTGCCTCTAGATGTAAGGAGACCAAAATATGAATGCAAGAATGTATCCATCTCAGTTTTGACAATCTGTTCCAGTGCATATCTGTATATTACTGTTCCTTCTCATTTGTTATCCTGATCTTACGCACGCTTCTTATTTTCAAAAGATATATGTGTAATCTGAAGAAGGTAGCTAAAGCAGATTACATCTACTTTATATTTAATTTCCATATTTATGTAAAAAGATACAAACATCCAGAATACAGAGAATGTGTTTACTCTCTGCCCATGTAAATATGACTAAACTAAAATAATACAACTGCAGACTTTTTAAAGAAAAGAACACAGAAAGCAAAAAAAAAAAAAATGTAAAGGTGAGGGACTGAAACAGTAAATATTCCGCATACAACAATTCCATTCTTCTAGTCTCAGAATGTTGGGCTGAATATAAGGGACGTCATTCAAGAATGACTGTGCTGTGTATCTGCTAATGTCATCAGGCCTATATATAACACAGAATGCTATGCAAAATTCAATAAGAAAGGGTTTATTGCACTGAGACACCACAATACCTATAAAGTACATTTGTAAGAAATGGGTATCTTTTTCATGTTTACTATTATACTGCTAGCAGCATTCTGTCATTGTGGTCATATGCATATCAAACTTTAATGCAGCCATATGCATATCAATCTTTAATGCAAGACTATAATGACAATATGCTAAGGCTTTATTTATCTGAGATAAAACCTAGCTTGATATGCAATGACTGAGAAAGCAAAACAAGATCCAGCACATTTTTCCTCCTTATCTTGAGTGTAGTTCATATCAGCTACCCTGTCATCAGACAGTGCTTGATATAAACAAGAGATAGCAGAGACATTCCAGCAATCAGTATTAGGATAGCTATGGTACTGACGCCCCCAAACAGGACAAATCATTTGTCTCTGCATCTTCTGCTATGACCAAACGAAGCATTAATTCAAATCATAAATCTAGGGTGATTTAAATCCAGGAATGAGCGCCTGCCTGCTTTAATGATTTATTTTGTACATTCCTGCAAGCAGGAGATTTGTCCATATGAACTGACAGGTCACCTTCAGATGTCAGTGGCAGACTGTTTATCATCATGCAGACTAGCATCTCATCTTAGCGAGTAAATATTAAAGTAAAAGAATCCAATTGATTGTGGATGGGCGAGAAAGGCGTCACGGCCATATATTTTACTGAAAGTGCTAATGCCTTAGTTTCTGCACCTAGTAAGGCTTCCTTTTTCTATCAAATTATAATTCTGGTGGGAGGCTGTGTGCTCAAGGTTACAATGTAAATTGGAAGATATAAAACTGTTTCTATTAGCATCATTGGCTTCAACTGACTTAGTTTACTTTCTGACCTTTTGCTGACTTTGGTCTGCTGTAGAAACCTAATAAATACATGTACACATATATCACACACTAATACATTCTGAATACACTGACTGCACCTAGATGCATGTTAGCTTCAAAAGACCACTTTCCAATGCAGACACACAGTGACAGAAAAGTCTCATTTGTTAAGTGCATAAATGCTTGCAGAAGCATGTTCATGATATTATCACAAACACAATTTTATGTATTTATTTTTAATTACTGTATTTTACATCTACACCAAAATGTCCCTGCAAAAATGATTTAGCCATAAAAGTACTGAGGGACATGCTGTTTCTTAATGAATTGTGAAGGGGGAAAAACTCTTGCTGTCTTTAAAGAAAGAAAATTAATCTGCACTTTACACTGCTACTATAAAATGGTTGGACTGCTTGGCTAATTCCAGTTTATGTAATGTAGATGAATGCATTCCTCCATTATATTTAACTATTCACTCTCATCTTCTGCATTTTGTTACGTGTGGCAACAGTAAGTAATTTACAAAGTGGAAGGATATATAAGAAATCTTCATCTACATAAAGACACTGCAATTACATTCCTACTTCAATGTGATCGTTGCTTGACTGAAAATAGTTTTAATTGACTTTTTATCAACAGTTTACTAAGGGATACTAAAATAGTTGTACTACAGAGTTACAGGATCAATCAAACTATACAGAATGGATCAACAGTACTCAGCAAGTAGCACACCTGCTTTTGATGCAAGTAAGATCAGAAAGCAATATGTTCTACTCTCAGACCAGGTGTGTAGAATCATCTTCCAATTCTGGCACTGCAATAATACATCACAAAGGTGCTGTTCACCTGAAGTACTGTCCTTCTGATGCGATACTAAACTGAGGTTACAATAGGCCAAAAATTTGTTGTAGCTCATGAAGGTGTAAACGATCACATAGTATTCAAACAAATATCTGGAGTTTTTAACATGTAATAAAACCCAAAAAAAAGCAGGATTTTAACGTTTAATAAGGCCAATTAAAATCACCTAACCAGCTATTTCTAGCAAATCTTTTTCATTTCAGAAAACATCTAATACTATGACCAGCTTCTTTTTACAGGTCCAATGCTTCATTATATTACACGGCCAATTGTTACACTTAACTAACCACATTCCCTTCAAACAATACAACCTCCTCTAATCTCTTCCCAAGCATCCCTTTAAAAACACATTTTCCATTTTTCCTTTTACCTAGGTGTTTTTTATGTTTGCCTCACATTTTTCTCAAAACCTTTGTCCTTACTACAAACAAACAAAAAAATCTTTCTCCTCACTGCACTTTAAAAAAGAAAAAAACTCTATTGCTTCTTCTATCTTACAAACCTCTAGCAGACAAATTCTTTCACTGCATTGTTTGTTACTCCTTTGATCAATAATTGTCATTTATTACCTAACAAAAATACAGTAATCCTGATTCTTTTTTTAACAGCTTCCTATAGCTCTTCACTATACCCCTGCCCACACATCAAATACAAACCTTGCATTATTTTCTTTTACCATACATACCTTTTTATTCCAAAAACTGCTACACTTAGTTTTGCTCTCCTTAAACTTATAAAGCTTTCACATACTTATCATGTCCATCCTCTTCCTTTTTTCATTCACTTTGCCCTTCTCACTATTCCTTACATTTCACCATCTGACCCACTGCAAACCTTTGCTGACTTACAAAAGTCTTTGAAACAACAGTCTACACTTAGATGTTAGGACACGCTAATACATATGAACACTTGAAGGACTCAGAGCGCAGCTTCAGTGAAGGTCACAATATTTTCATTGCAAGCTATTCTACCCTGGTTTTAGCTTGCATGGAAAATGGAGACTTGGCAACTCCCCTTTTTTATTGATCTAAAAAGGGCATTTATTTGCATCAGTTATAACTTCCTCCTCCAAAAACAAACATTGCTTGGCTTTAGTGACAATGTGTTACAGCAGATTTATACTTTTGATGAGTCATTACTTATAATCTATTGGTTTGGGTTTTTTTTCTTTCTTTCTTTCTTTTTTTTTTGAAAGTGTAGGCCGAGTAATGGATACCCATGGTAGTATGGGTAACTATGGGGCATGCAACCAGTGTAGGTACTGTCTGAAAGGCTCAAATATTTGCATTTGGGATTACCCTAGTATGATGTTGTTTTGCGCTCAAAATGTAGTTTCTATGTAGGTAAAACTGAAAGAAGATTGCAACAGCTTATAAATATCAGCATTTAGAAAGGTGACAATACCAATGCTTTATACAAATATTCACTGGCATGCAAAGATCTCAAAAATGTTATTTTTTTAATATTAAAAAAGTATGTATAGATTTTAGAGGGGGGAACTGGCAGAATGTATTGCTGTATAAAAGAATTGTTGAGGCAAATTAACCTAAAACTGGTACCTTATTAAGTTTAAATACTATATCTATTAGCCCTGCGTAAGAAACAAAAGCAGACAGGTCATGATGCTGTTGGGGCATAGCCATTGTTATTTTTGTATGATATTTATATGCCTCACTTGCTGTGTGATTTTATTCTGAGGAAGTCCTGGTTCTCCTAAGGATGAAAGCACTAAGTAATTAAACTTTTGCAAGACTGTATCTACTTCAGGTGTTTTTTACACAGTTACTGCAAAGGCAATAGTGCCACTGCTTTACCAAATGCCAATACTATACTCTCTCACCATTGGCACCTGAAGATGTGACCTCTGAGAGCTTAAAGAGCAAGGGAAAAAGAAAATATTTTCACCTTGAAGATCAAAGAAGAGAACTCTCCTCTGACCTCGGCATGCTGCTTGATACAAATGTAACAAGTAGCTTGCTACATTTAAAATACCACATGCTGCCCTTACTTTTTGCCTTGCCCTTCATAGAAAATTAGATTTTTTGGTCAATTACTGACAGTCATTAATGCCAGACTTTAGACTTTTATACTTCATATTGTTCAGAAAATGCATGTTAATGCAAAACCTATTATCCTATTAACTTTGTAAAGTAAATTACAATAATATTTAAAATCTGTCACTGATTTTGGATATTTGTTCCCCCATTACTTTTGCCTTTGTCCAGTGCTGTCATTTTTCATTTGGTACCATACCTCTTAACTGTCCAGAATTTTACAAAATGTTCATATTTTTGTTTCATATTGTTTGGTCTGTTTCTCATAAATATATGTTCTTACAGCAACTCATTGAGGATGGATGGGGTGGGGTTAGTTGATGTTTGAGTTGTGGCTTGGGGCCCCCAAACAAGTTTCTAATTGGTCCCATTAGTTGCTAAGGCTGGCCTTGACTTAGCCTATTATTTGCTTCTTATAAGCTGTGTTGTCTTCTCTCTTTTATTTTGTTTGCATTATTATGTTTGAACTGCACTGTACATAAACTGACAATGTTGTTTCTTGTTATGAAATACTTTTTAAGTTTTGTGTTTATTTTAACTTTCTCATTTTATTTATTTATTTATTTAACATTTGTTAACCGGGAAAGTCTGACTTGGAACAAAGCCAATTTTTAGCGGAGGCCCAGGGAGAAATGCTCCAGATGCATGTCTTTCTGATGTTTGTGATAATCATCAATTTATGTTTAAATGTTGCCTTCCTGTAATAAACTGTTGTAAATATCTTTTTGTTACCCAATTTTATCGTATGCTACTGTTATAACTGCTTTCTTACTTGTAACCTGGATCACGGCTGAAAACAGTCCAAGGATCAGCCTGCCTACAAGATTAACAAATCAAACTAAATGCATAAATAAATAAATAATGCATCCTCTCCTTATAACAGTTCTTTAATCATAATTACCATATTTGATTAATAATAAACTTTTGGCTTCACTATTTCCAATCCATGAACCAAGGCACGGCTAATCTTCTGGTGGTGCAAAGTAACACCCTGACCAGATGTGCAGGAACGCTACAGTGGTACAGCAGTTAGCATTGTCGCTTCACAGCAATGGCCTTTCTGGTTGGATTGTCAGCTGGGATGCCTTCTGTGCGGAGTCTGCATGTCCTCCTTGTGGTGGCATTGATTTCCTCCCATATCCCAAAGACTTGCAGTAATGGATTAGGCACTCTAAATTGGCCATAGATGTGAGTGTGTATGTGAGTGAATGGTGAGGATGAACTACTGTGGCAGGGCTAGCCACCCGGTGGTGTAAACCTTGGACTGAAATGATAGTCACTGTTGAAGTGACATCCCGACCCCATGTGCAAAATGGGAAAAAGGGGTTGAGAATGACTGGATGGATACTTCCAATCCACTTCTCTCTTCTTTTCTGCAAGGTATTTCCTGCTTTATGTGCTTCGATCTGGAACTTTATGCAGCATGCAAATATTTCCTATAAACATCTACTGTATTTTTATTCCACATATGAATAGGTCTCAGGTTTTTAACACAGCAGATTTTGCAAATTATATAGTTTTCCTATAGGGTATATGGACCCAAGCAGTCACAATCATTTTCTCCTTTGTTAACACCTCCTCAAATTGATGTAATATTTTTCTATTCCGCCTGAATATTTTACCAACACGGCAAACCTTTTTTTTATTTTTCTAAAGTATACCTCATACTCTCTTACAACCCACTCTTACTGTTTCAGTATAATCTAACAATCCTAAATAGTTTTTCTAATAACTTTAATGTATACTACATGCAGTTTTATTGAACAAAATCATCTGTGTAAAATAACATCACTGTCAATTTCAGCCCTTCTCTTTACTCCCATCTTCACCCACTTTATAAACAGAGTTGTAGCTAGCTTTTTTAGTACACTGTGAGCTCCCCAATTTGGCACTCTACTCAACTTGACGTTGAGGAGCAAAATAAAATAAAACAAATAAATAAGGGTCTTCAGCTGCAAGTTGACGAGAAAGAAAATAGAAATAAACAAGTTCTTTACTGCATACTATAGCAATTCACTTGCTACAATTTAAACAACATACACAGAGTGATGAAGCACTGCAGCCCTGACCATTACTTTATTACTTCCCAATGGGCATCTCCTGACCATACCTCCCAACACCATGTATACAAGGTGACTGCCCCCATAACATACCATAGCTACAACTTAGTTTATAACTATCCAGTTGAATAACGATAGTCAGGAATGTCTGCTAAATCTAATACCTTTCTTGAATTATCCTTTTCCCAGAATACCACTTTACCATTGGATCCGTTACTGCTGTACAATATGTTCTTTCAATTAACCTAATACATATATTTTCATATCCATATTTTCTATCCATCCTATCTTCATTATACATCCATCTCTGAATTTGTTATCTTCTCTTAAAACATATTTCCCATTTAATCATAGATTGCAACCCAGGGGACCTTTCTAAGCTTAGTCAAGTTTTTCCGAAACAATGATGATTTCTTGCACCCAAATAAGGCATTGAGGGCCAGGCACTTAAAAGCTACCTCTGTCTATAAGGGACATGGGTTCCAGGCCCAGTGTAAATTTCCTATTCCCCATTCACTGCTCTAGATTGCACTTAAACTGGAGAATAAACAAACTCAGCTTCACATGGATGGGAAGCCTGTTCCATAGGAGAAGCAGTCTCTGGCACACATACGTCACTCCGGCATGTTCAGTTTAAGTAACAGACAAAATTCAGGTCCCTAAACCCAGTATTTCTGGTACTGCTTGACTTACGAATATGTAGGAGATTCATAACTGTAAAGTTTGCGAAAGCCTTGTAAGCCAGGCATAGATCACCACTCAGCAATCTATATTAGACTGAGTAGATGGAAAGGGCTTTAAGGTACTCTGCATAAGGCAGATTTATTATGTCTTTTATTCTTTTTGTAAAGACCTCTGAGCTTGCTCTAATTGCTGCATACACCTGGTCATGTACATACCGAAGGGAACACTGTACTGATTAACAGCAGAGTACAGTGGGCTAATGACCTCTTTGGACCTAGATGCCATTCCCTTACTTATAAGCTGCACAGCATAAAATGATTTCCTCACCGCTGTGGCCACATGGTGGTTGAAGGTAAGGCGACTGTCTACTTGTGCATCCAGATTCCTGACCACTGGGTCAACTCTTAGAGGGGGTATTATCAACATGGTAATTAGCTGGGATGGTTGACTTCTCAGAATGTACAATTATGCATTTCTTAGCAGTGAGTTTAAGACCATGGCTTTGGCACCATCTGTTAGTCAGAGATAGGCCTTCTTGAAGAATGCTAGTGTCTGCAGGGGAGTTGATGATAACTCCTAGCTTGCAATCATCTGGAAACTTAGTCAGCCATAAACTTTCAGCATTTACTTCCATTTCAGAGAAATAGATGCCAAAAAGGAATGGGCCCAGTACCAAGCCCTGGGGGCTCTGCTAGTGACTGATCTCTTGGCGGAAGTGGCCTCACCCAGTTTAAATTCCTGGGTCTTATCAGTGAGCTAGTTGGCAATCCAGTGGGTGATAACAGGGTTTATACCTAAATCTTTGAGCTTGTCTATAATGCCTGAATATGGTAGGTTGAGGTAAGCTGTGTGCACAGTCTTAACTTCATTCAATGCTTTGGTGGCCCTCTCAAAAAAGTCCACCAGAGTTAATAGGCATAACCTTCCTTTAACAAAACTGAACTGTGATGGGTCCAGCATTTGCAGGTTACCCATGTCCTCATTTATCATGTCCAAGGTGATTCTTTCCATGACATTACATATGAGGCTGGTCAGGCTTATGGGCCTGTAGTTATCCGGATCAGTGTTTGGACTTCCTTTGTGCAGAGGAATAAGTGCAGCCATCTTCTATTCCTGTGGTATAAAACCTGACTGTACGCTCCCATTGAAATGTGATTCAAGTGGACCAGAGCAGTCATGTTTCTTACTATTTATTAAGTGTCCCAGAATGTTAAGGGTGCCCATCAATGCAGTGTGTTTTTGGCCTTGGAAAGTGCATTCATGACCTGTTCCCTAGTAATGGCTAGCGGGATTGTGGGATGCAGTATTTCCTTTGGACTATGGAGGGGAGTGAGGGGAGAAATTTGAGCTGAAACTGTCAGCCAAAATGTTGGCAATGGCCTTCGGTTCAGTGTGTGTGATGCCATTTACAATAAGGACTCCGCATTGTTGTGTATTTCTCCTGAGGCTACAGACACAGCTGTAGAAAGCTTTGTGGTTGTCCTTTGCTTGAAAAGTTACTTTTTCTTCAAATTTTGCCTTTGAAGTATTAATTAGTCTTCTTAGCTGCCTCTTAAGATTGGCCAGAGGGCATTTAGTATGTATAGCTTTGTTCCTCCTACGTTTGGCCAAGATTTTTTTTCTTATGTTGTATGCCAAGTGATACTGTAACTCCACCAGGGAGGCTCGTCTTTTAAGTTTGTCTTATTCTTAATACAAGTGGGCACAGCCTGCTCCATACAGCTATCAAAATGCCTATACAGAGATTTTGTAAATAGCTCTGCATATGTTATGGTATTTACTGGGTGTGGGGGTTCTTGGAATTTAGCCAAGGTGTCACTCAGTAGAAAAAGGCTAGAACTGGGCGCCATAGAAAAAACATCTGACACAGATATCCTTCAGAAGGGTCTCCAAACCCAGATTTGATGAACCTTGTGATAGTTTCTAAAAGTTTTTGGTTTCTCTGTATCCCTGGATTTAATTTTTATTTCAAGCAATGCTACCTTATGGTTAGATCCAATGAGCGAAGACATTTCACTGGGTGAGGAACATCGACCATCCATGGTCGTCAGTAAAAGGTCAAGGATGTTTGTACTCCTGGTAAGAGAGAAGAGAACTGTTCCAGGATTTTGGTATTAATAAAGTTCAGGAATCACTGGGCTTGTGCATTAGAAGTGGTGTAGGATTCCCAATCTATAGAGGGGTCATTGAGTTCCCCATGAATATCATATTGGGTTGAAAAGAGAAGGGCACTAGCACAGTGAGGTATGTAGTGTGGGCTTCCTGGGGCATGGCGATATCTATAGGATTGCAAGGATATGGTAGGAGACCTTGTTTATAGTGAGTTGCACATGTATGAGTTCCATTGGGTCATAAACTTTAACTAGTCTGGATGTGAGGCTGGTTTTAATACAGATTTAATCTCCTCCACCTTTAGTTCCCTCCTGTGCAGTAGGTGTGAAAGACATTATAATCTTGCTTTACTGGGGTACTCTCCGTAACTTTAAACCATGTCTCCATTACTACACAGATGTCTACACTCTCTAGGTAGAGAAAGGCTTGCAGGGAGTGGAGTTTCCTTTTAAAACTTCTAGCATTGAGCAGTACCACCTTCAGGTATTCCTTCATATGTTCAATTAAGTTGGGAGGTTTATCATTTTGGCATTGCCTAAAAATGCACTATGGGGTGTAAACGGTCTTTGCCAATATTCAAAAGCCTAGCGGATAAGTGCAGACCATCCCTGGCAAAGCAGTGTGGATTGTCAATCATGTCCTCCCAGGCAGTCAAAAATTGTACCCTCTTGGATTGATACCAGAAGCTATGCCAATTGTTAAAAATCAATGACTTTCTGTTGGTAACATGGCATCATCCTTGGAGAAGGCAGTATGCTGCTCAGTGCTAGGCTCACACCTGCCTGAGACACATAATCAGAGAGTTTGGTCATGTCTCACTTCATCTAGTCAAGGGAGGTATGTCTCAGGTCATTAACACCCACATGGACTATGACAGAGTCATACTGTTACATGTGGTTTAATGACCTGAGTGCCTGTGGGACATGATGGATTCCAGCCCCTGAAAGGCAGCTAACCGTGACTCTCTCCTTACTCAGTCTGGCGAGAGGGACATCAGTGTGCCTCAATATAGAATCACCAATGACCAGGAAATTTGGCTGTGTGCTGGTTTGCCTTAAGGGCTAAGCAGTACAGGCACTGGATACAGTTTTACTATGTGTAGTGGTGTGCAGTGTTTCAACAGAATGTTTATGTGATGGCTGAGGACCCTTTTTTAACTGTGCTGTGCAGCAGGTCTTAGTGTTTTAGGAAAGTTACCTGTAAATGCCTCAGCATATGGAGCTTTATGTATAGGGTCTTTAGCAGTAAGTGTGGTGCAAGTTTCACTGACAACTTCCATAGGATTAGTTTTGGTTGTATGACACAGTCTTGCCTCCAGCGTTAAAATGTATCGACACGTCTTGCATACTTTATCTGTTTTATTAAGAATAAGTGGGTTGTCAGCGTACATGAGGCAGTTGCTACAATGCCTCATAATAACCATTTCAACCAGAGTGGCCACAGACACAGTCTGGAAATGTATATACATGGCTACTGATCTACTAGGGAGGAGTGAAAGAATTTTAAACATTGACTAGGTCAATAAGACAAGTTACTTGATGAGCAATCTCAGCTATGCGCAAACTAGATGCTCTAGTAGTTAAAACAAAATCTGCCAAGACAGTAAGGGTATTTTAAGGGAAGCTTAAACTACAAGAGATCGGCATCTACACAGATTCCAAGGGGGAATTACACTGAGAGATACTGGTGACTATACAGATCACTGCTAGGCACTGCTATTTTAAAAAAGGTCAAAAAGAGCAGATATTTAACAAAGAAACACAGCAATTCCCAGCTCAGAAGGGTGGAGGCTACCCTCTCCTCCTACAAGAGTGTACACAACAAACCTTAATGTAAAATAACTGGTTTGGAGCCCAATTGCTTATATCAGAATTAACATACTTTTAGAATAACAGACACAATACCAACTCAAAAAGGGCTAGACTATCCTCTCCTGCCACAAGAGTATAGACCATAAACCTTCTTGATGGAAAATAATGGGTTTGGAAACCAAGAGCTTATAAAAAAAGAATAACAGACACAAGAAGTCTTCAACCAGCAATTCCTAACTCAGAAGGGTATAAACTAACTGTCCTCCCACAAGACTGTACACAATAAACCTTCCTTATTAAGATAATTAGTCTGCAGTCCAAGTGCTTAAATCAGAACTGAGAGGCATAGAGTAACAGTTAAACTGTAATCAGGCTACTAACTAGCAGTAGTAAATGCAGCAGATTAAATGCAATTGAACACTTTAAGAACTCAAATATAGTAAAAGCAGCTGAATAAAGTGCAAGTGGGAAAGTGAGAAACAGAAGATGATTCGAGTTTAAGAGACTAAGGCGGAGGGCTGATGAGATGAGACTGGGAGGAGTGTCCAGTATCAGATTTATAGTCGGTCTGACCAATTCAAAAGCCATCAAGTTTAAAAGCACAACAGCAAAACTGTGGGTGGGTGATTAAAATCAAATGCAGACACAAATAAGCAATAATCAGGCAGAGAACATTAAGCCAAACAAGTACTACAGCTAAATAAATACATCGCTAAATATTTGTGGTTAAATGAAGGAATGCTATTTCTCAGCTCCTTCCACTAATTAGCTGGATGTTGTTCATTGCAAATTAATTATTTTCTAATTGACCCTAGTCAAGACCTCTTAAAACTCCAAAAAATAAAAAAAAAAACTTAAAACAAAATGCAATATAAGAAAATGATAAAAAAAATAGAAGTAATCAAACCTTAAATGAATAACTCCAATCCAAAATCAAATTCAGAGATCCGCAACAGTCAGGCAGATTACAGGAAGTCAAACAACCACTACAATTATTCCTAATTGTCCCTTCCTTCTGTTTTCATTATATATACTAGCTTCTAGCTATCTTAACCTCTGTACTCAGCAAGCATGAAACAGCATCCTTTCTTCTTGGACTGCTCTCAGACTGCTTAGTCCCTGTACTGAACCAACAACTACAGGTTCACAGTGCTGGTGATCAAGAGGACCTACTTGCTGTCTACAACAAAGCTCTTTCAGGCACTCTGGACATCTCAGGCTGTAGCTTTATGCAGAGTCCACTTTGCTTCATATGTCACAGTTTGATCTTGAGCAACATGAATTGAGGAGGATTGGGAGAAGGCCATAGCACAGCTGGAACTACACTGGTCTCATAGAGGACAACCTTGCTCCAGGCCACCTTGTTTATGTATAAGAGGCAGAGGTCACATACAAGAAGTTTATTTATTTGTCCTGAGAAATCGCTGAAGTTGCAAATTGACTGGCTCCACTATACTCAATAGTTGGGATGCCAAGTAGTCCAGCCAGACTGGGCATTTTGAAGGCTTTGTGTTCTGAGGAATCTGGTATTCTCAGTACCATTGTTTTACTATTATGCAGACCACAATTAGATCTGTGCTGCATTTAGTGTATTCTTTTAAGTTTGCATAGGCAGTCCTAGACATTTTTGTTATATCCTTGAACTGGTATGACTCTTTGATACCAGATTATAATAATTTCTTGTCTCAAGTTTCCAAAATATGTGATTGCGGATTTGATTCTCTGTCCCACTGTACTGGTCATGTTTTGCCTTGATGAGCTAGGCTATTACCTCTACTGGACTGTCACAGCCTCTGTTTAGGATGTGCTGCTTCTATTAATGTTAAAAGAGCTCTTGGTTACATCTATCTTCAAAAAAGGCTGGTCTTAGTCCTAATGACCTGAACTAGACTGTACACGTTAATGGATTATTACCTTTGAGAGAATGTGATACAAAAACAATTTCAGTCTGGACTTTGTGAAACTCAGTACAGCAACAACCCCGACCAGAGTGTTTAATAACTTAAGCTGACAGACTAGCGTCATTATTATATCCTAGTCCTATTGGCTGTAACATTAGCTTTTGACACTGTAGATCTTGGTATCTTGCTGGATTACCTTCTTCCTTACTGTCCTGTCAGTAGCAATGTCCAGGACTAGATTGCTGCCTACCCCTCTGGGCATACACTGAGAATAGTTGTGAGGTAAATTCCCCTATTTCCAACCATTTCACCCGTGATCCACTACAGGGCTCCATCCTGGACTCACTGTCTTTCACTGCTGATATGTTTTATAAAGGAGATGTTAATCGAGGGAAAATTCTACAACATATTATTCTTCTGACAACGCATAGCTCTTCTTCCTTCAGAACTCTTTGTCTATTTTTCAAAAATATGCAATAGATCTGAAATGCATCCACAGATGGATGACTGCTAATTGGGTAAAACTCTGTATCTCAGAGACAACCACCATAGCTATTCATACCACCTTGCAGAATTCCACTCCCATAGTGTTGTTAATATCTCCTACAATGGGAATAAACTGGAACTTATGTTGAAGGTGCTTAATTTGAGGGCTGTATTAGATGACAAGCTAGCTTTCAAGGACTTGATCTTAACTGCTAGATTATCATGCTTACATCTGACAAACAGCATCCTTATTAAGTATCTTATTGCTTCTTTGCAGACCTCCCTGTAATCAAGCATGCCCTGACCTCCTCTCATCTAGAGTACTGCAGCATACTCTACCTGGAGCTTTTGCACTGTGAACCTGACAAGCTGCAAATAGTGAAAATGTTCCAGTGCCTAGCTATTTAATTGGGATATCACAATACCAACCCATGAGGACAGTTCTGCATTAGTTTCAAGGACTATTAGACAGTGAATTATATTTAAAGTTCTGGCTGTGATACATTTGGTCATACATAGCTTGGATACCTCCCACCTATCTATGTGATTCATGTGCCTGACATTGGCCACTCTTACCTGTGCACAGCCTCACAGGTGCTGCTAGTACTTCCAATCATGTTTCTTGAGTCCTCCGGTACTTCTGCCTTTGCATTTCAAGGGAAACACCTGTGAGAATATGATATTTTGGTGGCTTGGGGAGTCCACTATACTAAGTGGATATCAGTGATCTTTACATTTGCATTTTTTTGAAATGGCTGATTATAATGCAATATAATTTTCATCTCTTCAGTTTTCAAATCTGATTCTTTGTAGCCCTGCTACTGTTTACATTATTTTATCTGCTGTACTTAATGCATCTTTCTGTTCTACTGCTCTACTACTAATTACAGTCAGAATGACACTTATTCTTTTACTGTAATGGTTTTATTTTATTAGTCTATCTACTCTGTTGTACTTTAATAGTTCATAGGTTCATATCTAATTACTAGGCTAGCTGCCCCTGTAGGCCATTTTAAGCCTAGCCAATTTCCTCCCCAAATGTAAGAATCAAACCCGGTGCGAGGCAAACACCTTAATCATTACACCAACCCCCAACCCTTCTGTTGTTTGTAACTGTTGTTTTATTTTAATATTTGGCTCCTTTCAATGTTTAATGGCTTAATTTTTTTATAGTAGACAGTCGATTATCCAAAACGTCAATTATCTGAACACAGTCTTCCAAAGGTTTTGAGTAGGAAAAAATCATAAACTCTGAATATGTAAATGTTATAAGTATTCACTTGTGCACTTTTTATTTAGCTTGTAGCCCACTCATGTGTGTAAAATATTCTTTATTGTCCACTGGAATCGCTGAATAGTTGAAAAGTGTATTTCCTGCCTGCATAAAAAAACAAGATTTTAGAATTTTTTTTAATCCGGTTCAATGTATGTTTGATTATCCAAACTATCCTATGTCCCAATTAGGTTGGATAATTGACTCTTTACTGTATCTTTATGTAGTGCTTAAACTACCCTTTGTTTTTCACATATATCTTTAATTTCCTGCCTTTTTCATCTTGTTTGTCTGTCTCCCTCTCCCAAATGCATATTCCCAATCACACATCTATATTTTTATAACTTTATTTCTCTTAACTTTCAGCCTATACACTACTCCTCTGTCACATTAACCTTCACAGGTCACCATTCAATTGCAAAATAAATAATCTCAACTGCAAGTTTAACTGCAGAATTTAACTACAAATGCCTTTGTGAAACAGGATGGAAAACATGAGGGAAGTAGCAGAGAGGTTTTATCAAAGTAAAACAGATGAAATTATGAGTAAACAAAGTTTTTGACAGAGAGTGATGCAGGGCACAAGAGAGAAATGATCTTCAACAATTACAGAAGACCAAATGGTGACAATGGCTATCACTATGCAATGGCAAAGCAGTGCTCCATTTTCTCACAGTTACTCTGTTTTAATCTAAAGGACTATAAATGTTGGTTTAAAACATCTGTAACACTGAAAACATAATGATAAAGGAAACAAATCTGTATTTCAGAAAAATCAAAGCTTCATCATTTAAGACAAAAAGGTGCTACCAATCAGCTGCTCGAATGAATTAAAAATATGACTACCTGATCCCAACTATAATTAGACATGGAGAAGGTACATAGAGACCCAGAATGAATGCTGATGTAGGGGCCACCCGGAACTGAATCCAGAACATTCCAAAAATGGTAAAATTAAATGATTAGTGCATAGGAATTCAAAAGAATATAGCTGAAGAAAATAACTAGATAGGGTAGAAAATGTCAATATTGTAGTTAAGAGGTGGGGTGTAAAGCAGGTTCAGAGACAATTTCATGTGTGTGTGTGTGTGTGTGTGTGTGTGTGTGTGTGTGTGTGTGTGTGTGTGTGTGTATGTAATTTATATAACAATTGTCTAGCCCTTTGGGTGGACTATGTGAGGTCCAATGGAATTATTCAACATACTAGGTAAGTAGTAAATACATGAAGCCTTGATGAACTATGACTATGTCACACATTGATTAATCCCCTGTAACCGCCCACCCTGCACTACATTGCTGCATATGCAACACAGATTATGGATTATGGAAAACTGAAGCCTCATTAAATGAGCATAAAGCTACTAAATCAGTATTTTCATTTATATTATTTCCTTAGATCAGGGATTTTTTGTGACGGTACATGTCGGTAGGGTACTGGGACCGAGGCCGTGACAACTGGTTGTGGCACTGACTACATATAAAATGATTTTATTTTCTATACTATAAAGATCTGTTGTGGTCTTTGCTTTAAAATGAAACACCTTATTTTTAACAAAAATATCGAAAAAAAAAAACTAGATCAAAAAATAAACAATTTCCACCTTACTGAAACCTTCAATTAGAAAAATGCATTTGTCTAAAAACTGTGTTCTATGTGGCGAGTTTTGTCCCTTACACTTTCTGCTATTTAATACTATTACCTCTGAGGTTCCAGTACTCACTAAAATGCAAATCTACATTTTTATAGGAATTAAGTATTTGCCTTTCTTCATCAGATTCTGAGAAAATGCTGTATTTTCAAACACAGTGATCGAATTTACATAAGAACCTGAAACAAAATAATGGGAATGAAAAACTGCTCAGTTTTACACTTTTAATTCAATGAAGGTGCATTGACCTCACCGTATTTGCAGTTCTGAATATAGTGCAGTAGCAAATTTATGAAGGACTAGATGACATCATTTTAATGATTTCTGATTATGAGTAATTTTAGCATTTGTGCATCAGAAAAAAATGCCCCCATTCGTGCAAAAAAAGATGTGTATGTGTGTATGTATATATATATATATATATATATATATATATATATATATATATATATACATACATACATATATAGATATAAATATATATATGTAGATATAAATATAGATAGACAGATAAAATATATTAAAATAATTTGGCATGCCATTTAGTGTTTTAGTACTGCTGGCTTTTACATTACTTCCCCCACCAGAAATGAATGTTATTTCCTGTTAGTAACCTTTCTGCCACAAAGTTATGTTGTGGGGTAGTCAGATAAAGAGTATGCAATTCTATATAAACCTGCACAACTAAATGGATAAATACAAAGCAGAAAAGTGCAGTATGGGCTATTACAAATTTAGTTGCACTTCTGTCTTCTGTAAATTCCCTTAACATTTTGTTTACTTTAGCACAATTTTTTAACAAGTCCCTTTCTCGTATTTTTATATTCTCTGTCTTTTGGCCCTTTGTGTGTTTGGAGCCCATCTCTACTTTCTACTATTTTAGGACAGATACTTTTGAAGTACAATGCACTTAGTCTTGCAACAACAGTGAGGCCTAAAATTTGACAAACAGAAGACCATCCCCCAATGTAAAACAATTTCATAAAACTTAATTACTGACTAAATTTAGTTTGAAAACATCTAGGAGTTTTTAGCTGAAGTGATTGGATACATTGTTACAGATTTATGCAAGTCTGCCTTTATAAATAGTATGTTACACCATCTTGCAGATGCAGCTTTAGATGCATAGCTCACAACCTTTCATTTCCAAAAGGTGGAAAAGTGCCTCTCACAATTTGGAACAAAGGGGCAAAATGTGGAACACCTACTAAACAGTAACAACCTCAACTAGGTAGCTCATGGCATGGTTATGAACTGTTTTTTCATAAGTATAGGAAGTTCTTTTGGTGACTTAACACGACTGAATAATTTCTACAGTGGTTATTTGTTAAAACAATTCTTAACAATTAATTTCTGGCAATCCTTTTTAATATGGAACAATGTTAAAAAATGGAATTTTGAAGACCCATAATGAGGAAATAAAGTACACCTGAGAGGTAATGTTTGGATGAAACCTGCAGGTTAGTGACTCTTAAAGCTTCCTGAGCAATCTTTTGGAGATGTGCCAGGAAAGGATCAGTGAGACTCTGTCTGGAAGGGGGGATGTGATATACTGAGATATTTGGAACCCCATGATAAGTAAAGGATAAAGCATGTTATGTTTTACCAAATAAGCAAACATGTAGCACTTGGACTTTCGGGCTCTGTATACCTTCAGTCTTTCACAGTACCTCAAATTTGATCCAAATGCCAAGTATGCATACCGCCACCTTTCTGTTTACAAAAAAAGTACTTCCTTACATATGCAGTACTGTAAATGCATACTCATGAAGAACTGCAAAATTTAAATGTAATGATGGCCTGCAATTTAGCTCTAAGAACAATGATATGTGTTAATAAATCTTACAGTTCCAGCCATCATGCTTCCTCAGTTATTATGTAATTGATTTCCTATATGAAGTGAGCAACATCTAATTACACATTACGAATGTTAAACATTTATTACTGGAGTATATTATCAGTAAGAGATGCAACTTACACTCATTAAAATGCATTTTTGTAGAAACAACAAGAGTAGATTTATGGATAGAAGGTTCAGGGTATGTCCACTTTCCTCTCTGTTCTTTTTTTAAAGTGCTTGTAAACCAAGTAACACGGTCAATATGTTGCCTTCATGAATTACAGATTTGTACACTTTATCTGTGATGACAGCACAGCTATCTGGAATTTTGTAAATAATTACATGTCATTTGTGAATATCAACATGATTTATATAAGATTCTTGTGGTACAACTATATTACAGCTGTATGTCAACTGTATATCAAACTGGTTCGTACAGGCATGTGTTGAAAAGGTATTTTATAAAAAAGTGTTTGTGCTTGAAATGAATCCACAGTGTGCCCTGCTAGATGCACTATCATAATTGTCTAAATGTACACATTTTAACAGTGGAAACTGGAATATAGAGGTTAGCTTCAGTCCAGCAAATTTTAGGAAAACAGCTGAAGTTAAATTACTTTACAGGCTATGCAATAAAAGATGGTATCTTTCAGTTTTCAATGCAGCTAGAGACAGAGTCTGTGCTGAAAAACTTTCTGTATTATCTTCGGAGTGAACTAATTACTACCTCTGAAAGCATGGAGGAATGCAATTGTTTTATGTCTTCCAGGTTCTGCCAAATATCTGAGTTTTGTATATTTTTATAGGTAGATGCTAAATACTGCCAGCTTCTAGCAGTGGGTGTTTCAACTGGGAACTAGAGTCAGATGACAAGAAATGGTGTCATTCTGCAAGCTATTCCAGCAGTAATATTTGAGATATTAATTTGAAAAGTCTCTTAATGAGGCAGAACATTCTGCATTCTGTCTTGGACCTGACAACTAGAAGATCCATTCACCACATCTGGCTTGCTCTATTAGTAAATTCTTAGGTTATAGTAATTCTCCCAGATTCAGTCAGAAATATAGTGAAGCTTAGTTTAGATATTTTTCTTTATTTATTTGGAACTGTCCTGCAATGTTGTTTTAAATATTTCCTGTGGTTTTGAACTCTGTCATCACTACGAATATATATTTAGTACTGTCTTGTTCTTTTATTGTTTATTATTGAATATATTTATAGATTTCATTGTTGCTGGTCTGTGTAAAAGATATTTAAGTTTTGAGAGTACTTGCATATTTATTTGGTGACAATGTGTGGGCCACTCCTAATAGCCTTGCTCTTGGTCAAACTACCATTTGTGCTAATATTAATATTACACAGTAAGATTGGGCACCCTTTGTTAAGGGTCTTAAAGTAGCTGAAAAGGAGTTGACTGGTGACAGTGGTAACTACCTTATAATCTGGGCAGAAGGCAGCATAGCTAGTAAACCTGTGCCAGTGCTTCCCAGGTGTGTGTGTGTGTGTGTGTGTGTGTGTGTGTGTGTGTGTGTGTGTGTGTATAAATCAAATCTCAAAGAATGTGTGTATGTCAGCTACCTGGGCAGGGACACAAAGCACTCATTGGACAAAGAGGGTGCTGGAGGTCTTAGCTTGGTCACTCAGGTGAGATGTCAACCATATAGCTGTGCCACTGGGAAGTCTTATTGGGGATCTGGAGTAAGAGTGAGAAATCAGCCCTAGACTGACTGTGGTTTCTGTGTGCTCTTAAGGGAAACTGCACTTGATGCAGAGAGCTGCATCTGGAAATACTGTGTGTGTACCTGTTATCCTCCCAGTGAACTTCCTCCACTGTTGCCAGTGGTGAGGATTGAGGCTCCTTGATTACTGGTTGGCAGTGGTTGGTCCTCATAACTAGTGAGCAGTGGTGGGATCGCCACATGACATATTGAGATTCAGTGGTGTGGATATTGAACTCCTGTAGCCTGTAAACAGTGCTCACTAAAGAAGGTGTTCGTACTCTCAAGCAGCCACACAGTAGACATGCAGAGCTTCATATCACAACAGTTTTATTTATTTTTTGTTAGCTTAGTTAGTCAGGGACAGGAGACAAGGATGCCAATGGAGGATTATGGCAAGCTGGCAAAAAAACAGTTGGCTGAGATATGCCAAGCCAAAGGACTGGGGCATGTCAACCTGACTAAGGGAGAAATAATTGCAGCCTTAACCACAGCTGCATTGCAGACCAGCAACCAGGAGGTCAACCAGACTGGCCTTGAAGATGTACAACTCTCAGAAAATGGACAGTTCAATTTTGCCTCAGAGGGCTTAAAAATCCATCTGGAGTTAAAGAGACTTGAACACAAGGGTCATGGAGGTAATTGGGAAGGGAATGACTGAATCCCAGAAGCAATAAAGGTCAGTAAATTTCTTCTACAATTTACAGAGGGTGATAATTTTGATAAGTTTTATTCATAAGTTTGAAAGGGTCTGTAAACAGTATAATGTTGACCAAGGGCTCTGGGTACAGTTCCTGATCCCTTTACTCCATGGTAAAGCTGTAACTGCTGTTTCTAAATTGTCTGATACTGATTGCTTAAATTATGACACAGTTAAAATTGTTTGAGTGCTTTAAGTTAACACCTGAAGCTTAGAGAAAAAAAGTTTTGTGAGCATAGACACAATACATACAAAAGTGTGTGTGTATATATTGCTGAGTTAGGCACTTACTTTCATAGATGGGTGAGTGGGTGTCAGGTCACCACTTCTGAAGGGCTGGCAGACCTTTTGGTGAGGGAAGAAGCCCTTAGCAATTTGCCTGAGGATATGAGAATCTGGTTGGCAGATAGAGAATGTACCATCGCAGATGAGTTGGGGAAAAGGGGGACCTATACCTAGCAAGCAGGGCATCACTGCACAGGAAAGGGATACCCAGTGCTGCACATGGCCTAAGGGAACCCATGGTGGGCAGCCTAAACTGCTCCAATACAGTCCACCAGTAACAGGAGAAGTCACAAGTTCAGGTACATGGCCAGGATCAAGGGTTAAATGTTTTAAATGTAACCAGGGGGCCATGTAACATATAGATGTTTATGGAGGCAAGGTGGAGAACAAAAGGTAGGGAAGCCAGTAAGTGGGAATGACAGAATGCCAGCAGTAAGTTGTCTGGAGACAACAAGGACACCAAACTACCACAAGAGGTTATATCCTGTCTTAGTAGATGGGAAACAGGCCACTGCTAAGAGAGACACAGCCTCTGACCTAACCATTGTGAAGCCTGCAATGGTTAAAGAGGAGCACTACTTGCTTGGGCAATCTACTCCAGTCATTGCTTTAGGAGGGACCCCATTCCAAATGCCTTTGGCTAGGGTTCACCTTGACCGGGAGGGTGGAAAAGGAAGCAAGCAAGTAAATGTGTTTGAGGATATCCCTGCAGATGTCCTGATAGGGAATGATTTTGATAACGCAGTACCTTGTATGCAAGCAGTTACACACAGTCAGGCTTGGAAATAGCATGTGGGTCTGGTAGCCATGGGGGGTCCAGACAGACTCCATACTTAAAGCCAGGACTGCTGAGGTGGTTACTTCAGAGAGGGAGCTACTCTGTACCAGCGAAGACTGAAGGTGAGCCACAGCTGCTGGTGTGTGCTGATGTTCCCTTGGACACAGTGACTGCAAGGCCAGACGTGAGTAGTAGTACCCTGGCTGACAGTGAGGCACTGCTATCACAGGATACCAGACATCCTGTGGAAGGGGAGCTGGGAAGGGTTATAAAGAGAGAGTTGAGACAGGCTCAACTCTCAGACCCTACATTACAAGGCCTGAGGGAGGTAGCTAGTGAGGCATCTGATTCTCAAGGAAAGGAGGAATCTGTATACTGGGACAAAGGGTTACTGTACAGACAGTGGACTCCTGAGGGAGAGCTAGAGGGTGAGGTAATACAGTAGTTGGTAGTGCCCGAGCCTACCATCTGGCACTTCTAGCCATAGCTCATGACATTCCCTTTGCAGGTCATGTGGGCATAACGTGTATCAAGAGACATATTACACAGAACTTTTATAAGCCTCGGATTTTAGGGATGTAACAGGGTACTGGAGGAACTGTGAGCAGTGCCAAAAGATAGGCAAGGCAGGAGGCAAGGTCAAAACTCCTTTGATGCCTTTGCCTGTGAATGAGGAGCCATTTCAGAGGGTAGGTATGGATATTGTGGGGCCTCGGAGTACCCCAAGTTCCACAGGGAAGAAGTATATCCTAGTGCTAGTAGATTATGCTACAATTGAGGCAGAAAAGGTGGCAAATGCTTTGTTAGAGATTTTCAGCAGGGTAGGTTTCTCAAAAGAAATACTGACTGACAGATGTGCCAATTTCATGTCAGACCTGCTGCCTTGTCTGTGGAAGCACTGTGGGGTGAAGAAATTAAAAAACACCCCCTACTATCCCCAGACTAATGGCCTGGTGGAGAAGTTAAACTCTACACTAAAGCCCATGTTATGGGCATTTGCAGACCAGTTTTAGAGGAAGTGGCACAAATATTTGCCCCATCTGTTGTCTGCTTACAGAGAGGTGTCCCAGAAATCCACACGTTTTTCACCCTTTGAATTTGCTGTATGTCCATCGGGTGAGGGGACCTCTAAATTTGATTCGAGATGAGTGGGAGGGTGAGTGTGAATCCCACGAGGAGTCTGTTGTGGCATATGTCCTAAATTTCTGGACAAGGATCAGGGAACTCATGGGCTTGGCCCAGGAGAACCTAGCAGAAGACCAACAGCAGGAAAATGTCTGGTATGACAGGAATGCTCGAGCTAGATAGCATGCTGTGGGGCAGAAAGTTATGATTCTCATTCCTGTGAGACATAACAAGCTGCAGGCAGCTTGTGAGGGACTCTACAAAGTGGTAAGGAAGGCACTGATGTTAACAACATGGTAGAACTGCTAGGCAGGAGGCAGGGGCACAAACTGTACCGTGTTGACATGATGAAACCTTACCATAATAGAGAGGCCCTTGTGCTGAGTATTTGCAGTGGACAGAAGGAGAAGTCTGAGGGAGATCTGGTGACTGATCTCCACAGTGAGACCCAGACAGACACCTCAGTGGAAGAGATAGCCATGTCCCAGCAACTATCTCCTACCTGGGTTCGAGAAATCCGAGCAGTGTTACAGGAGTTTGGAGACATGTTCACTGGGAAACCAGGCTGTACCCATCTGGTGTAGCACCATGTGGATACAGGACCCCAAAGGCCTATTAAGCAGGCCCCTTATACTGTGCCTGAGAAAGCCAAACAGACTCTGTGGGTGGAAGTACTGGAAATGTTGGAACTGGGGGTAATCCAGGACTCCAGCAGTCCTTGGGCCTCCCTAGTGATGCTGGTACCAAAGAAGGATGGCAACACTAGGTTCTCTGTGGACTACAGGAAATTAAATAGTCACAGAGAGTCAGACGCTTACCCCATGCCTAGGACAGATAAAGCCGTAGAGCACCTTGGTGGGGCTAAGTATCTTACCACTACTGATCTTACCAAGGGCTACTGGCAGGTGCCCTTGACTCCCAACGCTAGAGAGAGGTCAGCTTTAGTGATTGCTTTCAGCTTCTATGAGTTCATGAAGATGCCGTTTGGGATGAAAAATGCCCAAGCAACTTTCCAGAGGCTGGTAGATCATATCCTAGAAGGAGCAGGAGATTTTGCCCTTGCTTACCTGGATGATATTGCCATCTATAGCCAATCCTGGCAAGAGCACCTTCAGCATGTCAGGGAGGTGCTGGGCAGACTACAGAGAGCAGGGCTGACCATTAAGCCCAGTAACTATCAGATGGGTTAAGTGTCTGGTGGGTATGGCAGAGGTCTCCTACCTGAGACATAGAGTGGGGAGTGGTAAGATCAGTCCAGAACGTGCCAAAGTGGAAGCAATTCAGTCATGGCTTGCCTGTGTTACCAAAAAGCAGGTGAGGGCATTCTTGCTCATAGCAGGGTACTACAGAAAGTTTGTGCCCAATTATAGTACCATACCTGCTCCCCTCACAGACCTGACACGGAAAAACATGACAGATAAGGTAGTGTGAACTGCAGAATGTGAGCAGGCATTCCAGAAGCTTAAAGGATCTTTGGGAAGACCCCTGTGTTAGCCAGTCCAGATTACAGCAAAGAATTTGTTGTGCAGGTGGATGCTTTAGCATAGGTTGTTGTCAAACTCCCCTTCCCCCTCAACTGCCCTAGGAACCAGCATACAGTTTGGGTTACTATGTTTCTGAAGTGAATACCATTTTGTTGCTGCATTTGTTATGATATTTTGGCTTCAATAGATGGTAGCAATTTACTTACTATAAACACATTTTCTGTAAGGCTCTAAGTGGTGCAAAGAAAGAAGAAGGTGACTAACAATGCTATATATACATCTATATCGATATATCTAGAGATCTATATCTATCTATCTATATTATATATGGGTCACCTTCATTTCACCTAAAGTTCATTTGCCCGACAGAAATTTCAGGCAGCCCAATTGCCTGACAGTTCATTTGCCCAACAATTAGAAAAAGGCAAGTAAAAGGTATATGTCCTTTTCCCCACTGTAGTGCGATCCTGGAGTTAGAATATATAGTTAGGGGGATGTGGGGGGGGGGCAAAGCCCCCCACCTACTTTGGTTTTAGTGAACAATAAGAAACCAAACTGGACAATATAAAACCAAAGTAGGTGGGGGGCTTCGCCCTCCACACCCCCTAGTGTGGGGGGCTGTGCCCCCACACTCCCCCTAACTATATATTCGAACTCCAGGATTGCACTACAGTGGGGAAAAGGACATACCTTTTACTTGCCTTTTTCTAATTGTCAGGCAAATGAACTGTCAGGCAACTGGGCTGCCTGAAATTTCTGTCGGGCAAATAAACTGTCAGGCAAATGAAGTTAACCCATATATATATATATATATATATATATATATATATATATATACGTGCACACACACACGCGCACACACAAGCACGCACGCACGCACACACACACACACACACACACACACACACACACACACACACACACACACACACACACACACACACACACACACACACACACACACACAGATATATACATATACAGGTAGGTACATTCATGAAGAAGTACAAAACCAAGATTGGTACCATTGGGAAGAATGGGACAGTTGATGGAAATCTAGCCAAGCAGAGAAGGGAACTGAAGGTGTGTAAACTCAAGTGTAATGATTTCCTGTTACAGCAACCTATGCTAGAAGATCATGTTACTCAGCTGTACTTCTAACACTGTGCATCTTCAGTTTCCATTTTAAACTCTGCCATGTGGGATACTCACAGCCCTTAGAGTATGTAACAGATGTTTACTGCCAGTGTACACTAAAACATTGAACAGGTTTCCAAAGTGAGTCTGAGCTAGGAATAGAAATAATACGAATATATTAATAACCACTATCATATTAGTAATGCTACTAGTATAATAAGAGATATACAAGCCCTGAATAAAATGGGGAGCACACTCTATGCTTGTAGGTCCAGCAGTGGTAGAGTAGATATGTGGTGCAGCTGAAGAAATAACACAAACATTACAAGTATGGTCATTTCATCCCTTACTGCGATACCTGCTACACTGGTATAAATTTACAAACAGCAATCATAATCTCTTCTGACACTGGTGGTAAATGTTTCCAGAAATTCTAGGTAATTTGACAATGGCTGTAACAGCTATGCTTTAATAGCATCTAGGTAAGAGCTATCCTTGTTTCCTGATGCAACTAAATGGAGTCTTCAAAAGAAATGTAATCTTGTGCAGAGTTACGCAGTTACTATACAGGTCCTACATCATTACTACATGCATGATAGTACATTACACAGCAATGCTGCTACCTCTACTACCAGCCTGTGATTAGAACAATGCCACAAAAAAAAAGAAGTTATGTACTCACCATAATGTTCCATCTGAGTAGTTCGCTTCATTTGTCATCAACCTGCGGGATATCGGATCAGGATCAGATCCGAGACGGTGGTTTAACCAGCATTTGATCCGAGCTCCAAGCTCCTCCCCTTACCCATTATACCCCTCCATCTCCTTCCTTCCTTCCTTCCTTCAGATCGAGTTTGTTATACCCCAAACATGAACCCGACCCTAAAACCTTCACAAACATGGAAAAACAGGAGAGCCGGAACAAACCCTTTCCTGTCTGCCAAGACAGAAAGCTCCAAGAGAAGGTCAAGGGGAAGGAGGGAGGGATGGTTGATGACAAATGAAGTCTAACTACTCAAATGGATCGTTATGGTGAGTACATAACTTCCCCAGCTACCAAGAACAATATCCTGGGTGGCCCTCATGGAAGGATATTTCGGAGCACCGCAGAGCCAAAGGATGTTCTCCCTCTGGAAACCATGTCCAATTTATAATGAGAAATAAAAGTATGAGATGAGGACCAAGTAGCCACCGAACAAATATCGTCCAAAGACACTCTAGACCAAAAGGCAGCTGACATAGCCATGGACTTGGTAGAATGAGCATTTATACTACCCGGAAGAGACATGTTTTTATCTTTGTAAACCTGAAGGATACATAGGGAGATCCATCTGGCAATAGTCACCTTAGAAACCGGTTTGACCAGAAAGGGCGTAGCAAAGGACACAAACAACTGGTCAGACTTTAGTCCTGTGTAAGTAGAAGCGTAATTGTCTATGCACATCTTCTTCTTCTTTCGCTTTTCCCGGTTAGGGGTCACCACAGTGGATCACCTGTCCGCTCATGATTGCAATGGAGTTTTACAGTGTCAAGTTGCCAGCCCAGTGCCCAACCTTTGACAGAAGGCACACACACACACACACACACACACACACACACACACACACACACACACACACACACACACACACACACACACACACACACACACACACACACACACACACACACACACACTCATACCTAGGGCCAATTTAGAGTGTCCAATCCACCTGCAGCATGTCTTTGGGATGTTGGAGGAAACCCACACGACCACAGGGAGGACATGCAGACTCCGCACAGAAGGCACCCCAGCCGAGGATTGAACAGGAGAACCTCTAGCTGTAATTGTCTATGCATGTCTAACAAATGCAATTTATATTCACCCCTGTTCTGAAAATTTGGAAAGAAAACAGGTAAGTTGATTGATTGATTGATATTTGTCTCTGAAGCCTCTTCAGGTAGAAAGGAAGGATTAGTACAAAGAGAAACATTGTCTTTCCGAAAGATCATATATGGAGGTTTTACAGACAATGCTTGAAGTTCTGATACTCTCCTAGCCGAGGTAATAGCCATCAAAAAGGCGGTCTTCCATGATAAAAAATTCAGGTCCACAGAAGCAGCAGGCTCAAAGGGTGGAGCAACCAAGGCCTGTAAAACTAAGGTAAGATCCCATGGAGGGGTAGGATCCTTAACCGGGGGTCATAAAAGAAAGGTACCTTTAATAAACATTTTGCAAAGTCTGGAGGAAGCTAAGGAAGCCCAATTCTCACCCTCATGAAAATTAGAAATGGCTGCCAGTTGAACATTTACTGTAGATGAGCTGGCACCCCGCTGGAAAATGTATGCCAAAAACTCATGAACTGCTGGAATAGGAGCTGTGAATGGGTCCAAGTTCCTCTGAGAAGCCCGGATAGAAAACCGCTTCCATTTGCTATGGTAAATTTTTCTGGTGGACGGTTTATGAGCTGCCACCACAATAGACTTGACCGGGGAGTAAAAAAAGGGAGTGCTAGCAATCAAGGGAACTGAAGCAGCCAAGCCGTGAGCTTCAGACTGCCCAAGTCTGGATGAAGGTCCCTCGAGGGATGCGAAAAGAGAGCCGGTATGGGATCCAGAATCCAAGGAGGAACTTCAAGATGAGACCAAAGACAGGAAAACCAGATTTGACGAGGCCAGAATGGGGCAATGAGGATAATTCTGCTCCCCAATGGTCGAGCCTTTCAATTTTGTCATGAGAGGCAAAGGGGGATAAGCATAAAAAAGACTGGGAAGCCAAGCATGGAGCAGAGCGTCCCTGGGGGATTCCCCCTGTGAGGAGATTAGAGCGATCGTGTTGGAAGGAGATGTGAAGAGATCGCAGCAAGGCCGATCCCACGTGAAGAAGATTTGCTCCACTACTGAAGGATTCAGGGACCACTCAAAAGGCATTAGAATAGTCCTGCTCAGTCTGCTTGCCAGAATATTGGACTGACCCGGCATGTGCATTCCTAACAGAAAGCAGCTGGTGGAGATCACCCATTCCCACACTCTCATGGCCTAAAGTGGAAAGGACCTGGTTTCCCCCTGTTTGTTGATGTACCAGACCACTGACATATTGTCTGTCTGAATAGCAATCGTTCCCAGAGGAAGAAAGGCATGAAGGGCCTGCAACGCTAATAAGACCGCCCTCATCTCTAGAACATTGATATGCAGTTTGGTCTCGTTCAGGGACCACGTGCCTTGCACCGTCCTGCCCAAACAATACCCCGCCACCCTAGTTGGGAGGTGTCTGTGATCACCATGGCTTGGGGAGGGGCTGCAAGAAATGGGCATCCCTCTATGAGCTCCAGGAAACGTATCCACTACAAGAGAGACCTCCTGCATGCATTGCTTATGTGAATAGGATGTGTCAAAGGCAGATCTAAAAGGGACCATTGGACTGCTAACGTCCACTGTAGAATTCTCATATGAAGGCGAGCACAGGGGAGATGAGTAATGGTGGCTGCCATGGAACCCAAGGCTCCCAAAACCACCTCGGCTGGTGGAAGGTGAGACTGTAGGATCACAGAAACATGAAGTCGTAGGTTCCAGACTCTTTCTGGAGTTAAAAAGGCCTTGGTCAGAGATGTATCGATTATCGCTCCTATATAGTCCAAAACCTGAACAGGGTCTAGAGAAGACTTGGCTATGTTGATTGTGATGCCCAGCAAGTCTGACAATTTCAGAAAAAAATCCCTGGCCTCTTAAAGTAGATGCCTGGTGGGAGCAGCGAGGAGCCAATCGTCCAGGTACGGATAGACCTGTATCTCCTGAAGCCTCAGGTGAGCCGCTACTACTGCCATGACCTTGGTGAACACCCTGGAGGATGTGGTGACACCGAAGGGTAGGGCTAGGAATTGATAGTGATTGGTCCCTAGCCGAATTCCGGAGGAACCTCCTAGAGCGTCTGTACATTTTGATGTTATAGTACATGTCCTGAAGCTCTATGGAGCACATTCAGTTGTTCTCCTGCAGGTAAGGCAGGGCGGATTGCAGAGTGACCATACAGAACTTATCTTTGGCAACTGACAGGTTTAGTGTAGAAAGGACCAGAATGGGCCTTAAGTCCCCCATCTTTTTTGGCACCAAAAAGAACCTGGAATAGATGCCTGATCTGGACTGATCTTGGGGGACTGGCTGGATGACTCGTTTCCTTAGTAGCTTTCCAATTTCTATAACTGCTGCCTCCCTTTGCACGGGTGGAACATCTGGGAGGTGTTTTAGTGGGATGGGAGGGGTAAGAAAGGGAATTGTATAACTTCTGGATATTATCTGTAGCACCCAATGGTCTGATGAAATGGAGTCCCATGCCGCCAGGTGCATTGAGAGATGACCCCCGACTGCCTCTAGAGCAGAGTAGTCAGGCAGCCCCCCGTGGGTGTGTCCAAGAATGGTTCTCGAGACCCAATTTTTCTCTGACCCCTTCCCTGTCTCTGGGCCGACGTCTGTCCTGACCCCCTCTGACTTTGGGGGAAGGTGAGTCCCTAGTATCTCGGGAATACTGAGACTTCCGGAACCACATCTTCTTTTGCCCTCTCTGATTCCTGGAAAGGATCTTTGGGGGGTTAGAGAAGCGGATTCCGACGGCAGACAGTGTCTTCCCATCCCTCTCACTCTAGACTAACATTTCACAAACTGTCTTTCCAAACAAGGAAGAATCATCGTAAGGGGCATTCACGAAAGATGCCCTAAAGGTTTCTGTGAATTGACAAAGCCTGAGCCAGGCTTGTCACCTCATGGTAACGCTGGACCCTGCAGCCCTTGCTGCTCCTTCAGTGGCATGTCACAGGAGGTGCATGGACGTATTCGTAACCGCTTTTAGAGTGGCCATTCTCATGAGAATGTGTGTTTATTCTCCAGAGACATGGACTCTGGAGGCGACTCAGTGAACTCCTTGATGAGGTCTCGCTGTAGTCTAGTAACATGGGCCAAATAATACAGCGCCCTTATAGAAAAGGTGGCGGAAGCATATGTCTGCTTTCCCATCGTTCTGGACTCTCGGTCGGAGGGATGAACAGTAGAACTTTCCTGGGCCAGTTCTTTCTTGGTGGTAGCTGCTACCACCATGGTGTCTACAGGGGACCCCTTGTTCCAGCTCGGTCTGTCTACCGGAGGACTCAAGATCTTATTGGGGCACCTGGGAATTGGCTCCATGGTGTCCGGCTCCTTCCATGCCCTGGTGGTAATGAGATCCACCAAGGGATCCATAGGGGGGGGGGTGACACCCAGGAGGTAGACGGGCCCATGTCAAAGGCCTCTAGGAACACCGCCTCGTCTGAAGAAGGTTTGGAGGTGGGCCAACCCCCCCCCCCCCTGCTGGCGCAGGATTTCCATGATGTCTCCAAAGGAGATATCCTTGGAGGGTGATCTGGGGGAACCTTCCCCTTCCTCCAAGTCGGTATCTTCAGTGAGGGACTCTGGAGAGGTGTCCAGATGCCTCTTTTTGCATGTTCGCTTGAGAGGGATCTCTTCGGTGGGACTCTCTGGAGAGGGCTCGCAAACCACTAGAGGTTCCTCAAGGGAAACGGTCTGGGGCACCTCGAGCACAGGCTGTCCCTGCATGGGCAAAATGGCAGAAGATGCACCCATAGGTGAGGGAGTCAGGACAGAATCCGATGAGATGGTCAGGAGCCTTAATCCTCTGGACAGAACCCTCTTCACCACGTCAAATGCCAAGGGAGAATAAGCCTTCTGAGGAACTGGTAAGGAGACTGCTCTCCCCAGAGCCGAGATACCAAGGGGCAGACCTTGACCCAACAGTGACAGCGCCAATGGGGAAAGGCTCATCCCCTCGGATCCAACGCCCAGGCTCCGGCTCCGAGAGCCGCTTGGGTCCGAAGCAGTCGGATCCGACGTGCTCAAGGTAATGGCCAGCATTGACGTACCTTGCACCATCTGCACCGGCCCCCTGACTCTGGGACTTCTCGGATCCAACAACTCCTATACCGGGGGTCAGATCGGAGAAGGAGATATTGTGGAAAAAAAGGGAAGCAAGCCTGCCCCTCTGGATGGAGAGGGAGCTGGCAAGACCCCCATCTGAATCTGGGTGTGAATAAACCTTTGCATCACTTTGTCCATGTCTGCTTCAGATAAACTCTGGGTGGACCTCGATGAAGCCACTGAAGCCAGCAGGGAGGGTCGGTGTACAGAGGCCCCTAGAAAGAGGCCTAAGCTGCTCCGGCTCCCATGAAAATCTCAGTGATTGCAGCCGAAGGGAAGCTGCCCTAGAAAAAAACTGACGGTTTGGGGAGAGGACTCACCCAATCCAAACGGTCCATGGATCTCTTCCTCCCCTTTTCTCTCTCTCTGCCCCTGTTCCGCCCTTTCTTAGATTCCCTAACTACAAGCCTTTCATCGGGAGGTTGAGTCCTGGCCTGGGAGGGAGAGGAGACCGTGATCTAAGTAGAAGGTGCTGTCACAGCCGTGACTGCAACAGAAGAAGAGGAAGCAGCCGCATCTATCGCAGGCAAAAGTCCCTTAAGGATCGATTTAGCCCTACGATCCTTAAGGACTCTGGGGTTAAACCCCGCACAAATGGAGCAGTCAGAAGATAAATGGGCTGCCCCCAGACACACAACACACAGAGTGCGGCCATCTGCAGGGAACAACTTATGGCCGCACTTTGTGCATTTCCTAAAGATCAGCTTAGCCTGCTGATCAGCCATGTCCAACAAACAACAAAAAGTTTAACCTAACAAGGGTGAACTGACTACCCAACCCCAACACTCACACACACTCACTCGGAAGGTAGGGGAAGGGAGACTAGGCCTAAACTACCTACAAGACACAATACTTTTTCTTTTGACGAATGCAACGCAAAAAACGGGGGAGGGGGAGGTAAGGGACAGTAAGAAGCCTACCTACACTAACACAACACAAAACACCCACAAAAGCTTGAAGAAATTCACCTACCACGCCTGGAGCTCTAGACCACACTGCTTGGCAAAGCCACAGCAAATGAGATCTGAGGGAAGGAAGGAGATGAAAGGGGTATTATGGGTAAGGTGAGGAGCTTGGAGCGTGGATCAGATGCTGGTGAAACTGTCGTCTCGAATCCGATCAAGATCCGATATCCTGCAGGTTGATGATCAAATGAAGTTAACTTATTCAGATCTAACGTTATAGAGTAGACAGCAAAGCATTGCACATTTTCTTAATTTTTACAAAGCATACCGATGAAATGGTCGCAAACTGACCGACAGCTATAATACAACATACGTGAAGCTATGTTATTGCAGCTCCGAAAGCAATGAAAGGTAGAAAAGGTTTGGTACAATGGGATGCTAGGCAGTGCTTTAGTACAATGTAATTACTTTTCAGTAATTGGCTGATAGCTGTCACCAGCTGGTTGAATAGTTTCTAATCAACATACAACAGGACTGAACATGTCAACAAAGAATACAGTCTACTCAATATTTAACCATATTTAATCAGTTTAATCTTCCTTATTAAGATCCATTATAGTATGTCAGTTAGAAATGCACAGTATGAAACCCAGCCCTACTGGGTAATTTTTTTACCACAACATCCATACATAACCATGGCAACAAGTAATTTACTATATACTGACACCAAGTTATATTCACATACATAAAACACATAGACAAACAATTGCTCTACACTCCACAAACTGCCCTAAAGGATTATCTTAGTAGGGTGCTATACAACAGTTTATTGAGCTGTACATACCAATCTTTTCTACCATTTCCACTAAACAAAAACATACTCACACTACTGAATAACTTGCAAGCTTAGTCTCAAATGTATCACTCATAATTCTCAAATGTAAAGAAATCCCCACTCATATTACAGTAGCCAAATGTTATCACATTTCCCCAACCAATAAGAAAAAAATGCCAAAACAATCAAGGTTTCAAATACAAAATATACCTTTACACTTTCCTATTCATCTGCAGATCATTAACTTACTTAGCTAGTTTACGTTCGTGCAAGAACAACAGTAATACGGCAAAGGCACAGATCTAGTAAACTTGTTAGGTATAAAACACATGCCAACAGAAACATATACAATATCATTCTTATGAGTATGACTGCATTTATAAGGACAGTGTTATTCTCAATAAGTATTTACAATGGATCTACTGTTTTTCACAATCACCCCAAAAACTGCACTTCAAAGCAGCATCAATGGACTTTCCCATGAGTTATGGAAAGGGTCGCTGACCCACAATATATGAAAGTGAAAATACACCTGACTCTGACATGCTCTTAAGTACCATGTCAGTGCTCAACCTCTCAGCTTTCAAAATCATAGCAGGGATCTTCAAAACTCATAGTACAATGTCCACAAATTACAGCAACTAAAATGTTCCGTCTGTAAATTCACACCCTTGGGAAAGTGATATATAAGTTCGTATCTTCATTGGGAAACAACATAATTTTATTTAATTTATTTTTTCCATCTCTAGGGATGGCAGCAAAAAAAATGTTAAAAATGTTACTATTTCTACTCCACTACCAGAGGGTTTGCTTCATAGTATTTATGTTTGCATTTGTCAGCATGGTACAAAACATACTACTGACACATCTGCTTTCTTGGTTTATAGTAGTGTCATGAACTTATTTATTTTCCCAACACAGATACATTTAAGTTTTTGCTTATCTCATACAGCATTAATGATGCAATAAAAATCACATTACAGGTTGTTGCTAAGCAAATACTGCAATTATGAACTCATCTATTTACACATACTGGTTTCCTCCATTTTCATAGCATGTGCTGCACATTCCTATGTGTGTACTCAGTTCTGTAGAGAAATCTGTGTTCTACCTTGTGGCTTGGGAAGTGACTATAAAGTGTTTCTCAAGCTAATTAACACATGAAAATTACAAATTGAGGGATGTATCTAAATGGAAGGTGTTGAGGGAACAACAGTCCGTCACTTGACAGTTAAAAATGTCTACCTTGTATGAGTTTACAACTGAAGAGACTAACTGTGTTATACCGTCCCTTCATTTTTTTCATTTCCTAGTGTGTATTTTAGTTGTAAATCAATGTTTCTTCCACTAGTGTGAAGATCAGAGACACCAAGGATCAGGCCATTTATCTGAACACACATGCCAGGAAGCTGGTCTGTCACTGGTTCAGAAATGCACTGTGGCTAAACCAATAAAAGAGAAGAAAGTCAATTGGTTACTGTTTGAAGTAAGTAGGGAAGCAGTCACTTACAAGCCTAAAAAACAAAGTATCCCCCATGAAGCAAAGTGGTTGAAATGTATGTAAAGGGTTTCTTCTAGTTACAACATGAGTGACATCAAAAATATACATAAAATAAGTATACTTGAGAAAGACAACAAACTTCTGTACAATTACAAAGGTGAAAGGTGCATGGAAATCTCTTGTTTTAAGAATTTAAGAACTATACATGGTGCTCAAATACAAAAAAGATAAGTGAACAAATAAGTGACTTATTAAATAAATGAAGCTGCATACAGAACAAGCTATGATCCAAGTGCATAGATATTTTTCTGTCAGATTCCATACTGCAATTTTAAAAGGCAGGTACTACATTTTTCCTCCTAGCAAACATTAAATATAGCATCAGTAGTACATCAAAACAAATATATATTATGTCACATTGCTACAAGTACAAACACTGCATGTTTCAATGAAGCACATAGAAAACCTGGAGACTCTTGTTAGAAATGCTCAGAAGTTAGTATCATATAGAAGAAGACCTCCTCCATAAACTTTACCTTCCTTCTGAAGAGTAACACTGAACCCACCCCCAGGTCTAACTCAACAATAAAACCACGGTCTGCCTACACTGGCCTGAACTCTCCTCAATTCCCATAGCATCAGAAACAAGCTACACCACTTAAGTCCTTTTATCTCACAGCACAACGCAAACATTCTAGCAGTCACAGAATCCTAGGTCAAACAAGAATCCCCAATTTCCAACACATTAAACAAGTATTTCAGTGATGCTAGGCCAGGTTAATGATTTTGTGGAGGCTCTGATTGTGTGTAGAAATAACCTCAACCCAAAAAGTCATTGTCCAAGGAACAGTACAGCTGTGTAAAATCTTACCATAACAGTAGATGTCCTTCTCTTCACTGTTGCAGTATTCTTCACCTTAGGGATCTCCTACAAACAAAAGCCCAACATCAGGCTAGTATACAAAAGCCTTTAGATATTGTATGCGTGGTATGCCACATGTATGCTCCCCGTACAGGATATTGGACATAAATGTGATATATAGATGCAGTTACCCAGAACTGAACAGTCTCCAAAAGGTCAAAGGAGGCTATGCCCATCTAGAAGGGGAAATCCAGATCAAACAGGGACACCCTCGACCAGGAGGGAAATCAAATGAAAGCCCAAAGGAAAAAAGGGGGCTGGAGGGCAGGACCAAATACTGCAACAGTGAAGAGAAGGTCATGTACTGTTATGGTACGATTTTGCACAACTGTATCATGCCCTTCTATATATTCATCACCTTAGGGAGAGTGCAAAAGCTCAAGAAAGGAATGGGAGCTGGAATGCTGGGAAGAGCTCTCAAAGGACCCATGCAGAATGGCTCTAGCAAAACCTGCTCTGGGCCTAGAAACCGTATCCAATTTACAGTGCTTAATAAAGATATGCAGTGAAGACCAAACAGCAGCTTCAAGGTGGAACTGGTGTCCAGCCCCTTGAAGGAAGCACCAGAAGAGGCAACAGCCTGAGTGGAGTGAGCTCTGACTGAAGTAAACAGGCACTTCTCATGAAAAGAACAAAAAGAAATGGCCTTGGATATCCTGGAGGAGGTGGTTTGTTTAGAAACAGCCAAACTTAAAGTCCGGGGATGAAAAGAAACAAAAAGCTGGTCAGACTTATGAATGGCCTTAGTTTTATCCAAATAATGCCGGAGCTGTCTGTGCAAATCCATTTAACAACCCTCTCACTAGCAGAATGAGAAGAAGGAAAAAAATGAAGGGAGTTGTACTGCCTGATTAAAAGACAACTCATTAACAACCTTGGGCGTAAAAGAAGAATTAGTATGCATGGGCACCCTATCCTTTCAAAAAAACAAAAAAGGAAGGGTGGCCATGAAGGCCTGAAGCTCAGAAACCCTCTGAACAGAAGTAAAAGCAAGAAATAAGATACAGTGTTGCAGATAAGCTGATTCTGTAGGCTCAAAAGGAGGGTGGGTCAGATTTTCTAAAACAAAATTAAGGTCCCAAGGAGGAAGACTAGGCTTCTTTTGGGGCCTAAAATGCAAGACTCCTTTAAGAAACTGACTTCAAAGCGAGAAGCCAAAGGAGGATTCATGGGGAGATAGGCAGAAATAGCTGACAAATGGGCCTTTACAGAATAGGCCAAGCCAGATTGGAGCATCTCATACAGTCATACAAAAAGCAGAGAACCAGAGGGACCACCACTGAAAAATGGTCCTGGTTATAAGCACGGTACCAGGCAGAAAATCTTTTCCATCTGGACATGTAAGACTTCCTTGTTGCAGGTTTTCTTGCCTCCTGTAAAACTCTGAGCACGTCCTCAGAAAAGAGGTGCCTAAACAGCATCAGAATCCTATCACCCACAGTGTCAGTTGAAAAGTGTAAAAGTGAGGATGGATGAGAGACCCCTTTTCCTGTATGCGGAGGTCCAACTGGTGAGGTAACATGTGGTGATTGCTCCTGGCCAGATGCACTAAAAGAGACAGAACCAGTGCTGTCCTGGCCAAAAGAAACCCACTAGCAATTATTTTGGGGAGCCAAGCTGAATCTTATGTAGGACTCTTGAAAATAAAGGAAAGGAGGTCCTAAATGAAAGACCAGCACTGCTAGAGTTTTTAGTAGAATCTAGAACAGAAGTTGCCGTTAAGAAAGGAATAAGTAGTAGAGCATATAAAATATTGCTTGCTAACTATAAGAATCAGTCAGAGAAGTTCAGGAGGGATTGGGAAGAGACACTGGGATAAGCAATTCAGAAAAAAGATGGTAGAGAGATATATGTATGTCTCCCAGATATGCAACAAAATCTAGAAGATTAAGGATCTGCGCCTAGAAGTGTTTACACAGGTATTTTTATACCACACGCAGGCTCTAAAAAAATTTTCTTCGGGTAAAGAGCAAATGATGGAGGTGTGATGGGGAAGAAAGAGGTAACTGGGAACATATTTTTTGGGAGTGTAATGAGTTTGCGGACTATAAAGATTCCCTGCAGTCTGCACTGTTAGAGATGCTGGGTGAGCAAACTGGAGTAACTAGGGAAATTATTTTTTGAGCGATGATACAGAATTGGAATTGCCTAGATATAGTAAGGTCTTACTGAGTCTAATTCTCATGGCTGTCAAAAAAAAAAAATTACTAGAAAATGGAAATCAAAGTCTAAACCAACTTTATTAGAAGTAACGAAGACAGTAACAAATATAAAACTGGAACTAGAATCTTTGGAAAAGGGTAGGAGCAAATTACACAGGAAAAAAATGAGAAATGTGGGATCAATACATGTAGAGGAGTAACAAGGTTTAAAAGAAGGCAGGATCTGAATGAGCTATGTGATGGTTGACTGCCAATGACTGGATATATAGGTATGTATAAGGTTTGCAGCTATAGTTATGTTGGTACGCTTTGTAAGGTATAATGTTTGCAACTAAGATTGTGGTTTATTTTCATTTATATAAATGTAAGATTGCCTATTTCATACATGAAAATTTAATAAAGATGTTTTTTGTTTAAAAAAAAAAAGAGGGAGCATTGGATTAGAAGAGGCCATAAATCTCAGGGCTTGAAGTAACTCCTTGGCTGGAATAGCAGGCAGAGGAAGAAGAGACTGAAAGCAAGCTGTCAAGGACAGAACCTTTGGAGTTGGAAGAGAGGCCAGCACTGGCACAGTCTGAATCCTGCAACCCAGATATACATGATCCTGAGAGGGAGTCAGGATGGACTTTTGGAAGATAACAGCGAACCTCAGATTTTGAAGAAGAGATATGGTGAACACCAGATCCTGTAACAGGCAACTGGGAGAAGGTGCCTGAAGCAACATGTCATCTAGATAAGGAAAAATCTGAATGCCTTAGAGCCTGCAAAAGGCAATCACAGGAGGAAGGCATTTTTCGAATACCCTTGGGGTAGTAGAGAGGCCAAAGGGCAAAACAGAGAACTGAAAATGAGAGAAAGAAACAGAAATCTAAAAACTTCCTGAAATGAGGGTGAATAGAAATATGAAGGTAAGCATCCATCAGATCCAAAGACACCAGAAAAAACCTGGAGTAGTAGAAGAGGAACCCGTCTGAAGAGTAAAAATGCAAAAGGAAGGGACCTTGAGAAAGGTGTTGACCAAGGAGAGATCCAGAATAGATCTCCAAGTGCCCTCCTTTTGAGGAACCAGGAACATCCTGGAGTAAAACCCCTTTCCTACTTGGAAAGGAGGAACAGGTTGAATAGTTCCCTGGTCAAGCAGAGACCAAAGGACCTCTGAGAAATGAGGAAAATGTCCCAGAGGAGGTTGGAAAATCCCTAAAAAAGGAGGGCGAGACTTCCACACCATGAAGTAATGCTGATGGATGATAGATAAAACCCAAGAATCCAAGGAAATGAGATGCCAGTTTGGAAGGCACAGGGAGAGCCAAAGGGACAAGAGAACCTGGCTGAGGGGTGGGGGTGGGGGCAAAATGACAAAGAAAAGCAGGCCTGACAGATAAGGGAGGCTTCCAAGCCACAGGAGCTTGAGAAGACGTAGCATGAGGAACTCCCCTACCACCCTTCCTACCTTTAGTGGCTTGAAGAGGCTGCCTGCAAACAAAAGCAGGCCTAGTAGGATAATTCCTCTGGAATTTAGAGACAGGAGAGATAAAAATATGTTTAAGGTCTTGTGAAGCTTTACCTTTTTCTTGAAGGGACTTAAACATATCAGCAGCAGTGGTCCCAAACAAGTTTTGTATTATCCAAAGGAGCATCCAGCAACTTGGTCTTAATGTCCTCCGGTAAAGACTGTAGATGAAGCCAACAGTAATGCTTCATGACAGACTCAAAGGCAGCAGTTCTGGAAGAGGCCTATGCAGTACCATAGCTGCACTTGATAAAGTGGTGAGCCATCTGAGAGGTAGAACCCAAAATAGATAAGGCTGAAGACTTACCTTCAGAATTAGGGAGGTCAGAAATTACCTGACAAGCCTGGACAATCAAGGCCAGGGCATATCTGGTCATGTGAGTCTGGTAATTGATGGCCCAAAAGACTAAAGTAGAAGCAGTATAGACCTTCTTACCAACTCTCTCCATTACCCTACCATCCTTATCAAAAGGCAGAAACTTGGAAGACTTGTCAGAGAAGACTGACACAACAGCAGGGTCAGCAGAAAGTCACTTAAATAAGAATTGACAATCCTCAAAAACCTTATATAATCTCTCAGGTTTCTTTGCAGCAGTAGGCTGATAATCAGGAGACTTAGAAGCAGCTATACAAGTGTCTAACAAAGCAGTCAACAAAGGAGGTACTGCCGAAGGTTTACGAGTGTCCACCTGAAGCAATTCATAATACCTCTTCTGGATATCAGACACCTGAGTAGAATCCCACTTAAAGTAGTCCATCACTCTAACTACTGTGTCCCTAAAAGATAATTCCTTAAAAGAAGACTTAGGACTAATGGACTCTTCTTCACTAGAACCTTAAGCATCTGGGAAGGGTAAGACAAGGACCCTTCATCAGATTCTGAATCCTCACCTGAAAAACTGGGATCCCTAGGTCATTTGGACAGTGTTGAAGTCCAAAGGGGAGTAGGCACAGAAACCTCCTGGGGAGACTTCAGGGTCATTAAGACATTAAACAGGCACTGAGTAAACTCCTGCCAATCTCTTTGAAGGTCCTTAGGATGGAAAGATGTTTAGTCTTCTGTCTTTTCTTGGTACAGACATCAGCCCTAACAAACACTGGAAGTTCTGAACCCTGACAGGATTCAATAAGAGTACCAAGGACCAAGGACCTCTTCCCTGACTAGAATGTGGAGAATCCCTCTAGGGTCCTCAGATACAATCAACAGCAGTTCCCACTCAATGTCCACAGCAAGCGCCTGCAAAGTCACAAAAGATGTGTGAAAGGAAGGATCCGTGCCAGCCTCCGATGGGCTAGGGGCAGAGAAATCCGATGTAGACACTGGACTGTCTATACAGCTATCACACACTTCTACAGAAACATCTGCTATCTTCTCCCAAACAAATTAATTGAAATTGGTATCAGTCCAGACACCATTCACTGGTTTAAAAACTTCCTCACTGACAATACTCAGAGTGAAAACAGGATCTTTCCTATCAGAATCTGCACTTACTTCCAAAGGTGTATCACAAAGATCCATTCTTGCCCCCCCCCCACTTTGCCATATTCATAAAAAAAGTTCCTTGTGACCTACCCCATATCCCCCTCATCCTCTATGCTGACAACATGATTATTTACCGATCAGGTCACTCTCAAACCAACATTCAATCCCAACTCCAGTTTGAACTACATTAGCTCCACCAGTGGCTCATAAACCATAAACTATTTCAAATACCCTCCAAGATCAAAACTATGCTTTCTGCAACTCCAGGAAAAATTTATCAAACACCTGATTCTAACTATCCTTTTTTTGTTTTAAACACCTTTATTGAATTATCACTTGTGACATAGGCAAATGTACATTTATACAAAAGTAATCAAACTGTATTACAAGTTCATGTTTACAAACATTATACTTCACATATATTGCTATATATCATATAAACAAAACAACATTACATAAATTATTCAAATCCTGCCCCCTTTTTTAAACAAGAAACATCTTTATTAAACAATTACTTACGACATAAGCAGTCGCACATTTAAATTAAAGTAAATCACACCAACACAATCCTAGTTGCAGGCATTTTACATCACAAACCATACTGACATACTCCCAGTTACAAATATTATACATCACTTTGAATCTAACCAATCATTTTCAGTCAAACATCACATGGCTCATTTAAGTCCTGCCTGCTTTTAAACCTCACTTCTCCACTGTATGTATTGTTCCCACAATTCCAATTTTTTTCATATGTAGTTTGCTCATACCCTTTTTAAGGATCTCAATTCCAGTTGTTTTATCTCTGTTACTATATTCACTACTTCTAATATAGTTGGTTTAGATTCTGATTTCTAATTTCTAGTAATTGTTTTTTTGGCAGCCACCATACTTAGACACAGCAAAGCCTTACCATGTTCAGGCAATTCTAATCCTGTATCATAGCTCAGAAAAATCATCTCCCTCGTCACATCAATCTGCCCACCCAGCATCTCCAACAGTGCATCCCGCAGGGAGTGCTTAAAGTATGTCAACCCACTGCACTCCCAGAAAATGACTAACTATCCTTGACATATACAACCATTCCATAGAAACAATCTTTACCTTCAAATATCTAGGATTATGGCTTGATCAGTCTCTAAACTTCAATTTCCACATAGGCAGAGTGAGAGTGACATAGAAACAGAGAGAGAGAGTAACAGACATAATTCTGACCTGCCTCTTAGGCAAAGATATGGAAAGACTTACAATGGAAATAATCAATCAGGACATATTCAACCTCCAAACACTGGACATGCCTCAGTTTGGATTCATCAAGGGAGGTCATGCTTACTTAACCTGGTAGATCTTTTTTGAAAAGGTCATCAAAGTAATGGATGAAGGCAAAATGGTACACACAGTATACCTTCACCTGGCTAAAGCTTCTGTCATAATTCTCCATTTAGGTATAGTAAAAAAGCTAAATAAACTGGGAATAAACTCTTATGTCACCCACTGGATTCACAAATGGCTCACATATAGGACTCGGGAAATCAAGATATGGGGAAGTTACCTCCACAAAGAGACCAGTCACTAGTCGAGTCCCCCAGGGTTCTGTGGTGAGACCACTCCTGTCTGGCATCTACTTTCCTGAAGTAAGAAACAATACCAAAGGGCTCTGCCTAAGTACATTTGCAAATGACTTTACACTAGGAGCAGTCATTGAATCCTCAAATGTCTTGGCCGTCCTGCAGGAAGGTAAATCATGGATTGAAACTAAATGCCAAAAAATACATTGCTGTATACTTTGAGAAGACACCTACCCAAGAGAACTACAACATTGGCAGTATGTCCTTAAGAGATGACCCAGTCGTTTGGGATTTGGAAACTTATGTGAACAGTGACCTAACTTTTCACTGACATGCGTCCATTGTTGTAAGAAAGTCCTTCTGTATTGCACAGTTTATAAACAAAGGCATTGTGTCTAGATCTAGGGATGTCATTGTCCTCCTTTACTCACCGTCATTAGGTCAGTCATTGAGTATAATGCCCACTTTGACATGTATCGGTCCAGACACATGCAACAACTGGAACTTCCACAGGGATACCTTACTAAATGGATACAAGGCCTAAACAACTTGTCCTACATGGACTGACTCAAAACCTTGTCAGTATACTCAGTATCCAACAGACTGCTAAGGGATGACCTGTATCTGGCATACAAGGCATTCTCCGACCCAGCACTGATGGATTTACTGCACATCAGGAAGTCAAGTGGCATCAGAAATATTCAATGTAGGGATATCTACCTCTTCTAAAACATCAACAGAAACATTTGGAGAGGCAAGTATATCTCACAGACGATACAACTGCCCTGACAGAGATGTCCCATCCACATAAAACAAAGTTCATCCTTTTCCATATTCAAGCACACCTTGGATCTATGGTTGAGAAATAGAAATTTTACCCCAGGACCTCTCCCTGTACCACTAATGGACAAAAGCAGCCCCTAAACATTTTATCTCATGCATGTCTACCCTCACATTATCTATAGTATGACCCCAGCTATTCTCATTAGGGGTAATGTATAATTATTGACTGTGGGAAGGGTAAAACAAATCTCTAACCAAATAGGATTGGTTAATTTGAGCACAAAAATGGAAAATGGCTAGGCTTAAAATGGCTCACAAGGGCAGCTAGCCTTGTACTTACCTATACAGCTATATGAACAAAAATAAACTGTCTCCACCTATATGAGCAAAAATAAACTGTCCCCTCTTTTGGGTCAAAAATATTTCCCTTTTTCTATTCTAGCCAGCTACATCAGGCATTGACAAAGGAGTTCTGCTTTCTCAGACTGAATATGGACTACCCATTTTCTGCTTCTGCCTCCAAGAAAAATACAGCCACACTCCAGATAATCTCTAACAGCATTTGCCAATTCATTACAATCTCACCTCTCTGTGAGCATCACTGTGTCACCCTAGACTAAGCCAAATGGCTACCCATAAAACCAAGATCTAACCTACTGTTAGGATCTGAGATATACAAACTACTCAAACTCTGGACACTTCCTCTCCTTGCAACTAAACTCCATTAAAAAAAAAATCCTCATACAATATGAGACAGTAGTCACAAGCCACACCAACTCTCATTCCTCCTAGAACCAAACTCTATAGCAGTGCGCATGCATTCTTCACTCAGGCACCTAGTCTTTAGCAAGCTCTCCCCACTGACCTAAAGGAAATCGATAATGAATACTTACTCCAAATTCAAAAAGAAACTCAAAAAAGCACTTCTTTATCCAAGCCAAATGCTCCTGCTTCAACACATGGCACATCACCTTAGCACACTATGCCCACCACCTTTCCACGTCTCTTCTCTCTCAGAATTCCTTAAAGCTGACCCATTTTAGAAACTAATGTATATACTGTTCATTACTCTCTGACTGTCTACTAGAATGTACGTATGCTACACTTTGCTCGTTTACAGTTTTTCTATGTAGCTAGTCTGAACTGCTGTGTTACTGCTTACATTTATGTCTTTTTTTTTTTTTTTTTTTTTGTGAAACATTTTGTATTTCATCTGGGCTGAGCCTGAAACTGGTCAATACTGATCAGTGTACTACCCCGGTAAACAAAAATAAATAAATTAACAGAGTTGTATCTAATAGGTAAATAGTGGAACATAATGGAACCTTGCATTGTGAGGGTACAGTGAATTGAAGATGCTACTTGGTCTTTAGGTTTCTGAATTCTTACCTTATTAACCCTCAGCAATAGAATTAGCTCATTTTTAGCAACTGCAATGCAAAGCAAGTGTTTGCAAGGTGTCATATCCATTATTATCATGGACCATAGAATAGACATGTGACAAAACAGGTTACGCTATGGCCAGTTGCCATGACAACAGCAACTGCTCTCTGAACTTGAAATCTCTAAACAGGTTAAAAGTTTAAAATAAACAGCGGATTATTTAAGCTGCCTGATGATTCTAAATGTCCTGTTGTTAATTAAAGTGTCTGCAGCCTGTAATTACATACTGCCATTGCTTATTAAATGTAGCTGTAGAACACACTGAGTTTGGTTTGTGATTAACAGACATACCTAATTCAGCTGTTCCTTGTCAGTTTCAGAAAATTTGCCTTTGAAAGAAAGATTAATAAAACAAGTAACTTAAGATTTTATTTTAAAACCAGTGTATGTCTCATTCCCTTGATTTAAAATGAGTTTAAAGCACTAAAGTTGTCTTCGTGTAGCTATCAAGATCAAAGTCATTCTTGTAACCTCATTAAATGTTTTGTTAACATTTTAATAGTATGTCTAAACTCAGATTACAAAAACATATACTTTGTCAAGTGTGTAAAATTATTTTTTCATCACCTGGTTAACACTTAGTTTTCATCAAGGCTACAAAAAGAATACTGAATCAATCATTAATTATGCAATAATACAGAATTAATTTACTAGTTATACTTAAATGGAAAACTGCAAATAAAGTTGAAAGAACTGTGTGATGTGAAAATAATATTTCAGTGTTGGAAATAATATTTACAACCTCTCTGATGGAGACTATTTTAAAGTTAAGTCAATGGATCCCTACATAGATTCACTACACACAACTATTTGAGGTTTTTTTTCTTACCGACACTTGAATTGAGGTCTCCATTCTCAGAGTCTGGTCCGTGCTGGTTGTTACTCCCATGGTATATAGCTTCTAGTTTGATTTTCTTCACCTTCATGGCTTCAGCGATGGCCGCATTTGTGGCAGCTGCTGCAGCCGCTGCAGCTGCAGTGAGACCTATGGAATAATGAATGAGGCCGTAAGCATAAAAAATGCATAAGAAACATTTTCTAATTTTCTGTGAGCAATAGCGCTCAGTGAAATCATACACCAACTTTTAGCTCCTTGCACAGCTGAAATATAAATCAAGGATGTACTTTTACAAGTAGTCATTACTTGTGAGGAAGCGAATGACGTTTGAATATGCACTACAGCCTCTTGTTTGCAATAGACACGTAAGTGAAGAACTGCTTCACATTCTGTATGGGCACCAGCTACTGAAACATCCTGAAAAGCTACCATTATGTACAAGACAAAACAGAACATAATGCATGTAACTGCAAGAAAAAGAGAAACATGAAAGTGATTTACCATGAGGAATGACTAGCAAAAGCAGCAAATCCAAATCCTTTCATTACTGGTATAAATCTTAAGTGAAGGGTGCAAGTGAGAAGTGGGTACTAAAAATCATGAAGCCACTCAGTGCAAAGTGGACACTAAAGAAAACTATGTGGTATTAGGTTATTTGAAATGATGAGGAGGGGGACAGAATACAAATACTCCGTGGGTAAATCCTTTTTTTTGTTCATGTTTTAAGTAATACATGTTTTTTACCTGCTTTTGTTATTTCTTTATCCCTTTAATAAGATGTCTTGGCTAAATTTTAGATACATTGTCAATGTGGTAGTGTATTTGGTACATGCTAAGTTTACCTTTTTAAATAAAAATCATCGGGACAAAAAATCCATTAAGTCTTTTTGTACATAAGAATGCTGTGGATTATAATATTTGACTGCAGCAATGAAATGAGTGAAATAAAACCTGTCTCGGTCATCTCTCTTAACTTATGAAAAATAGAAAAGTCCAACAGAACTGCAATAAAGTGCCACGCTACTGGTACATAAGGAAGAAGCAATACGTTTTCTATAGTGGGAACGACTGCACAGTTATACAGTGATAAAGCTTTTCTGCAAGCTGGACTGCCATAGCTGGTAAAAAGTAGCACATAGAACAGAGCTTGCCCTTTCTCTCCTGTGTCTACAACCTGGCAAAAATACTCAAAACTTCACATGGAAGCTTCTGAAGGCCTGCAAGTGTTTACTTGTTCAAGGCAGACCATTAAAGGCACTCAGCATACTTACTGTACCTTCAAATTGCTTAGGCTAGGGCACTGACTAAAGTTAAAATCCTTCCTCTGCATTAGACAATCTACCTACAGTCTAAGGGGCCAATATGATAGCATCACATTTGTTAGACTATGTTTCAAAACAGTCATTGACAAAAAGACATTTTTCAAAGTTAGTCCAGCTACTTGGAACCAATCTCCTATGAAGTTAGAATGGAGAATTCTTCAGAGATATTGAAAATCTAAATTGAAGAGGAAATTCAGCAAGAAAATGCATGTAAGTGTTCCTGTGACACTGGATAATATCACTGTGTACATATGCGAGGCAATATGAAAAGGCCCATATGCTTATTTAACATGAAAAGTAATTTTGCCCATTGCCTTAAAACAATATACATACAATATAAGAAAAGCTTCATCTCATGTACATTGTGTAAATATGACATTTAACTTGTATACATACACATTCTAGTTCCACTTGTACCAACTGCTATTGCATGTTTAACCTCTACCTGTAATATTTATGTTCTACATCTTCTATGTATATATTAGAACTTTTTACTCTGCATATATTATTTCATTATATTCTGTTCACTGCTCAACCATTTGCCTGGGTCATAGTTGAAAAAGGTCAACAGACCTATCAACATAAATAATAAATAATAAATAAATAAATAAATAAATAAATAAATAAATCATTCATTCAGTTCCTGAAGGCTATGAACTTTATATCAGCAACGTGCAAGCTTTTTACTTTTCAGTGCTATCAAATGAATTCTGAAGAAACAAGCAATTTTGATTTGGCTAGCTATAGATATTTAACCCCCTTTTCTGACACTGAATTTCATGCAACACAGATTCAAAAATAATTTTAAGAGAATGACTGTGAAATAACATTTACAAATGAAAATCTGCAATGGCACACAGATGTTTGACAGAATACACAGAAAATAATATAACAAACTTCCCATAGTTAAAAATATATAACTCTGTACATTAATTAAGATTAGTTAACGAGGGCAGCACATGTTTTGTTTTAATAACTTTCAGCAAATAAATAAATCTACCAAATTATTTTCTGGCTCCCTTAATGCATTCACATAATGGTTCTACTATCTTTACTCAATTAGCTTATAATTTCTTTTTAGGGTTGAGAGACAGGCATCCTTTAGATAAACAGGAAACAAAAAAGATGCAGAAAGTGTGCCTCCATGTGCTGACTTCCCCAGCCAGTACACATCCATGAAATCAGCATATGCTCTCAGCAGGCCTACACTCTGTATGAACAGCATACAACGCTTCCTTTAAGTGCCACCCAAGCAGCAAGCCAGAGCCACCACTCTCCTTCAAGGGTGGGTAAACCAACAGCACTCATATGTTCCCTGCCCCACACTCTGCCGATTCAAGCACCTGAGCCGCTAAACAAACTCAAGTTGTTTACATCACAATCAGGGCTCATCCTTCTATGCCACACAGCTGGAGCATGAGCTCATATTTTCAGCATACCATCTATGGAACACTACCACCTGAATTATGACATTGAATGTGTACATCTCAGATTCAAAACACAACTGCAAAATGACATCTACAAATGGAATTGCGAATGGCATGCAAGATTTTGACAAAAAAGTCCCTGCAATGACTGTCCTGAAGATTGTAAATCAAAATTCTACATAGTTAAAATAATCCTGAGTAAAAACCAGTTTGCTGAAATGAAGCATTATCGTACATTAAAATGAAGGATTATCGTACATTAAAATACTCCACAGAATTTATCATTATCTGGTATAAACTATTAAAAGAAAAAAATCCAAACTGCAAAATAAGTCAAATAAAGCTTTACTGCTAAAAAAATAATCAAAACAAAATTATACATCATCAATCCCCTCTTTCCCATGTTCTACATGAGGTCAACGTGTCGTGTCAACTCTCGCCATCTCTCTTGATTCAATGGCACTCTCCTAACGTCTTTGACAGTCATGCCGACTGCCACAGGTCTTCTTTCATACAATCCATCCATCTCTTTGCTGGTTGCCCTTGTTTACTCTTGACTTCTCCCTGTCTATCTCAAATCTTCTTTTGTCTCCTTTTTTGCACATGTCCAAACCACTGTAATCTGTACTCTTTGACCTTCTCTGCAATTTCAGCTACTTTGACTATCCAACAGTGTGCATCCTATCACCCATCTCAGGCACTCTTATCTCCATCACCTCTAGCTTCCTCACCTGCTCTGCCTTTATTGCCAGGGTTCTGTACCATGCAATAGTACTCTTCACACTACTGTTAGTACACCTTATTTTTCATCTTTTTTTAGCATTCTTATGCCATATACTACACCTGGCACCCTGTGCCAGTTGGCTGCAGCACCTCTGATTCTAGCACTGACCTCCTCATTCAGACTTTCCTTATCCTCAACCATCCCTCTCAGATACATGAAGTTGTTAAGCTGTTCCATTATTTTCCCTTCTATCTCATTTCACAGCTTCTTCTGATTTCCCCCATTTGCTTCCATTACAGCTGTCTTATCTGTACTCAGTTTCATCCCTTGTGCCTTCAGTTTTGCATTCCATTCCCCTATCCTTTGCTGACATTGTCTGCATATAGCAACTCTGTTGCTATGTCCCCTCTAACCTGTTTGCTGATATAGTCCCATCACCAGTATGAACAGCAGTGGACTGATGCACACCCACTAACTCTCTAAGAACCCCTACATGAGACTGAACACTGTTCGTACACATACCCTGCACTAATTCTGCCAATGTTTCTGGGGCTTTGAAACACCAGCAGACTGGTCAAATTAGCTTTCTTGGGAACTTATCATATACTTTTTCCAAGTCTAGCAAAGCCCAGTTTGCCTCTTTCTTCATCTGTTGCTTCATCTCAACTATCTGTCTCACTGCAGACATCGGGTTGGTTGTGCTGAAACATGATCTGAATCCGAACTGCTCATCTTTACTACTCTCCATATTAATTTATCAGTTACCCCTTTCAGAACTTTTATGTAGTGTGACAAGTGTTTGATACCTCTCTACTCCCCACAGTTGTGGATGGCCCCCTTGTTGTTGTACACTGGCACTAGTATGCTTATTCTCCAGTCATTTAGGATACTACTTTCTCTCTACACTGCTATGAGTACCCACAGGAGACATTTCTTCCAATCTCACCCAGCATCTATATCACATCTGCTGTGACCTCATATAAGCCTGCTCATTTCCCTGACTTCATTTTCTTTAGTGATATTCTTACTTCTGTGTGGAGTGTGGGCTCTTAATCTTTCATTGCAGCCTGTGTCTGGGACAGTACAGCCTCTGTGGGTTTTTCTTCATTCAGAACCTGCTGAAAGTACTCCTTCCCTCAGCCTTTTTACTTCCTGTGTGCTGATGAGCAGGTTGTTGCTGGCATCCCTTACAAAGGGTATCTGACCATTTAAATCTTTCTGTCTTTGCCTTTCAACATGATAGAGTTTCTTTGTGCCATCTACCGAGTTACTTTTCAGAAGCTGGTAGAATGCCACTGATGTCTTATTCTTTGCTACTGCAACTCCTCTCTTAACCTCTTTGTTAGCAACCAGTATTCCTTCTTAGCCTGGTCTATTTTTTCTATCTTACACTTTTTCCTGCATTCTTTCTTTCTTTGGATGACTTCCTGGACTTCTGCATTCCACCATAAGCTTTATGTGCCTTACATCTATACCTGGCTCGGCCACATAACTGTTCTGTAGTCGTCACACATGCTGTTTTGAGGCACTGACATTCTTCTTCATCTCTACCTATTTCCTTTTCTTCCTGAGGTGTTAGAGCCCTGAGTAATTCCTTGAACTCATTTGCTTTCTCTCCAGTCAAATTCAGATCTTCAGCCTAGTCTCTGTTGACCTTACAGCCTTCTCTGACCACTGCTTACAGCTGACTGTGGCAACCAGTGGATTATAGGTTCATAGGTAAGTAGCAGACCAGCTGCCCTTGTTAGCCATTTTACGCCTAGCTAATTTCCCTTTGTGTACTCAAAACAGCCTGTCCCATTTTGTTATAGATTAGCCTTACCCATCCTATGGTCAGTAATTACATATATTACCCCTAATGAAAATAACTGGGATCATACCAAAGATAATCTAAGGGGACTCATGACTGGGATAAAACATTTAGGAGCTACCTCTGTCCATTAGTAGTAGTGAGAAAATAAAGGTAGAAAAGGTTGAAGGGGAGTTGTAGTAGGCAAAGTCTGAGACAGAGGTGAAGTCTTAGTGCTAGAAAATATTCTGGAAGCATTTGTAGCATGCCTGTTTGAAGAGAAAATGCATTAATTATTTTTGTAGCCCACAGACAGATTGGATTTTATCTCATTTTGAATGGATACACATACTTTGGGAGTGAGTAGGGATAATGTGTGCATTTTAGATTTACAGTTGGTATTTGTAAGTTGGGGTGAAGCTGGACATAAAATAATGTAATATGATTACAGAGATCTCTCTCTGGAATCCTTTTGAGACGAATGGGAAACTTTGTTCAACAATTAGCATGAATATTATTACACACCCAGGGACTGTAAGGTACTTTGCCTTTGGATTTGTACCTGATAGCACCTCTGGATGTGTGGTAATACGTGAATACTCATGTGTCTTACAGCTTCATATACATGTTTTTGCTTCATGTTATTAACTTCCGGCAATTTCCTACAGTGCTTCATTTTCTGAGTGTGGAGTTTTATGCTTTTAGTTTCTTCAAGAGACTTTACTGCTCCTGCTCAGTTAACGTACTTAAATTTGAGTTTTTATTGTTTTAGTTACTCTAAGGTGTGTTTAATTTGTGCCACAGTCCTGATTCCTGAACTATTCATTTTCTTGTTCACTATTGTCTTTTATGCATACTTTGTAAGATATTTGAGTTGTGGATGTGTATTTCTGATGTTTGATGATTTTATTTATTTATTTATTTATTTAATGGTTTGCTTGTTTGTGTGTATTTGCAGTATTTCTCTGTTTGACTGTTTTTCCCCTGCTAAATTACTTTTGAAGATGGTGGCAGTTTGATGGACATTGAAGTCTGTGAGGGAGTAAGGGCCCAGCACTAGCCTCCATGCAAGGAACAAGTCTGATGCACAGGTAGCTACAATTTAGTCAGTTAGTTTTCATGGTAATTTTATAAACTATAATATATTGCATAAAGTTACAGGTATACACATTGCCTGCTTAAGGGCTGTAACTACAGATACAAAATGGCTGATTAAGAGAAGAAGGAACTGAAAAGATTTGCATTTGTAATGGACTTAAGGATCACAAAGCAGAATGATTATTATCTTTAGAGTAAATTTGTATTTCTCCCATATTATGTTGTAAATATTTTGTATACCATGTGTGCTATGTTGTGCCAGGTTTTTTCCAGTTGCATTGTACAAATACGAGACAGGTAAGAGGCTTCTGATTAGGATCATACGTTGGCAGGGTCAACTGCCAAGTTTATATGACTTACTCATCTTCAAGAAGCATGACTGCTATAACATGTTGTCAACATTTTTGACTTCCCATAAATATCTGTCTGCTTGTCTATCTCTCCATTTATCTACATTAGTATGGGGTGAGCAAACTCTGTAAACTCAGAGGGTATTATGCATATTCTGTCATCTCAGAGGGTATTATGCATATTCTGTAAACTCAGAGAGTATTATGCATATTCTGTAATCTCAGAGGGTATTATGCATATTCTGTAATCTCAGAGGGTATTATGCATCTGTCACTTTTTTCTGATCTGGACAGTTACTATTAGTATCATGTTCACTGGTCTGGTGTATGCTGAAATCACAGACCATCAAACAGAACCAGATCAGTCTCTGCCATACAGATCAGACATAGATCACATTTAAGAAAAAAACGGCAACTCATAAAGCTAGTCTGGATCATTCAAGTTTCCTAACCATACTATTGAAATTTTGAATCAGCTTTGGAAAACCATTTAAAATGTCGACCTGAAATGCTGAATTCGAAATTATGAATAGTAAACCAAAGCGAAAATGAATACTTGACCGCCATGGTTCGATGTATTCGACATAGCAAGAGGTAATGTCACTCACCACTTTCTATACAGATTAATGTACCACTTAACTCTATAGTCAATGGTACGTTAATGCTACTATTTTGCAGGGGGGCTACACCCCCTGCACTCCCCATGTGGAGGGCTGCACCCCCACACCCCATGCACATTAAATATACCAACTCTGAGATCGCATTACAGTGAGGAAATTGGCTAATTCCCTGTTCCTCACTGAAGCACAACTTCCCTGCACAATCTCAAACCCAAATTATTGACCTACACTACCCATTCGTTGTAGTCTAGTTGACTGATTTTGGGTCAACATTCTGCCAACCTGGAAACTGCAAGTTGACCATATGGTTGACTGATGCAGTTTCCAAGTTTGGTAGTAAACCTATATATATATATATATATATATATATATATATATATATATTTATCGGTCTACTACCGTAGATCGAAATTACACTATTTCGAAATACGATAGTAGTGTCTCACTAACGCGAAAGTGCACTTCAATGAAAGTGCACTTCCGCAAAAGTCACTAGAACGAATGGTTAGGGCTTGGGTTAAGGATAGTGGATAGCCCTACTAGCTATCCACTATCCTTAACCCAAGCCCTAACCCTAAGGTCCGTCACTACAGCACCACAGTGCAGGAAATGTCCCATTCAACTTAGTGACTTTCGCGAAAGTGCACTTTTGTTGAAGTGCACTTTCGTGTTAGTGGGACACTACTATCGTATTTTGAAATAGTGTAATTTTGATCTACGGTAGTAGACCCCATATATATATATATATATATATATATATATATTTATATACACACACACACATATATATATATATATATATACACATATATATATATATATATATATATATATATATATATATATATATATATATATATATATATATATGTGGTTCTCCTTCTAAATATCAAAGTTTCAAAACTTTGAACTTCTTATGGTCAAGACTATAAGAATGAAGTTTTAAAACTTCAAAATGCAAATAAAATAAATAAATAAATAAATAAAAATAAAAAAATCTTTTTTTATTTTATGTTTCTGGAAAGGGGCAAGCCCTTTGCACCCCATGCTAATTAAATATACCAACTCCGAGATAATACTACAGCAAGGAAAACAGTAAATATACCATTCTGTGCAGTACGGCGATCTTCATTTAAATGGTTCAAAGTTTCAAAATTTTAATCTTATGAAGTTGAGAAGTAGACCCATATATATATAAATATGCTACTATCTACTTGACAGAGGCACTGGGAACTAATGTTGGGCGGCAGGATGCCAGGGTAATCCTATGGACTAGGTTTGTAAAGGCTCCAGGGCCATTAGCCTAGTAGATACCTATGAAACTATATATATATATATATATATATATATATATATACATATACATATATATATATATATATATATACATATACATATATGTGTATATATATATATATATATATATATATATATATATATATATATATATATATAGACAGATATAAATATTGTAAGGAACAGTAGTACCTTTCCAAATTCTTTTGTGTGGTTACTCAAAGGGTACAGAACAACCAGTACAGTGATTACTCAACTGACTTAGACATGTCCATTAGATAGGTAGAAGATGTGCTGTTCTAACTTTGGAAGGTACACATTGGTCAAAGTTTAAACTGTTGTCTTCCAATGTCCTGAGATCATTAACAGTGGTTTCACCATTTATTTTTATAAACAGAATGTATCTCTTTTGAAACATCTCATGATGTTTTATTTAGTGATATTAAAGGTGTGATCATAACTACTTCACCAGGTATGCACATTCTGTAGACCACCTTGGAGAAACTTCTCATGTTTAACTGAATTAAGTCACAAAGTTTGCAGTCATCAGCATATTGTGGTTATCAAGGGTCCACATACCTCTTACTCTTGCTTCACCTTTAAGAAAACTAACTCTGAGAAGTAATGTATGTAGCACTAAAAGAAGTAGCTGTGCATGCACAAAGAATCGAGCAGTCACTCAGTATACTATAGCAATGATGGTAAAGTAGATTATAATTCATCATGCATACACTACCCTGTACACAACTGTACTCACAATTTGTAGGTACCAACCTACTGTGTACAGTCAACATGTTCTTACCCTTACATACATTCTCATGAAGGACTACTAGTAATCTGTTTATATACACCAGTAATCAGACTATGTAACACTTACATATCCGAGCAGTAAAAGATTTATTTCCTGAACATATGGCTTCTACAGCTAAGCCACAAAGTATAAGAAGCAATGGATTGCCATATCTCCGGTAATTCTAAGGAATGTAAGCTGGTGAGCACCAACTTAAATATCAATTTTTATTCCCTCTGCTGACATGGGCAGCCACGGTGGTGCAGCAGTTAGCGTTGTCGCCTCACAGCTGGGGTGCCTTCTGTGTGGAGTCTGCATGTCCTCCCTGTGATTGTGTGGGTTTCCTCTGGGTGCTCCGGTTTCCTCCCACATCCCAAAGACATGCTGTAGGTGGATTGGACACTCTAAATTGGCCCTAGGTGTGTGTGTGTGTGTGTGTGTGTGTGTGTGTGTGTGTGTGTGTGTGTGTGTGTGTGTGTGTGTGTGTGTGTGTGTGTGTGTGTGTGTGTGTGTGTACCTTCCGTGGAAGGCTGGGTGCCGGTCTGACAACTTGACACCATAAAACTCTACTGCCAATCATGAGCAGACAGGTGATCCCCTAACCGGGAAAAGCCAAAAGAAGATTCCCTCTGCTGACATATGTGTTACAGGGATATTCTTGTGTATGTTACACTTCAGGTTTTCCAGACCAAAATAATGTGCATCCACAGGTTCATTATCTGGTGTATGCTTTTAAGCATAAGAAAGAGAAAACTAAACTTCTCTGACATGCTAGTGCTAAGTGACAAAGCCCTGTCTACAATCCAGATGACTTGAGTTCAATTAGCAGCAATGCTGGACAAGCTAGGTGAGAGGGATAGGAGTGAGTGGCCAGTGCTGGTTCGCCCATCCTGAGGAGAAAAAGAGGCAGTTAAATGCACTGTACTGCTGACCCTAGTCGGGAAGCCAGGATACTGCAGCAGGCTGTAACTTATATGCTTATAGCACACACACAGAGCTTACAGGATCGCATGTAGAGGCATGCTCCCTCATAAATCACAGCCTAATGCAGCCACTGGCCACCACAGAGATGGGATTATGTGTGGATTGGGAGACAGAATGGTCTGATTAGGCAAGTCTCAGGCCAAGACTAATTGTACTGTACTGTTTTCACTTAGCCCAGGACAGAATTAGGCTGGGGAAATCAATGGGCCACATGAGAGAAAGAGAAAATCCATTGGTTTGGGAGAGGGTCATCTGGGCATGCAAGTGTAAATAAATAAAGAGAACCTAAAAATTTCTCATCTTCAGTAATAATAAATGAGGAGCAAAAAGTTTAACTTGAGTCAGTTTAAGTCAAGACTTGCATGATGGAACCATGTTATCAGGTCTTGTATGTCTTGTTTAGCTATACAGTGTAGTTAAAGACAGCAGACCTTTTAGGATAAGAAAGCCTTCTCCTTATTCCACTGGGTAAGACATCTCAGAGTTAGCATAAACAGAGCAGTGGGGGTTGAGAGTGTAGCTTCCAACATAGAGAGTTAGGGCTATCGCCACCTGAAACAAAAATGTTTTTAAGACACTGAATTTGCAGGTTAATGTTTTAAGACACCAAGTTTGTGGAAGAGTTACTGTGCAATATGATGTCTTCAGTGTTCATTGGATACCAGGAAATCCTTAAATATAATTTCTTCAGAAACTGCAGAAATTTAATATTTTAGAGCAAAATAATGTGTGATCAATATTCCTGATTAATGCACAGCATTTGTTGTTTCCACATTAAAGGTTTAATAAGAAACAGAAAATTAAGAAGCTGTCTTCTTAACAATGTTAAAAACAAAATTATCAGAAATTACAGGGTAAGTTAATGTACACTTCGCCTCTGGCAAGCCTTTGTGATCTGAAAAGGAAACTCTTTGATTGCAGATGAAATATAAATTCTAAATTATCATTCCTTACAGGAAGGGCAGTGTTATCTTATTCAGCTCCATTCACATGACCTCAATTAGGTCTTCAAAAGGGGCAGCGCAGCTCTGAAAGGCAGCTGTATCCTGTGTTTGTAAATATTTAAGTTTACTCTTCTTCTTTAATGTCATGCAGATTTTACGCAAACCAAACTTGATTCTGCAATGTGGTGATAAAAAAATTGTCAAACTTTTATTAAAGGAGCACAATGTTCATTCCCAGATGTCATACTTAATATAAAGTCTTCTTGCATTAATATGATTATCAGTTTTCTCAGTTTACAGTGCAGCATTACCTTCTGCCTGCAAACATTAATAACATCAGTAAGTCAGGACATGAGGTTAGGTTCAAATGAAAAATACAGAGGGACCCAGAAGATTATTAGTTAAAGGGGATCAGAAAGAGTATGAAAGTAGCTTACTAGAATGACACATCTTAACAGTTTGCAGATATATTTTAATCCAGATTTCCATAGTATGCTTGTTTTGGAGGAAAACTGGGACAAAAGAAATAGGCCACATAGCTAAGACATATAACACAAGAGGTAATATAGTCATATATTAGACATTGTATGAACAGGGAGGTGACCAAAGGTTGGGTGATGCAGAAAAATGAGTACAGAGGAAACATTTATTTATTCAAAGTGCAGTGGATCCATGGAACAGATTTCCAGGAGACGGACTTCAGAAATATTCCAATATGAATATATGCATAGCACAATTGTTGTGTCTCTCTCTTTTGCTGTCTGTCTGTATATCTATCTGTCTGTCTGTCTATCTTGCAAGCTGGTTACACAGCATACCTTTTAATTGTTAGGAATTGAACAGAATGTCAAGATTTTTGCCTCATATTTATGTTCTATACATTCCAAAATGTGTGTTTTTAAGGTCTACCCCCGGTATTCTTGCCTACTAAGAATACCACCACTGTTCCCCATAGAGACTTACACCCTACAAACTCCAGGATTTTGTTGTCAGTACAGGTTTGTTTCACCTAGCTGTGAGAGAAGAGGAGGATATCCTCTGGCCTCCTGTCCTATTTGCAGTTTTGTCTCTCATTATCAGTGGTGCTTGGAGAAATGTCAGTAAGCAATGAAGTACAGATTCTCATCCAGACCTTGGATGTAGTCTACAGATACAACCCCATTAGTTGGGCTTGCAATAGTACCATAGACAGATGGTGTCAGATAGCTTCTTTCATAGTTTTTTTCTTTTCTAATCTGCCTACACAAGTCAAGAATGAAGTGGCATGTTTATCCTGCACCCTAGATGTTTGGCATGATAAGGATCCATACACAGCAAAGGGACTCTGGTTGATAATTCTCTTTCTCTGTTCCCGCTGTCTTTTCATGTTCACTCCTGGGCTGTGGTCACTGATGACAAGACTAGACTAGACATGTTGCTCTATGCCATTTAGTGGTAGAGAACAATTTTTTGCTATAGTGAATGAATGAAGACAAAGTACACACTGAACTACGAAGTACAGAGGGAACTCAGGAACATCAGGGTGGGGCTACACCCTGTATCGTCTACTGTTATCAATGTTTCCATGTTTCTGTGTTTCCTGAATATAGCAAACTTATTCATAATAATCGAACTTCATGACTACCTAATCCAAACATTGCTTATGATTCTCTTCCCTCATCAGTCAAATTTCATTTTGGTTTCCTGTCAGAGTGCTGTCAACTCCTCTAAAAGCTTACTATTTCAGTTAGGCAATACACATACACATCCATTGCAAACATAAGACGATGTTCTTCCTTTACATGCTTTCACTAGACCTCCTGATAATGTATTTAAGATTAAGTATAAAGTACTTCAGGTCACAGTAAACCTGTCCAGTTTGTGTCCTGTGAAGAATTCCTTCCAAAATTTGTTTGTAGAGTAACTTTAGCATGCACAGGCCTAAAAGGATTCTTACAACCTCATGAGTAATAGAAGAAGAAACTCTCTTCAGGACTAATAACAACACTGGGAGTGTTTACTTATTGCATTTCAAAATTACAAATAGTGGAAATGTTAGCTGGAAAATGTCAACATTTTACTTAAGAAATTTTAGATATTCTTATAAAAAATGTATAGCGTCCCTTTATAAAAATAAAGCTCAAAAAAGACAATAAATGTACTACAAAGTGTACTAAAGAATCAATGCCACCTTTTCATAGAATACTCTGACTACAACTAGAAAGAGCATGTTTGCATGAACCAGTTTAATAACCTGATATATTCTAAACTGTTAGTTTGTATTACATCTATGCCCTCAGAAGGCTAAGTTCTGAAGCTAGAAACACTTCTTTTGTTTCTCCTTAATTTTAATTGTTTTAAGTTTCTAAAATATTACACATATGACAGGATTACTTGCTTACATAGATACTAGACATACTCAAACTAATAAGCTGTTTATGTCTGATAATTCCTCTTACTGATTTTCAGGAAGACAGGCAGGTTTATAAATAACTTGTCACTTTGCTGTCACACTCATTCCGTCGACAAGCCTTATACACAGTCATTAGGAATATGAATACAGCCACTGCAAGGGGAAAAAACTGAACATGTGGCATTAATACGCAACCTTGGTTTCCAACCATCTGATAGGCAGATGGTATATAACGGATTATCCAGTTTAAATTAAGGGGCACATCATTTAAATTCTTGTTTGCATTCCAACAGATACCAGTACTACACTGACATAAAAGACATATAGGTTATGATGATGTAGTTTCAGCAAGCTGGCTTGTTTTAATTAGAATGTCAAATGCTGTCAAATTCTAAACCTTAGTGACCGTGCAACAGTCACTTTACAATATGTTTCTTTTCAGACGTGAAGTACAGAAAAATGTGGTTTGGGTTCTACAAAGTATTTCAGTTTTACATGTATATTCAGGATGCATCAAAGAATTATTGTAAAATGTTACTGCATAATACTTGTAGGTTGAGTATGCGAGATACTGGGCTGAACTAAAATTGTTTGTGATTGGGACTCAGTTGTGCAAATATAAATGTGCAGTTTGCTTCCTTTTTGTTTAAAACTGAGACTACAATAGAGAGATCTTGAGTTAGCATACTTAAATAGCAGGGAACGGTGGGGGACATGACCCCTCATTTTAGGGGTGCAGAGTGTGAAATCCTCTGCAAAAATCCTTTAATGGTGAAACAGCAGTTTCAATACTAACTATTTCAATGTCAGTCGGATACTAAAAGATCACAGTTCTGAAAGTTGATCACGAATGTACAGAATTCTAATCCTGGATCCACATATCATTCTCAACAGTGGATTAGTGGCCAGTGCATTAGAAAACTTGAATTGTATGGAGGTTTAAAGATTACCCACTTTGATGACCACGAGATAATGGATTTTTACAAGAAGTTTAGACCATTCAGTGAGGAAATAAATTTAGCATATTAATTCAGGAATTCTGGCCTATGGTTCTCAAAAAATGAAATCCCATTTTCATAAAATGAACTTTGGGAATTATATTGATGAGGTTCATTTGTAATCTTTGATCAATACTGTGATATCGTTATTTTCATGTGCATATATTACACATACACAATAAAAAAATTATTATTGTCAATGAACAATCGATGACGCAAGCTGCCAGTATAATTAGTACAAAATATGAGACAAATACTGGATGTAGTAAATAAGTGATAAGTGATCTTGCCTGAACTGCCAAAGTCCATGAAATTCCCCAAGATTTTCCAGTAAACTAGCAATTAGATTCAAATAGCTTCTGTTAAAAGATTATTTTCACAGTACAGTGCAAATAACAACTGACACAATGCAGCTACTTTTCATGTGCCTCTGGGGAAAAGCTCACCACTGCTAAGCAGTCCCACAGAAAACAAATTAGAAGTGACTGAAAAACAAAGAAACAGCTTAGGTAAGAGCTAAACAAGATCAGAGCCACTGTTAAGCAAATACAGTAAGTTTTCTGAAGACACTGATGCAGTGAAAAATCAAAGTCAGATTTTCCATAGACCCTTCAGCGACAACCAGACAGATTCCCTTCTATTTGAGCAAACTGACTGAATGTGGGCTAAAATTTTGGAAAAAACAGCAAGGGCAGAAGCTTTCCTGCCTATAACATTAGAATAGCCCAAATGCTCAAGTGAGCTGTGGGCATCTACTGATATGAGAACCATTAATTAAGCCAGGCAGACAGAAAATCATATTACACCTTACACCTGTAGAGCTCAGGAAAGTAATACAGCAAATAACAACATTCACAAGATTATCAGTAACAGAGAATAACAACACAAAATGGAGCATCAGGAACAGTCTGTGTAAATTCAATCAAAAGTTTGAAGTTGGATAAAATAAATATATAAAGGAACTAGTGTTTATGAGTAAGGTGAAACAAGCATAACAACTGTATGCTATAAAAAAAACAGTCACATATACAATTCATTACAGATGCTAAATGTGTTAGGCAGGACTGTGGACAAAATAATAACGATGTCAAATTATCAAAGCATGTCAATTTCAGACTGAACAATGTATGACCACAATGTGCAGTGGGAGTGAGATGGATGCCGATTAAGGTTAAGTGGAGACACAATGGAAGGTATGGGGACTATAAAGTAGGGGAGGAGTAGGAGGCAGGAATGGAGTGAATGGATCAGTTTATCAGGATGGGAGAAGAACATGCAGGAGGCCATTTTGTTATAAAATGCTGTGAGCTCTCTTTGAGCCTCAGGCATGAGCTCAATACATGGAATTTCTGCAGAAAGATTATCACAGATTTTAGGACCAAAGATTGAGAAGGTATGGTCTGAGGCTGGTAAAGTCAAGCTGAAGGCTGTGGAGAAAGGTTGTATGAAGCATAAGACTAAAATACTGGATCCTAACTAACAACCCCACATTGTACCTCCACACAGGCAGTCTCCCAGATACCGTAAGCGACCACAGCACACTATACCTTATACGTAGTAGAACAAACCTATGCAAAAAAAAATATAAATCCACTAGAAACACAAAAAAATTCTCTCCTGAGGTCCTCAGTACTCTGCTCTATAACTGTGACTGGACCCCTCTAAAAACCCTCCCACTTGACCAGACTGTAGCATATTTCAACAAAACATTTCTATAACACCTAGAGAATGTTGCTCCATTGTGCAAAATCAAGGTTAGAACCTCTACAAACCCCTGACTCAGTAAAGAAACCAAACAAATCCTTAAGTCCAGAGACACTGCCTGGCTTTACTATCAAAAAAACAAAGAAACATAAAGCCTAACTAAGTACCAAGAACTGCACAACCGTGCAAAAAAAATGCAATAGGCTGGACAAAAAAAATCCTACTACACGACATTACAAACTAAACACCAACACAACCCCCAAAAAATTTGGAAAAATGTAAACCAGCTACTAAAATCCACCCAAAAGGCTACCCCCAAACCAACCACCCCTAACACTAAAGTTCCCATCGAAACACAATTCAACCCCACTTTGTGAACTCAATTCTTTCCTTAGTATCACAGGACAGTTCCAACCTCACTATCCCCCCCAACACAAATAATACTAATACAAGCTTTACCCTCAAAACAGTTTCCACTACCTCAATCAAAAGCATGCTCTCCAAACTAAAAACCTCGTCAAAAGCAGCCGACCTACTCCCCAGCTATTTCTTGAAACTCACAGCAGATGCTATTGCTATCCCAATCCCCACTCTCATAAACACATCAATTGTTGAAAACTATGTGCCCAAACGCTGGAAAATATCCTGTGTTACACACCCATACATAAAGGTGGGACCTCCACTGAACTTAATAACTACAGACCCTTTGCTATACTCTCCCTCCTGGCCAAAATCCTAGAAAAATGCATCCAAACCCAGGTGCTAAAATATCTCCTAGACAACAACATCCTGTCACCTACTCAACATGGTTTCAGACCTGCCCATAGTACCACTACAGCCCTCCTCTGCTTCACAGACACAATAAACCGTCTCAAAAACAAAGGCCTTCAGGTGTCAACTCTTTTTTTAGATATGTCCAAAGCATTTGACACAGTCTCACACCAAATCCTGCTAAACAAACTAAACCAATATCACCTATCAAATTCCACTCTTACCTGGTTCCAAAGCTACTTAACGGACAGGTACCAGGCTGTGAAATGGGAAAATTCTCTCTCTCCTCAGCTGCCCATAACTATAGGAGTCCCACAGGGTTTTATCGTAGGACCACTACTGTTCACAATCTTCACAAATGACCTCCATACCTCCACACAGCATGCATCTATCATTCAGTATGCAGACGATACTACCTTAATCTGTGCTGCACAAAATATTCCCACCCTTCTGCAAACAACTCAATTAGCATTCTCTGACATTGAAAACTACCTTACCAAAGCCCAATTTATCCTTAATCCAAAGAAAACTCAGCTTATGTTTATAACCAGTTCTAACAAAAACACTGATAACAGTCAATTCACTATCTACTCTGCAAATGCTACTCCAATCGCTCCAGTGGCACAGGCTAAGCTACTGGGAATAACCATAGACTCCCATTTAAAATTTGATAGTCATCTCAACTTAACTATTAAAAAAGTACATGCCAAACTGGGATCACTCTACCGTATCAAACCATTTCTTACCAACAACACAAGATCAGCAATTGCTCGCTCCCAGATTCTATCCACCCTCCTCTATGCATCTCCCATTCTGACTAATCTCAACAAAACTGAACTAAGTAAAATGGAAGCCTGCTATAACAGAATTGCCCACTTTGCTGCAAATTGCTCATATAGAACTCATCACTGTACTGCTTTGAGCCAGTTCCACTGGTTGAACTGCCCAACCTCCTAACCTACAATCACCTCTGCCTCTGTCACTATATTACCTCCCCAATAAGTGTCCTGCCCTCAAAAACCTAGTACAACATCAGTCAGCCAAAAGACCTCTTAGATCATTATACAAACTACTACTAGAAGTCACCAACAGCTATAATAGCTTTGGAGACACACTATATAGTAGTTCAGTAGCTAAAAATTGGAACTCTCTCCCCACTAGCATACAAACCACATCGTCCATAGACTCCTTTAAAAACTTCATTAGGCAACATCTCAAGCAAAGCTGGGAGTGCAATGACTGCTCCCCAGGCTAGTGAAAGCGGATATGGTACACATACTAAGCCTAGAGTACTTGATGATAATGTTTACTCTTACTCACAAACACTGGCTAATGTACACTGTATGTACTGCACCTATGTACTATGTATGTATTCTACCTATGTTCCAAATGTCAGCTGTACACCACAAATCTATTAATTACCTTTATTTTTAAATTGTTTTCTTGTTTCTTCTCTCCACTGTAACTGTTGATGTGCTGCACACACTGTAAAACATGTCTATTGTAATTTGTGTGTATACTGATCATGTCTAAATATCTAAATGTATCTGTAATTACTTTTCTGTGTGGAGCTTTTCTCCCTGGGCCTCTGCTGAAAAATGGCCTTTTCGGTTCAGTCAGACACCCCCGGTTAACAAATGTAAAATGAAATAAAATAAAATAAATAAAAAAAGGTTAGAGGAGGCATCCAGTTAGTGTGGCATAGATAGGTACAATGTTGTTCAGCTTTTGGGGAAAGGAGTATAAATCTAGATATGTGACTAGAAGGAATATGCAGATCATGTACGTTTTCAGAAGGTGCATATGTGCGAATGGGAAAAATTTACCCCAATCGTGCTTACAGGGTACCTTTTGTTGCAGATGCATAGACCTCCAGAGTAAAGAGTATGTTGTGCTTGTAACTTCCTTTACAGATTGTGAAAGTTTGTCTTTCAGGTGGCTCATATGGAAAGACGGGGAAAGTGTAGGATCAGGGAAGCTATGTATGTCTTATTTTAAAGGAGACTAATTCCATACTGTTGTACAATAGGAAAGCTTTAGAAAGAGGAATGATACCAAGCATTGTGCAAGTCCCAAAGAGTGTGGCCTTGATTTTATTCCAGTTGAAAAATCATCTGCTTTTTTTATCTAGCCATCTTAGAAGATTTTGCATGTCTTGTACTGCCGTCTTTTGTTATATTATGGACAGCAAAGGGCATAAATGTGATAACATCATGCACTAAGGGACAACATTTGCTAGCTATACATTAAAACGCAGTCAGTGGATAAAAAGGCTAAACAGAATAGGACCTAATAATGAGATATGAGGAACACCGCAGTACATGTTAGCTTGCGAAATGAGATTAAAGTCAATTTTAATACTGAAGGCTATGTCAGAGAGATAACTTTTGAACCAGATAATAGCAGTAGGTGCAAACCAATAGGATGTAAGTGAATTAATGAAGACATTGTGGTTATCAAGAGTGAAGGGTTTACAAAAATCTGTAAGCACAGGCCCTGTAAAAAGGCCATCATCCAACTGCAATAAGTATGGAACATGGCAAAGTGAGTAATGTCATCTGGCTGCTTCCAAGTGTAAAGCCATTACAAAACTTTGAAAGACTGTAGAGTTTAGAAGTGTATTCAGAGTTTTTTTGGAGACCTCTGTCTCCATCAGTTCATCACCGGGGCAGGAAATAAAGAAAATGGCCTGTAGTCATTAGCACAGTTAGATGATCAGCATTTGGGGAGAAGGATAAAGACTTTTTTCTAAGGTTTTTGAAGATACCTTGCCATAAAAAAGATTATAAAGGTAACAGTGTGGACAGGAAAGTATATCCTTGCAAGTCGTATTAACTGTGGAGGAAGGCTGCCACTGACATTGTTGACATCTGGTAGCTAATCACTGAGCTGAATGCAGCAAATCTGCTTAGTAAACTAGGCCTCACTTTAGGTGTCGCCATCAGCTTGTCTACTATCACGCCTGAAGGCCTATAACTAAGTTTTAATAAATGTTTTTCATAAGAAATACACATGTAAATAGTTTTAACTCTACTGCAGAAATTTCCCAGAATGTCATAAAACAGGCAGTGCATGGAATATGTAGTGAAAAAGTTCACTTATGACACATTCTTTGGTAAAAATAAAGCACAGCATAAACACTTTACAAACGGTACTAGAAAAAAGAAAATAATCAAACATTAAACAGAGACAAGAACGAGACTGACAAGTTTAGAGTATTGATCTGTGTATCATATTCACTCCACAACCTAATAAAGTCAAAGCATTACATGACTAGCTCCTCCAACAAAGTTAAAGATCTAAGCTCTTAGGAGTTTAGCTGGTGTGACAACTTCACTGCATGGCTTAGCAGACTTCACTGAGTGAGCTATCTAATAAAGGCATGGAAAAGAATGTGTCTTAAGCAACTAGAAAGGAATGCAAGTTCAGAAACAGAAGTAGCATACCATAATCCTGACTGTGAGACAGCATTATAGGTAAAGTAATGCTGTAGGACTGAATGCATTACTAACTCAAAACCAGAACAGAATAGCTACTTACTTAAACAGATCTCTTACAGAAGCTGGGAAATAATATTCTCAAAGAAAAAATGAGTCATTTGGCATAGTGTTGATATACAAACACCCTCATATCCATCTTTCTGGGAATGACTGCTTTGCCAACAAATCACAAGCCTTTAGAGACCATCTTCGATGACATCAGACCTATACCACCACCTTATTGTGGTCTGTGCTGTCCCAAAAAACATCAAGTTTTCCTGGAACAAGAAATAAACAAGGACACTATGATGCAAAAAGTGAGAGAGATACTCGAAACAATAAATGCCACAAAACAACAAAACATGATCTGCAGCCTGTTGTACTCATCCAGGGGTAGTACCAATTGTTAAAGGGCACAGATTATTGTGTTTCACTACAAAAAGAGCAATTGGCATATCACAAGAAGCACATCTATAAGCGAAAACAAAGTCTGTTACGAAGGGAAACAGAATGTTCTCAGGCAGTGCACACTGTGTTAGTCCAATGCCAACAATGAAAGTATACAACTAAAGATGTCTGAATTACCAGAAAACCCAGGGAAAGAGTTACATGTTGACTTCTATAGTCCATTGAAGAGATAAGATGACAGCTTGGTCATAAGAGATGAGACTTGCAGATTCCCTACTGCTTAGTCTCTGACAACCATATTAGCAAACCGTTATTCCAACAGCAGACATAATCTCTATGTCTGAAATACCACAGGCAGTGACAACAGACAAGAGACCACTATGAGCAGCTACCAGTTTAGGCACTTATGTTTATTGGGGTATAAAACAAAACAGAGACTAAGGGGAATAAACTGAAAAACAGAAAAGGAATACTACAGCAGTTCCTATCAAGGCCATATCAGGGTAAAACAAACTATAATATAGTAAAGAAACAGACTGATTCCGATGCATTAGTCTTGCACAGAATAACAGGAAATTATGAAAATATAGATACATATTTTCCAGTGTACAGGTGGTTTTCCTTTAAAGTACTTTACAGATGTTAATATCTTAACAGACAATATGAAAAACACAGACTGTATGAGAGTTTCAGCAAAATATTTCTACAAAAATATGCACACATGAAAAAAGGAAACTTGTGCAAACAAGGCATTCCAAAATGTCAGTGAAAAAACCCTGAGATTAACCATGTTGTGGGGTGCCTTAAAGGAACTTACCCTACATACGAGTTTTCGACATTCCACACTGTATGTTTCTCCCTAAAGAGTGATTTAGAGACTTGCTATAAAAAGAGTGATAGCAATGAATGAGTCCAAGTATGAAAGACAAAGTGGAACTGTTATAGAAATACAGCAAATCTTGCAAACTCACTAGAATTCCATTGAAGTGATTCTGAAGGGGTGTTGTCTCCCTTTATCCCCTGACATGAGGCATGTACCCCCACAGCCTTACTACTCAGTATTCTAACTCTCAGATCACTGTACGTCACACCAAGTGGAATATTTTAAGGGACTACAACCTCAGACTTAGTATAGATTCCTCATATTCAACTTTCAGATTTCTATTTCAAAAACCACAACTATCATCCATAGAATTTCAGCAGAAACCCTGATTCCTACACTGCCACATATAAATGAGGTTTCTAATATGGCTTTATACTTCAGTGCTGTTCAACTTCCTCTGTTAGGTTCTCATGAATTCTTACACCTTTTCTTGGTATTTGAGTCTCTGTCTTATACACCATATGGCCCATTACTTTTAAGAATTTTAACCGCTAAAAGTTAAAGCAAGGTGCTGGCAGACCTATCAGATTTCCCTCTCACTGGAGCCCTAAACCTGCCAAGTCTCAGGAGTTGAAGGCTTACTGCAAAGTGAAAAAAATACGGTGTCGCAATACAGTGAATATCACAGACTGGCTTGGCACAAAATGTGATGCTGAGTGAAAGAAAAAAAAAAAGGCAGGAGTAATTGCAGAAGGACCCAAAGTTATGAATTCTTACTCCTTAAGCCAATCTGGTGGTCCCCTGCTATAAACAAATTATACAACAGAAGGAAGAAACTGTTGCAAAAAAGAGGAAAATCCCAGGATGCAAAAAACTCCCTCACCAGCCTCAGTAAGAAGCTGAGATCCCTCATAAAATCCTCAAAAGCTAGTTACGAAAATAAAATTGCCAAAGATTCCAAAGACTATAGTTATGTCAAGAATCTAAATGGCAATGCTCAGATCTGCTCTGAGCTACAACAGGATGGCATTAAATATTACTGATCCCAAGGATATTGCCAATATCCTGGCAGATTGATTTAGTGCCAACTTCACCCCCCCGACCCCCTAAAGTGCCCATCTCAATGCCAAACGATTGCCAAATCCCGATAATCACCGCCACACAGGTATAAACTGTACTCTCCAAAGCTAAGAATACAGCATCCATAGGACCAGATGACATCCAAGGCTGTGCACTACATGAACTACAAAATGAACTGGCACCTCACCTAAGTGTCATGTTTAATCATAGCCTCACCTCAGGCTTAATGCCCACTGAGTGGTGCACAGCTACAGTTATCCTGCTCCACAAGGGAGGATCTGCCTTGGATCCTGGAAACTACCGTCCCATCAGTCTGACAAGCCTGATCTGCAAGGGCATGGAACGCATTATCATGGAACTTATAAACAAAGACATTGGCAACCTTCAAACACTGGACCTCACCCAGTTTGGGTTTGTGAAGGGCCGATCTTGTCTCCTGAATATGATTGACTTCTTCGAATCAGTCTCCAGAGCTGTGGATGAGGGTAAGGCAGTCCACACAGCCTATCTGGACCTCGCCAATACCTTCGACACCATCCTCCACTATGGAATCATAGATAAACTTACTAAGCTGGGCATAAATCCATATGTCACTCGATGGGTTGCCAACTGGCTTACTGACAGAACCCAGACTATAAAAGTAGCCGACTCCAAATCCGGCTACAGACGAGTGACAAGTGGAGTACCTCAGGGTTCAGTCCTGGGACCACTCTTGTTTGGCATCTACTTCTCTGAAGTACAGGCCAACACTAAGGGACTCTGGCTAACAAAGTTTGCAGATGACTGCAAACTGGGAGCCATTATTGAATCCCCAAATGATGTGGATATGCTACAAAAGGGCCTTACAGAAACAGATGCCTGGTGCCAGAGCCATGGGCTCAAGCTTAATTCCAAGAAATGTATAGTTATCCCCTTTGGAAAAAAACATGTACCCATGAATTACCACATAGGTGGCAGGACACTAAACATTGAAAGTTGGATGAGAGACTTAAGGTCACAGGTGGACAGTGGTCTCACTTTCGATAACCACATCACCACAACAGTCAGGAAATCCTTCTATGTGGCACACCTCATTACTAAGGGCTTTTCATCCAGAAAAAAGGAGGTCATTGTCCCACTGTACTCATCCCTCATTAGACCCATTATAGAGTATAATGCCCCATTTGGTATGTACCTCACAAGACATCTGCAACAGCTGGAAGGGCCACAGAAATACCTCACTAAAAGAATCACAGGCCTAAATCAGATGCCATATACTGACCATCTAAAAAAACTCCAGCTATACTCTGTGGCATATCGTCTACTCAGAGGCGATCTCTGCCTAACATACAAGGCCATGTCAAACCCTGAGCTGTTGGACATGCTCCACTTAAAGAAATACCAATCCCTCAGAGCCACACGCTCCAGGGATCTAAACCTTGTCATCACAATAAACAAAACATACTACATGCTGGAGGGATAGGTTCCTGACCCAGAGACTCCCCATACTCTGGAATAGACTGCCCATACATGTCAAGCAAAGCGCCTCATTGGCCCTCTTCAAAAGGAGCCTTGATGATTGGATGGGAGATAGGAAATTCACCCCGGGGATCATGTCAGTCACCCTGCTAGACAAGGGCCCAGAGAAGTAAATATTGTGGGAAGAAATATCCAGGGAATTGTTATGGCTAGGCTTGCATAGGCCCTAGGGCCGATAGCCTAGTACCAACCTATGAAACTATGAACCTTACAAACACAATTTAATTTTGGCACATTCTGCAGTGAAACAAATTCACGTAAAAAGTTAACAGAACTACAGGTTTTCAATCAACATGCATTTTCATAATAAGAATTATGAAACTCTAATATCTGGCATTATTGACTAACTGCAATCCTTAGTAAATCAAAAAAGACACAGTACAAGAATGCGAGGCAGGATTAGAGATATTTTGCAATATCAGGGACAATTGAGAGGTACGCACTGGAACGTGTTTAGTGGCACTAGAATCCCAGATTGTAAAAGTAAGTAGTAATTCATAGTACTGTCTTTCTAAATGAATGGAAAGAAGCTGCAAAGACAGGGTGCAGCATTATTATGTTATCTTCTCCAGTCACATAGCACATTGTAGGCAACAGAAGGCTTAGTTAAGAAAAAAGTCAGTATGCCCATCTTCATTTGATAATGGGGTGAAATAAAAGAAAAGTATACATGTCCTGGTACAGTGTGATGAAAATAATGTGGCATTTGAGAAATAAGTTTAAAAATGAGACTTGATTGCTTTCCATAATAAGGCATTGAGTGCACTGAGATGCTAAGTGACAGTGTAGTAAGAGACTACGTAAGCGATATAAGTCAGTGCTTTGGAAAGAAAGCAGACCATTGTGGAAGAGATGGCAGTTGCACATCATGCACACCTAATGCCCTCTTTAATGGCACAGCAGATGTACATAGCAAAGATAATTGCTTTGTTTAACGGTATAGTAAGATAATGAAAAGTATGAGCCCTCAGAAGCGTCTAACAAGAGAAAAGATCAAGTAAACTGGAAGACTGCAAATGTGACAGAATCAATGCAAAAAGGTGCAACATCTTGTCTTAGAAGTGCAAGAATCTGCGCTAATGTTACATGATGGGTGGGAAACAGTAAAGTATCAAACCTTATGAAACATTTCAAGGTGTGATTTAATCTGAAGGCAAAAAAGTATGTGGCAATTCAGAGTGTGTGAAAAGGGTAAAAAGCAAAGTCTGTGTGTAGCTGTATTTTAAGGTAGCTAGCTGTCAAGTTAAATAAATGAATGAATGGATAATAAACAAAAACAGATGCTGAGGCAACTGTACAGAAATAAGTGATAATAATGAATTTGTTAATTTATTTATCTGACATTTGTTTACTGGGAATGGGTGCACATTTTCAGCGGAGTACCGGGAGAAAAGCTCCAGAGACAATTATCAAAATTACATTAACTATATTCATTATATGAGCTTGTTACACAGCAATGTTGGACATTTCAAGTATACCAATAAATTCACATTACTGGACACAACAAACATTTTTACATACATTAGTTATTGTAGAGTTATATATGATGAACAGTAAGGGTGGAAGAAGGTAGGTGTGAGTAGCTAATGTACAGCAAGAATGGATTTAGCCAGGACTGGAGTATGGGAAAGCCAGGTGTGGATCAGGTAATTCTTAAGTAGTTTTTTTGAAATGCGTGAGGTTAGCTGCAGTTATGATAGGTTGAGGGATAGTGTTCCAAATTCTGGAGACATAGTTGGACTAGAGAGTGTCCCTGCCATTAGTTTGGGATTTGGTGATTTGTAATACAGATTTGTATGAGGAAAGGAGACCCCATTTGTTGGTATAGGGTTGGAGAAGATTTTGGAGAGGAGGGCATTTAACTGTTTGGTGTATCAATCTGTGGGCAGTGACAAGCTGGATATAGGTTAAGTAGTGGGGTAATTCTAACCAGTTGAGTTGATGCAGAGCACAGCAGTGGTGGGATCTGTGTGGGGAATTTGTGGCAAATTTGGTATTTTGTTATAGCAAGCTTCTAGTTTTGCTAAATATATTTTCTTTAGGTTGGTAAAAATTGGGGAGGCATATAGCAGAGTAGAGAGTAGATGGGTTTTGGCAACTGACTGTCTAGTAGTGCTGGTGAGGTATGGTTTGATTCGAAATAGTGTTCCTATTTTATGTGTATCTTCTTGATAATCTGAGATGTTTGTCAAATTTTATTTTATGATCAATTAGAACATCAAACAGTTTTGTTTGAGATACTGTAGCTATTACCGTACTGTTGGAGGAATAGATATGAAGCTAGGGGATGGCCAATCTAAGGATTTACTGGGCCCACAGTGCATTAGTTTAGTTTTGTTTGGGTTATGAATCAGTTGTGAGTTTGACAGCCAGGATTCCACAGTTGAGAAAGACCATTGTGTCATTTCTTCAAGTATGAATTTTATTGGCAAAAATACTGAACAGAAGAGGACCTACAATTGAGCCCTGGGGGACTCTCATGGTAACAGGCAAGAAAGTAGAGAAATCTTGGGGCCATTTGACTGCTTGTTGTCGGCCAGTTAGGTAGCAATGGAACCACAAAAAGAGATGAGTGACTGAGTTTTAGGCTGGAGAGTTCAGTGAGGAGCTGCTGGTGAAAGACAGTGTCAAAAGTTTATGACAGATCCAGGAAGATGAAAGACACTAGTTTGCCTTCATTTCTGTGTTGTTTGAATGTATTTGTAAAACTAAGGGCAGTTGTAGTACTATGGGGAAGAAACCATGTTGTGTATTTGTTAAAAGGTTGTTACATAAGAGGTTGTTCATAAGCTGGGTGTGAATAAATTTTTTCTAGTATTTTGGCTAGGGGAGATTGAATTGCTATTGGTTTGTAGTTGGAGAGTTCAGTTTAATTCCCTCCTTTATGTAGTGGGATGATGTATGATATTTTCCAAATTATGGGAATGTAGTGCTCTGTGAAAGAGTGGTTACTCAGAATGGAGACAGGAAAGGAGATGCCATCAGGTGCTAGTTTAAGGTATTCTGAAGGTAAGCTGTCAGCTGCTAGGGTTGTAGGTTTAAGTGTGCTAAACAAATTTTTATGGTATTGGTTTGGATTGGTTTGAAGGAAAAGATATCAGTAGTTTCACTGGATGCTATTGGATAGTTAGAGGAGCATTGCCATTCTTAGTAAGTGACAGCATAGAATTAGTAAAGTATGTGGTACGTTGTTGTTGCTATACTGTCTATATTGCTTGTGGTTGATGGGGTTGGTGCCAAAGGTTGGCCAGGCTGGAGGAGTTTTTTTATAGCGGACCAGAATTTTTGTGGGTTGGTTCTGGTTCATAGGTGTGTACTAGGCTAATGGCCCTGGAGCCTATGTAAGCCAAGTCAATAAGAATTCCTGGTATCATGTAGACCGATGTTTGTTCCTCTTGCCTCTAACGAGCATGGCAGCTGAGGTGATCCCTGGGGTGAATTTTCCATTTCCCATCTACTTGTCAAGATTTCTTTTGAAGAGGGCCAGTGAGGTGCTCTGCTTGACCTGGATGGGGAGTCTGTTCCAGAGCATGGGCAGCCTCTGGGTTAGGAACCTATCCTTCCAGCATATCCTGTTCAATGTGGTAATGAGGTTGAGGTCCGTGGAGCGTGTGGCATGGTGGGACTGGGTTTTTTTAGATGTAGCATGTCTAACAGCTCTGGGTCAGACATGGCTTTGTAGGTTAAGCAGAGATCGCCTAAAAGGAGATGATATGAGACTGAGTACAGCTGGAGGTTTTTGAGTCTGTCAGTATTGGGCATGTGTTCATGGCCTAGAATCCTCTTAGTGAGGTATTTTTGTGGCCTTTCCAGCTGTTGCAGGTGTCTAGTGAGGTACATGCCAAATGGGGCATTGTATTCTATAACAGGTCTAATGAGGGATGAGTAGAGGGGGACGAAGGCCTCTTTCTTCCTAGATGAGAAACCCTTTGTGATGAGATGTGCCAAAAGGCTACCCATTGATGTGCCACATAGAAGGATTTTCTGACCACAGACCACAACGGCGATGTGGTTGTCAAAAGAGAGGTTGCTATCAACCTGTATTCCCAGAACTCTTATTACATCTTCTGAGTTTACTGGACTACCATTGATGTGGTAGTTCATGGACGCAGAGTTTTTCCCAAAGGGAATAACAATGCATTTTGTGGCATTTAGTTTAAGGCCGTGATTCTGGCACCAGTCATTGCTGTCAGTGAGGCCTCTTTGTAGGATGTCTACGTCAGTTGGGGATTCTACAATGGCTCCTAGTTTGCAATCATCTGCACACTTGGTCAGCCAGAGTCCTTTTGTGTTGGCTTGAACTTCTGAGAAGTAGATGCCAAACAGAAGGGGACCCAGGACAGATCCCTGTGGAACACCACTCGTGGCTGGTCAGTAGTCAGATTTGGAGTCCACAACCTTCACAGTGCGAGTTCTATCCATGAGCCAGTTAGCAACCCACCTTGTGACATAAGGGTTTATACCTAGTTTAGTGAGTCTATCAATGATTTCGGAGTGGGAGATGGTATCAAAAGCCTTGGCAAGATTGAGATAGGCTGTGTGTATCACCTTGCCCTTGTCCGCAGCTCTGGTGATGGACTCAAAGAAGTTAACCGGATTGAGCAGGCATGATCTACCCTTCACAAAACCGAACTGAATGGGGTCCAGAGTTTGGAGATTTCCTATGCCCCTATTTATAATGTCCACAATGATATGCTCCACAGCCTTGAATATCAGATTCATCAGGCTAATGGGGCTGTAGTTCATGGGGTCTGTAGTTGCTCTCCCTTTGTGGAGTGGGATGACCATGGCCGTTCACCATTCAGTGGGTACAAAGCCTGAAGTAAAGCTGTGAATGAACAGGGGACTCAGGTGTGGTGCCAGTTCATTTTGTAACTCATGTAGGATGCAAACAGGGATATTATCTGGTCCCATGGGAGCTGTATTCTTGGCTTTGGACAGTGTTTTTTAACCTGTGCAGCCATAATATTAGGAACTTGACACTCCACGGGAATTGTGATTGGCCCTTTGGGGAGGTGAAAGGAAGGTAAAGTTTGCACTGAAACTGTCAGCCAGTATATTGGCAATGTCAGCTGGCTCTGTATATGTGTTACCATTGTGCTGTAGCTCAGAGAAGACCTGAGTGTTGCCATGTAGATTCTTGACATAGCTATAGAATGCCTTGTGGTTGTCTTTAGTATCTGCTGCTATTCTGTTTTCATAGCTAGCTTTAGAGGATTTAATGAGGGATCTCAATTTTTTCCAGTCTTGGGGCTTTACCCATTTCTGCAACAGTTTCTTCCTTCTGTTGTAAAGTTTGTTTATGGTAGGGGACAACCAGATTGGCTTCCTTTTTTTGGAGGAAATCATCTTGGTTCTGTTTGGAATGGCTCTTTCCATGCACTTGTGAATATGTTCGTACAGTGATTCAGCAGTCATGCAACTATTTTCCAACTGCATGGGCATTGTAAAGTTTGCCACATGCATTTCTAGGAGCCCAAAGTTTGCTTTGGAAAAGTTTTTCACAGCGGTTTCCTTTATGGTGGGTGAGGATGGATGTGGATATCCATGGTGACTGGCTTGTGGTCAGATCTGACAAGGATGGTGTTGATCTATGGTGTAGAGCAGCGATCGCTCATGTTAGTTATGACCAGGTCGAGGATGTTGTTACTCCTAGTGGGGGAAGAACGAATTGGTCAAGGGCATTGGAATTTATGAATTCCAGGAATCATTGAGCAAATGAGTTAGTACTTGAGTAATTTTCTCAGTTTATGTAGGTGTAGTTAAAGTACCCCAGAATTAAGGTGTTGGATTGCACTTTGGTATTTTCCAGGATATTTAAGAATGTGGAGTGGGAGTCTTTGGACATGGTAGGGGATCTATAGTAGGCAACCACCTGGATTGCTGTCTTACCCAGTGTTAGTTGTACCTGGAATATCTCCGAAGAGTTGTGTTGGGCTACTAGCCTGGAGATGTACATATCCTTTATGAATATGGAGACACCGCCGTCTTTAGTGCTTTGGTCTAGGATTTGGGGCTGAAAAGTGTGATATTAATTATAGCCTGGTAGTGCAGGAGTGCTCCCTGGAGCCTTGAACTAGGTTTTTGTTACTGCACATACATTGATGTTCTCCATTTTAAGGAGTGCTTCGCGTGACTGCATTTTGGGATTCAAACTTCTAGCACTGAGTAGCATAACCCTCAGATTTCATTTAAATATTATAATATTAATAATAATATATGTTCTGCTTGTACTGTGGTATCATTCTGGGTGATGGCAGGATGCTACACAGGGCTAGGGTCATACCTGCCTGAGCTACATGGTCCAAGAGCTCTTCCATGTCTCTTTTCATATAGTCCAGAGAGATACATCTCAGGTCGTTCACATCAACATGGACAATGATATAGTCATATTTGTACCTGCTATGGAGTGACCTGAGTGTGTGCATTATGTGGCAGATATTGGCGCCTGACAGGCAGCTAACCGTAACTTTCACCTAGTTTAACCTGGTCAGTGGGACATCAGTGTGCCTTACTACTAAATCACCTATGACTAATGTATTGGGTATGCTGTGTTGCCTAAGGGGCTTTTTTGTGTGGCACACTGTATATGTGAACTATGTGTTTCGTGGTTTGTGCCCTAGTGTGGTGGTTGCTTGCATGTCTGCCACGGAGGTCTCTGTTGTTTGGGTAGATTTTTATTGACAGCCTCCATGAAGGTGGGTGTGTGTTTTGTGTTTCTATGTGAGGATCCTGGTGGTGTATGTTTTGGAGGACTGTGTACTCCATGTATTGTGATACAGGTGTTGACCTTCTCCTCTTGGGTGGCTAATCCAATTGTGGCATGAGAGTGCTTTGCTTCCAATTTGGATATATAGGTGCATCTCTCACAAGTCTGAGTGTTGGGAGGTAGGAGGAGAGGGTTGTCTGTATACATGATGCAGTTGCTACATTGCCTCAGAATGCCCAGGTTCACCAGGTTACCAGGAGTGAGCATAGGGAACTGACCTTTAGACATGCCTGGATGGGTGTTAATTTGATAGTACTGAAGTTGTTTAGTGTTGGTAGCAGTAAATATGCTACAGTAAATGCTACGAGAAGCTTTGAGGAAGTGGTAGACTTAATACTCAATCTGAGTACAAAGGGATGTAGTCTGGCAAGGGAAAATTTGAAGATTAGACTTTCTGGAACCAGCAATAGTTTAACCCTAGCTTGGCGGTGCTGCGCGACACGCAAAACCGCACAAACATGAGTTTTTAAGGCAGAACGTTAAAAGGGATAGAAATGCTGCCCAAACGGCCAATAAGCTACAATTTCCAAGTTAGAAACCACTCCTCTTTCAACTGATAAGCTGCCCAGTGCTTGCCACTCTCACTGATAGGCGGAAAGACTTCTCTTGATCACAGAAAGGTCTGGGGCACTCAGAAACAACAATACAGTCCTGAATACAGCGAAATCTGTAACTGGGCTATTCCAGTTTAGAAAAAGTCAGGAAGACAAGCAAACAAACTAAATATTTTTTTTGTTTTTAGTTTTCTTTACAGGTAAATGGAAAATACACTTAGCGAGGGCAAAAACAGCTAGAAGACACAGTGCACAGTAAAAAAAGATCAACAAAGGCAATAAATAGCAAGCAAACACTTAAAATCACAGTGCAGGATAGCACATGAGTGTGTAGATGAAATACAATACATGCAGTTGAAATTAAGGCAAAAAACAGCAGAACAAAGTGCGCAGTAATTAGAAGCAAGTATAACAGTGATACTTATATACAAATCGAAAAGTCTCTCTTTAGTCATCTCTGCTGCTCTTGTAGGCTTTCAGGATGCCATAAGTAGTGAAATATAAAATAATACAATCATCTAGTCACCTATTTACAAAAGAAACTATATGTAATTGCCTAAGTACACAATCGATAAGATCACGTTTCCATATACAATATGCAATTTGTATTAATATAACTAACCAGATCAATTTGTTTTGTCCAATATTTTGTCAACTTTCTGCCAATAAATGATGTATGATGTTGTCTTATCAGTTCTTTTCTTTATGGTTGCTACTTTCATTAGAGACATGAAAAATGAGATTTTCTTGAAATCTTGAAAAGTTGGTGGTGCTTTATTCTTCCAGTAAGTTGTTATGGCAACTTATGTTTACATGCAATGACAAGCAATGTCCACAGTAAAGGATATTTTACTTTTGGGACACACTGTGGTATGGGTACATTAAACAAAACTAATGACTTGGTTAACTGAAAAGTATCATTAAAAATAGTTTGAAAGAAATAATTAATTTCAAACCAACATTTATTCAGTGAATGACAATCAACAACATGTGTTTCCAATCTGCTTTTTAGCTCTAATCTATGTGTGTTTAGAAAGGATCTATGTAGAAATTTCCATGCATATAGTTTCCACTGAAATGACTTGGAAGTAAGGCTTGGTGATAAAAGGATAATTTATTTTTCATTTTTACTAGGATCCTTTTGATTAACCTGATTATAATAATTCCAGTAACTATTACTGGTATAGTCCTTTGTTTCTTTAAGTGTCTTATGAATTTTGGATAGATATCCTTGTTCTTTATAAGTATTATTTGTTAAAAGTATCACAAGATCTATGAACTTAGGAATATTATTTTTAAAACTTGCTGTCATATATTCCAGCTTATTTGTGATGTACTGTCTTATTTGTTGTATTGGTAATCACAATTTATCATCTAACTTAAATTTCCTTTTGATTTGCTCTAGTGTGAGTAATGTATTGCCATTGAATATTTGATACCAATAAATCACTTCTTTTTCTTTAAGCTCTTTAATTACATTTGAATAAAAGGTAGTTAGACATTCTTGTGCACAAGCTATAGGATGTAATATAAAAAGACATGTTTATATCTTTTCTAAACAGTATTATTGTTTCAGTAACAATTATATGCTTTGTTTTTGTTTTTATACTTTTGTTAAATATTATGTTATTGCTTATCACAGTATAAAAGACTTTTGTTGGATTTATATTATACTGTTACGCCTGAGTTACTAATGATATGATATATAGATTCATGAATTGATTTCCATTTGGCTGTATAGGTTGAGTTCAGCCATAGAGTAACTGTTTTAGTAATAGATACCAATGAATAAATCTCTGTATCTGGTAGATTAATTCCACCCTTCTCCCAACCTTTTAAATGGTTGTTAAGCGCAATTCTAGGCTTATTGTTAAATCAAAGGAAATTCAGCATAATTTTATTATATTGCTGTCTAATCTTCTTAGTAGGAGGGATGGAAAAGGATTGTATATAATATAACAATTTTGGGAAGATGATTGATTTAATTATATACAACCTATGTTCCATTGTATAAAACATCTTATTCCATTTCTACATTAATAATGTTATTTGACTTAGGATATGAATATAGTTAATATTTATTGTTTCTCTAGTGTTGCTAGTTAGTAAGATTCCTAGGTATTTCATTTTATTATTAGGTGCTAAGTACTTTAAAAAGTCATTATTTAATTCCCTTTTATTTGAGTTAATTAATAAAACTTTAGTTCTGATTTCATTACATACAAGACCAGAAATAGTTTGAAAGAAGTTCATTGTTTGGAATAATTCAGTTAATGATTTATCATTATCAGATATTGTCAACAGGGTGTCATCAGCACATAACTGTATTTTCATTTCTAAGTTATTCCCAATTACTATGCCTTTAATATTGTGTTCATTCTAACATAGTTAGCAAAAGGCTCAATTGCTAATGCAAACAGGAAAGGTGAAAGTGGGCATCCTTGCTTATTTCCTTTTCTAATAGTTATAGAAGTACAGAGAGATGACCCAATTTTAACACAGGCCAGAGGATTTTCATATAGTGTTTAATTAACAATGTGAATTGTTATGAGAAAACATATTCTTCTAGTACCCAGTAAATAATTCCAATCTATTGAATCAAATGAGCTATTGATGTCTAAACTCACCAGAGTCATGCCTTTCTTTCTTAAAAAAAACATAATCTATCAAGGCAAGAATTCTTTTAATATTATTGTAGGTACTTTTATCTTTTATGAAACCTGTTTGGTCATGATCAATTAATGATGGTAATATATGTTTAATTCTCTCTGTATGTATTGCCGTAAACATTTTGTAATCGACATTTAACAATGAAATGGGCCTACAGGAAGAACATTCTGAGGCATTTTTTTTTCAGATTTCAGAATAGGTGAGATTAAACTATATTTCTAAGAAGGTGGAACTAATATTCCTTGTTTAACCTGGTTTAAAACCTTCAACAATAACTGTTTGGCTTCTTTGGGCAATAACTTACACATTTATGATGTGAGGTTGTCATTTCCTGGTGCTTTATTGGGTTTCATTTTTTTTATTTGATTCTGCAATTCGGACATTGTTATCTGCTTGTCAATGTGTCTACTCTGTTGTTCCTGTATCTTAAGGTTTATATTAGTCTGAAGGAAGTTTATAATTGTTTCTTTTGATTTCATCTCTATGTTGCTAGTATTAATTTTTTGATAGTGCAACTGAAATGTTTCTAGTATGCTGTTTAAGTCTGAGCCTTTTTTATTACTGTTGGGATTATATATTTCTTTTATTTGATTCCTTTTAATAACTTTCCTAGTTCTGTTTGCTATTTTCCTTTGATTCTTCGGATTCACTGAATAATTAAGAAGTTTGATTTTTTTCTAATTTTATCATTATTTTATGATGTAATATTTCAGTATATTCTGAGATTCATGTTAAGGAGTAATAGGTTAGATCCTTTATGGGAAGTATTTATTACAATGTGACACTGAAATATAGGGGAGTTGAGGGGTTCCTGTTTGGTTTTGGGACCAGGATTTGGGTGACTATCACTGCTAGGTTTGAGATATGATACTAAGTATGAGATATGATACTAAGTATAAGAGTGAGTTTGGGAGTTTTATTATTAGTTTATTATACTTGAGAAAAATTTGGGATATGAAATATAGACGTGCATATCTATATGCAAAATGCTCTATATAGGTAGTAATATAGAGGTCTGGTACTATTTCAGAGTTTATGGGTTTTGTGTGTTGTCAGTGAGGGAATGAAATGGTAGGTGATGAGAAAGTGGTGGCTAGCTGACTGTGGTAAGATGTTAGGCGAGTGGCTACAGTAAGGAGTATGATGGGAATTATGTACAATAATAACATTTTTAGGTGCTTGGGAAGGTGGAAATGTTTCATTAATATAGAAGGGGAAGAAGCCAATTGCTTGAGTAAGTGGGCTAGGGAGTTCAATTAATGAAAGAAGAGGGGAGGTGACTAGAAGCAGGTTAATTGGTTATAGGGAGGTGGAAGGTGGAGTTAGTTATGTGGTTTGTGAGTGAGTAGATGTTAGGTGGGTTTAGTGTGGGTGTGGATTATGTGGATGTGTACTGGGGCAGGTGGAAATTGGGGGTAGGGTAGGGGAGCAGAGTGAGCCGGAGTGGAACGAGGGCAAATGGACCATGTCAGACCTGGTCACAGCTAGTCATCTAACTGCAGGAAACAATCACTAAGGAACGGAAGCTTAGCTAACTGTTATGCATTTGCACTGAATGGTAAAAACTACATATTGGGAGATGAGCTACAGGGAAGGGGAATTCTGAGTGAGTATACGTTAAACATGTATGGCAAATGTTAGTTAAAAAGTGAGCTGAGAAGAACGCAAGTAAATATAGAAGGAATTAAGGTTAGGAGAGCTAAAACTACTTATTTGAACTGAAGTGGGATTTAATATATGTATATAAAGTTTCTATAGATGAAAATATTGTTGGGGCTAAAGTAGGATTAAATATAGATATGAGGGTAAGGAGAGCTGATAAGACTGTTGGAATTAAAGAGGGGTAGAATATAGAAAAATCAGTAAAGTATTGCCAGTTTCCAAGAAATAGAGAAATCAATTTGCAGTACAGTGTAAGTAACTAGCGGAATAGACACGTGGAGGGTAAGGAACACAAGTATGTCCTGGTGATGTGCAGGGCAGCTAATTATAGATAACAAAAGTAGTGCAGTTAAACAGCTAAATGTAACACATACATCAGTAAGTTATGGGCAGTAGCTGAACCACCAGGATCCGCTGTTTTAATGAAGCCTCTAAGCCTATTAGGCAAGACAGGTGTGGAGCTTGTAGTTGGTTGGTGGAAGCAGGCCTTTTAACCTAGGAATGAAGGAGGAGGGAAAGGAAAGGTGAGTTAGGTGGAAAAGACCACAATAAACTGTAAAAATAGTTTTATAGTGAAAGAGAAAGGTAAAGAGATAAGTTAGAGAAAGTGCATTAGGAGAGTAATGGAGGTGTGCAAATAAATTATCAATCTATGGGCAGTATGGAGAATGAAGCTAAGAATTAGACAAGGTGGCATTCAATAAAAACAGCAAAGCTAAGCTAGAAAGTACAATAATGCATATACATCAGCAAGATCAGTTCAAAAGCAATACAGTGTTAAAAAAGCTGATTCACACAAAGTAATAGCATACCACTAACAGGTAGTAACAGATGCCACAGAAGGTATATCTGCTAGCAAAATTGTGTCAGGATAACTTATCACAATTTAAATAATTTCAAACAATCATATGTATTGCACAGATTAAAAACATCAGTATTTACGGAAGCACTTCAAATCTAGAAATCACTTAGCTGTTAAATGCGCATTTCAATGAATCAACAGTAAGTTGCAGTATAACGTGGTACAGAATACCTTAAAACAATGCAATTTTCCATTAAAAGAACAAAATAAACCTTAATCAACACTCGCACATCACAGCGGACATGTAAGGGGGATTCTAGTTTAAGCATAAAGTAAAAGATGGCACAGAATGCCAGAAGTTAGTTTTAAATGGTGGAAAGCATCAATAATGCCAGAAGTTAGTTTTAAATGGTGGAAATCATCATGGGAGTCATAATAATGAAAGTAACCCATGTGAGCCATTACAGAATTACTCTTTTAAAAGTCAAAAACAGCATTTGGTTGGACCTGGTCGCAGTTACTCATCTTACTACAAAGAACAATCAGTAAGGAATGGCAACTTAACTAAGTGTTATGCTTTTGAACGTGTTGGGCGATGACCTACAGCAGTGGTCCCAAACCACGGACTACAGACCGGTACCAGGCCGTGGATCATTTGGTATTGGCCCACACAGAAAGAGTAAAAAACTTTTTACATTGGTGCCCAACTGTTCAGAAAAAAGTGTATGTGTCTATGTATGTGTATGAGTGTGTTTTATACTTCTGTCTGTGTATGTGAGTGAATGCATGCATGAAAGCAGAATGCATGGTGTGTGAAGGCAGAAGAGACTGTGCATGTGTGTATGAGAGAGAGTGAACAGTGAGACTGATCGAGCCATTATTTTACACTTGCTAATCAGTGCTTTTACTGTTTAGCGAGTAAGAAATAAAAATAAATGAAACCAAAAAAAGTGTGTGTGTATGTACATGTATGTTTCTTTCTGAGTGCGTGAGTGAATGCATACACAAAAGTAGAAAAGACTGAGTTGTGTTTTTTGTGTGTGTGTGTGTATGTATGTGTGTGAGAGAGAGTGTGAGTGAATGAAGAGTGAGAGTGATCCATGGCAGCAACAGATCAGTTAAGAGGTTTGCGTACCGCTCCACTATACCTCTCAAGCTCTCCACACAAGAAATCTGGAGAGCGCCACAAATAACAGGGGACAAATGACTAAACAAGGACAGATTTTAAATACTGCTCTTAGAAACTTAAAAAGTTGCTAGAACAACAGGGTTTACATTAGCATGTATTATCTGAACGATGTGAAGTCTGAAACTCAAATGCCTATAAGTATTTAATGACTTCAATCCCCAGTTATTTTACAGAAAATTACACATTTTATGAGGATGGGACCAAACATGCAAGCCAAAAATCTGGACATTCTGCAAAAATCTGGACAGCTGAAAGGTATGCTCTGTTGACTGTTAGCTCAAGCTATCTGGATAAACCTAAAATAAATGGGGGAAGAAGGCTCAAAATAGGCATATTTTGCTTGATTATTAGGACTTGTGTTCGCATAGATTTTCTGAAACAATGGTGTATGTGAGACAGTCAGGGAGAGCAACAGTAAAGAGGTTTGCATACCTCTGGATCTTTCAGCTGAAGAAATCTGGATAAACCCTAAAATAAAGAGGGAACAAAGGCTCAAAAACAGGAACAGATTTTAATTACTGCTCTTATAAAATTACAAACTTGCTTAAATAAAAGGATTTGTGTTAGAATTTTCTGAAGAAAATAATAGCCTGAAACACAATATGTGCCATTATTTAGTAACTTCAGTCTCCAATGCCTGACAATAAACCAGATGTTTTAGGAGTAAGGGACCAAAAAATACAGTAAATGCCTGGATATTTTTTAAGTGGTAAATTTTGGATGTAAAATGCTTCCTCAAACACCATTAACAAAGACTACAGCAAGTCTGAAACATTAGGCAGAGGGAACTATTTTGCATCATAAATATATTAAAAAAATATATAGTACTTAAAAAAAATAAACTTGTACAACACAACAATTTTACAGAGAGATAATTCTCTAAGTGCAATAATGCCCTCCAGGGTGTGTGTTAATATGTAATTAATGCCCTTCTGGGGTGTAGAGGCCCTCCGCCTACAGTGTCAGGCCTCATAACACCCCTGGATAGGTGTTAATTACACATTAACACACATCATGTTGGGCATTACTGCTTGTTTATTATACGTGTGCAATGGCCGATGCCTGGAAAATTGTCTAAAATGGTTGGAAACCATTGAGTTACAGTTGTCCCACATGTGACACCCATGTATATTAAAAATGGAAAGAGTTGAGAACTTCAAGAAATCAAAAAAAGGAAGAAAAAAATGAATAAAATATAACTCCTTAATTTGCAATGCCACTGCCAATAAAATATAGTGAAATAAAAATGTCTGAAAACCATTATTGTGAAGAACAAATCCAAATAAACATTTCTTCAAAAAATGTACATGGTACAAGGGAAATATGGAAGAATTTGGGGGCAGTAAATGTCTTCAGGAATATAAAAAAAATGAGGATGGACAGCATATCCAAAATATGCAAAGATAATGTCAGAAATCAAGATGGAACTGCAGTTCCACAACAGAGCAAAAATTAAACAAAGTAAATAAAAATTCACAGGCTAGAATAATGATAATTTCCTAGCTATGGATTTGAATTTCTCAGCAGCAACATGTGACTGAGAAATTCACCTAAGCAGATAATACTCTGGCACTTTCAGTGAGCAGTGAACTTATGCCTAATGGAATTTCTTGGTTATCAAACAAATCATTAAAAGAAAAAAATATTGGCACTATATGCTATTTGATCCAAAGTTTTTCTGGCCTAATGACAGGATAGCAAATCATCTGATAATTAAAAAAAATGATTAAAGCAATCAATATTTTCAGGATTCAAGTATGGGGTTTTGAGATATTTTTTTAACAGTCAATAATAAAGACTTACCACAGGTTTTAAACACACACACACACACACACACACACACACACACACACACACACACACACACACACGCTGTAGCTGAATTTCAACATATCATGAACTGGTAGTGCAATCATGTCAATGAACCGAGACCACTTATGCTGAATCCCATTTCAGAAAAAATATATATTGCAGAAGCCACTTTCATCAATTCTCATGGGTCATCCACGTGGGGACACAATCCTCCAAACTTAAATATACCCAGTGATGCATTTGGCTCATTTGGTGCCTAGTGGTACTCCCAGATTTCAGTGCATTGGGTAGAAAAAAAAAGCTCATCTGTATGATCTGGCACAACTTCTTAACCGGAGTTGTGCAAATTTACATGTGCAGAGAAAATTAAACAAACAAAAAACAAGGATCTCCCAATCACAGCAAATCGCCAGTACTATCATAATATATTACACAAAACCTTGATTATTTCAAAAGTGTGTGTGTGTGTGTGTGTGTGTGTGTGTGTGTGTGTGTGTGTGTGTGTGTGTGTGTGTGTGTGTGTCTTGGTGGTGATGTCCAGTCTATTTCTGCCCATTACATATGCTTTATGTATAAGGGTTGTCTCAAAATACTTTTTTGTCACAACAAAGCGAAACCCAAGGATGTTTCTTTAATGTGTGGAGTCCTTGCTGTCACTGGGTCATACAACATGTGCTCCAGTTCAACAGTTCATAACATAAAGAGGGTGAGAGAAGACAACAGCTGAGGTCATACTGTCTGTACTGCTTCAAGTGCAATCTCACAACAGCATCTGAATGTCCTGTGTGCACAACTCGCGCCTCTTACAATTATCTGGGGCATGGCTCTATTCTAATCTCTACACTAAAGATTCCAGTTAGCTTTTAGTAATGAACTGACATGTTTCATTGCAGGCTCAAAGGAAGGCAGGCACTGTGATGTGACAGAGGAGATGACGTAATTACAAGTAAGCAGTTGTGTCATGATGCCTAGGGGTATACTGTCTACTTTTTACACCAGACATTCCCATTAATTATAGAAATAACCACAACATTGCAAAATGACTGAGAATAATTGTCTAACCATTAAAGACAGCGGCAATCTTTTTAACATAAAATGTACAGTCTGCATCCAGGTTATGGGTTACATTCTATAAATTACCATCCCCTTCCTTAGTAGTACTTGGAGTAGCTGCGGTGTTGCAGCGGTTAGTGTTGTTGCCTCACAGCAAGAGGTTCTCCCGTTCGATTCTCAGCTGGAGCGCCTTCTGTGTGGAGTCTGCATGTCCTCCCCGCGGTTCTCAGCTAGAGCGCCTTCTGTGTGGAGTCTGCATGTCCTCCCCACGGTTGAGTGACGCTAAAGACATGCAGGTAGGTGCGAGCATGATTGGGCGTGCCTTCTTTGAAGGCTGGGCGTCGGGCTGGCAACTTGTCACCATATAAATCCACTGCCAATCATGAACGGACCGGAGTTCCGCTGTGGCGACCCCTAATCGGGAAAAGCCGAAAGACTTTTCCTTAGTAGTACATGGTTAAGGATTAATCTGAGTAAACTCAAATCTTTTAACTTGACCTGCCTCCAGTGTATGAGGCTGTCTCTAATATATAAGTGGATTAATAAATGAGAAATTACACATATGCTGACAGTGACTGAAACAGTCAGTCATTCAGTTTTTACAACATCCTCAAATCTTTAAACCTTCTGGACATCATGAGTCATCTGACACACTTTACAGTCAAGATGGTGAGCAGAAAGGCGAACCAGGGTATACATGGCAGAGAGACTAAACAAATCACCATTTTCAAACAGGAAACATCAGTACATCAGTTATGAAATTCAATTAAGCAACTATACAGAGAAACCAAAAGAGACATTACATATAAAAGTAATCTTGGACAGCATATCTGTATTTTATCTTTTCAGCACAGGCACTCTGTCAGACAAAATGATATAGAAATAAAGGTACACTGGATTTATCTCTCCCTTCATAAATTTAATGAATACGGAGTTCTTGTCATAATACCCTTCTATTCAGATGCCTAATAACTTTCATCCTCTGCATAATATAGCATATTTATATCCTCTGTCTGTGCTTAAAATTGCATACAAGCATCTAAGGAAACTACAAAACCAGCAAAATACTTGACTAGGATTATGAAGCTATGTACCTGTTTTCCAGTAATATGCTGCGCTTTCATTTTACATAGCGCTATGTTGAAGTTTAAAGTAAGTCAAGAACTGACAAGCATTATCTTCATTCTGAATGCAAGTGCAATGAATACAATTTTTGATAAAACATGAATTAACATTATTCTGATGTAGTGAAAAGAGTTCTGTCAGATAGCACAAAAAGGCTTTGATCTCCTCCCACACAGTGAGTGAAACATTTCTCTATGAAGAAATGAATTTTCCTACAAATAAAAGGAATGAAATACAATACCAGCTATTGGCAGCATTTTGTGTTACATATCTATTCTCTCTTGTCAGTTTTAAAAACAAAACTGACAGGCAATAAAAAGGAAATGGTACACATAGCATAAAATATCCTACCTGGAAAGCTGCAAGTTTTATACGATACAAATAAAAATATACATTATTTCAAATAAAGGGAACACAAACCTTTGGTTCTACAGACCTGTAATAATATTGAACATTAGGACACAAGTGAAATCATTTTGAAACAAACTCTACACTGCTTCATGTGTGTAACAGATTAATCTGATCAGGTCTCCAGAGACAAATGACTAGTTAAGTGCTCAACATGAATGTCAAGAAATTCTGAACGCTGACATCCAAGTCGAAAACACACAACTGAGTTATAAATAGAGAGCCTCAGTCATAATACTTTGTAGTGCATGGAGCTTTAGAAGCTCCAGGTACAGTAAGTTACAGAAAAAAGTATAGGAGCCGCACAGCCAGGATGCAGAAGCAAAATTTAACATAAAATATCTGAACAATCACACATTTTCTGTTGCCATTTTGTGGTCAACAACGTCAGTATCAATCATATGTCTCTAGGTATTCGGACAGGGATCGCACCAAATTCTAATTTTCTTCATGTAATTAACATTTGCCTTATTCAGGCATATGAACTGGTGCTAAAAAGCTTTCCAGGCCTTCTGACATTGCTTATGATACTTAAAAGAAAAAACAGCTCTGAAATACGTCCACTACTGCTACATCATCATATTGTTTTTTGAGTTTTTAGATAACACATTCAGCAATTCCCATGCTCTTTCAGAACCTAATTTTCTTATTAGTGAGGCCTCAAAGCACAGAACATTCAATGCAGCCTGTTTTATGTTACTTTTAACAAGTACATTCCCCAAATGTTCCTAGTGATCTCCAGCTTAATTCAGCATATCTTACATTCATTGTTTCAACATATATGATGCAGGGCATTCTTCATGTGAGATCAAGTAGTCTATTACTGTGGCTCTCTCAATCATTACAACCTGCAGAGGTTGCAACTTACTTACAACCAATAGTTCACAGAGGAGTAGCACCTTTTTTTTTTTTTTTTTTTTTTAAAAAGTAACATTCCTGTTTCAAAATTTAAACACAATATGTCAGAAGGGTAGTCCAGAAGAAGAGGTGAACTTGGGTGGCCTATGAACAGTGACTGAGATTTCTCCAGCAAGTAACAAAATAAATCAAAATCAAGTTGTATATCACAGACAGCTAAATGAGAAAAGATGATGCACGGTATGAGTATAACAACCGAAGCTTGTGGTAAAGTGGACGATTGATTGGCATTGGCTGCAGCTGACACATCTTAAAACAGATTAAGCGGTCAAGAGGTACCAGTCTGTATGCCAAACTGGTTGTCTGCTGTAGAGTAGAGGCCCTTTCAGATACCATCAGTTAATGAAGTGTTATGCATTCACATCTAATACCAGGCCATTAACATTACTGGTATATGAAAAGCGTGCAGCTAGCAAGTGCCATATTAATCCATGACATACTTATCTGCATTGTCTTCAGCAGAGGACTTTCTGAGCTGTCCCTGTTTATCAGAATGTATGACCCGGCTGTCACCAAGGAGCTGGTTCATTGCTTGGCTGAATTAATAAAATCACCTGCTTGCACTTACTCAGGATTACAAACTCTCATTAAAGGGACTGTCACCCATTTGTGATTTATTACCTATAAAGCCTGGGCACATTCCAGGGTTATGCACAGTGGGAGAAATGGAGTGCAGTTTGTGGTCAGTGTCATACTAAATTACGAACAATGGCAGTCAGAAATATCAAAAAAAGACAGCCTCATATTGAACAAGACATGTAGTGCACCTATTAACATGTACACTCATTATATCACCTTAGTGAAGATAAACTGTAATATGTCAAATGACACTAAATCATTATTGTTGTTTCAGCAATGTATCTGAAAATATTCCATTGTAGATAGGTAACTCACATTTTTCATAACAAACTGCGAATGTATGATCAGATAATATGATTTATTGTATGTACTCAGTGAAGAATGAGAAGGTAAGTTCAACCAGATATTTGTGCTTCATATAAGAAAATCACATACGTGCAGTGGGGTAAAATAAAAATAAGTATCTGCCCAAACAGATCAAAAAAAAAAAAAGAGAGGCAGTATTATTCACCCATGTGAAAAGCATACCAATGAACAAAAATAATACAGCAAACGCTACTGTAAATGCAATTAAGTAATTTCACCCATATTATATTGTTATTATTATTATTATTATTATTATTACTATTATTATTGTTGCCTTGTGAGACAATCAGCTTTGAGAAGAACTAGACAACATATCAAAGGTGAACTCCGGCAGAATAATGACATTATGGCAAAATTCCATTTTAAATACATAGGAGGGGTGTTTTGTATGTCATTACTCTTTTGAAACACGAATGTCTGCCTTTTCATCTACTGCTCCAATTTTTGCCAGAATATTTAATCTGTAAAGTTAAATGGAACAGAAAAGCAGATTTCAAGTGATCTTTTGTACTTCAGAATGTATGTCTCAGTCAAGACTGCCATTGCAATGCTGTGATTTTGGTCATGACTTACAATTCATGAGCACTTGTCAAGCATGCTTTTGTTAATTCTCATAGCTAGAAATATAATGGTTCCGTTAAGAAGATGGTACAGCTGTCAAAACCCACACCATCAACACCCACACATAGCAACACTAAACCCACATATGCGAAGGCCCTCCCAAGCAACAAGAACTTCCGAAGCTGAAATGCAAACAAACACGAGTCACAACCAAAGTGACACACAGCTCACAACACCAGTGTGCCACGCAACAACAGCCCCTAAGGCAAGACAATGTGCCCAACACTTTAGTCATAGGTGACTTTATAGTCAGGCACACTGATGTCCCACTCACCAGGCTGAACAAGGAGAAAATTACAGTCAGCTGCCTGACAGGTGCCAGGATCCATCACATAATGCATGCACTCAAGTCACTCCACAACAAGTACAAATAAGACTCTGTCATTGTCCATACTGGAGTGAATGACTTGAGACGTACCTCCCTGGACTACATGAAAAGAGACATGGAAGAGTTCTTGGATCATGTGACCCAGGCAAGTATGACCCTAGCCCTGAGTAGCATCCTGCCTTTGCCCAGAATGATACCACAGTATAAGGACAAAATGATTGACTTCAACAATTGGCTAAGCTTCTGGTGTCATTCAAAGGGGATCCAGTATTTGTCTGCCTGGGAAGACATGATCGACAAACCAAGATGCTTTGCCAGAGATGGTCTGCACCTGTCACCCCTGGGATTCAGGTTACTGGCTAAAGCTCTTGCCACCCCTATAGTGCCTTTTTTAGGCAAGGTTCAAAGAACAAAACCACCACCATACCAGATACAAGCATGCAAAATCTGAAGGTAATGCTACTCAACGCTAGAAGTCTAAACCTCAAAATGCACTCTCTCGAGGCACTCCTAAAAATGGAGAACATCGATATCTGTGCAATAACTGAGACCTGGTTCAAGGCTCCAGAGAGCACCCCTGCAATACCAGGCTACAATTCTTACCACACTTTTCGGCCACAAAACCAAGACCGAAATACTAAAGGTGGAGGAGTGTTCATATTCACCAAGGATATTCACACCTCCACGTTAGTTGCCCAACACAATGCATCTGAAATTCTCCAGGTGCAACTAACACTAGGTAAGACTGCAATCCAAATTGTAGCTTGCTAGGGATCCCCAGCCATTCGAGCTGGCCCACTAAAGTGTAGTGGGTCTAAAAACAAAACAGTGTAAGAAACTTCTCTGTGTGGAAGATTTTCAGTCCATATATTTCTAGTTAATCAGTGTATATTAATCAGATCAGACAATAGTAGTAGAAGTAGTGAACGTAAACTCGTCAAGTCAAAAGTAATAATAGAAAATATATAATTCTACAGCATTGCTAAGTATTCGAAAGTAATCCAAGCAAGGCAGGCAGTCTGTTTCCAGTCGAAAATCCTTTATTAAGTACACAGACAAGCGATCCAAGTAAAACAAAAACAGAGTAATAATTTCCTCACAAGCTTTCTAAATATATATATACTTTTTATCAGGCATGGGAGTGGTTTATTGTGCTGTAAAACAAAGTGTAATTGGTACACATGTTAAATTCACATCCCTTCCCCCATCATCACACTTAGCAATGCTGTAGAATTATATATTTTCTATTATTACTTTTGACTTGACGAGTTTACGTTCGCTGCTTCTACTACTATTGTCTGATCTGATTAATATACACTGATTAACTAGAAATATATGGACTGAAAATCTTCCACACAGAGAAGTTTCTTACACTGTTTTGTTATTTTTAAACACAGACATTTGACAGCATATTTTTTCTAATATTGATAAAACTCCTACCACTGATGTCTGCATCTTTATTTTTACCATAATGTAGTAGTATTTCACAATGTCTGCTTGCTGAGTTGTTAGAATATAGTTGTTTACACCATAGCAGTCTTTTTCCTGCTTCAAAAAGGGTGCTGCAACCATAACAGAAGACAATCTCATAAAGCAAAACCAGTGTCAGACAGGGCAATGATGCAATATGGAACCAAGTGCCTGGATTTAAGTAGTCCTACATCTGAAGGCAAACAGCTGTTAGTGAAAAACTTTCAAATCAATGCTAGAATATGTTTTGAACTGCAACAGCCAAGAACGTCTGTAGGAAACCAAAATGTTCTTTCCATCTTTGAATAAATACAGTCAAACAAATGTATTCATTTTAAGTCATGTACCTCTGCTGTTATTTACAATTTGAAGAGTACCAGCAAAATCATATGTTTTCAGTGAAAGTGTGCAGAAGCCACCTGCTTTCTTTTTCTAGTGTAATGCAGTAGTTGCTTGTCTTCTCCTCCCCTACTAAACTCACTCAGCAGACAAATTTTCTTTTTCCTTATAAATGCTTAGTTGGAAAGGATGTTTTACAGGGTTCTTCTTCTTCTTCTTTTGGCTGCTCCCATTAGGGGTCACCACAGTGGATCATCTGTTTCCATTTCTTCCTGTCCTCTGCATCTTGCTCTGTCACACCAACCACCTGCATGTCCTTTCTCACCGCATCCATAAACCTTATCTTGGGCCTTCCTCTTTTCCTGTTACCTGACAGCTTCATCCTTAGCATCTTTTTCCCAATATACTCTGCGTCCCTCCTCAGCACATGTCCAAACCAACGTAATCTTGCCTCTCTGGCTTTGTCTCCAAACCTTCCAACCTGGGCTGACCCTCTAATATACTTATTCCTAATAGTGCCCACCCTTGTCACACCCAGCGCAAATCTTAACATCTTTAACTCTGCCACATCCAGCTCTGATTCCTGCCTTTTTGTCAATGCCACCGTCTCCAATCCATATAAAATAGCTGGTCTCACTACCCTCTTGTAGACCTTCCCTTTCACTCTTACTGGTACTCGTCTGTCACAAATCACTCCTGACACTCTTCTCCACCCACTCCATCCTGTCTGTACTCTCTTCTTCACCCCTCTTCCACACTCATCATTACTCTGAACTGTTGATCCCAAGTATTTAAACTCATCCACCTTAGCCACCTCTACTCCCTGCATCCTCACCATTCCTCTATCCTCCCTCTCATTCACACACATATATTCTGTCTTAGTCCTGCTCACCTTCATTCCTCTTCTCTCTAGAGCATATCTTCACCTCTCCAGGGTCTCCTCCACCTGTTCCCTACTCTCACTACAGATCACAATGTCATCCGCAAACATCATAGTCCACGGGGACTCCTGTCTGATCTTGTCTATCAACCTGTCCATCACCATTGCAAATAAGAAAGGGCACAGAGCTTATTCTTGATGTAATCCCACCTCCACCTAAAATGCATCCGTCACTCCCACCGCAGACCTCACCGCTGTCACATTACCATGTACATATCCTGTACCACTCTTACATACTTCTCTGACACTCCCGACTTCCTCATACAATACCACAACTCCTCTCTAGGCACCCTGTCATATGCTTTGTCTAAGTCCGCAAAGACACAATGCAACTCCTTCTGACCTTCTCTGTACTTCTCCATCAACACTCTCAGAGCAAACATCACATCTGTAGTTATATATATGTAGGGTTATCACCTTTAATTAATAACTTGCAACATCAACACTCAGTATTTATTGCCAGGCTCTGTTCACTGCCTTGTTACGCACAGTTGTAGATACATTGTAAACAGTTACATTTACTGACACCCAGTGGTCTCTACTGCAAATAATTTTCATGGCTGATCAGGTTATTCTGGGATGTGAAGTGCATTTTTCCCATGGCTTAGTTTATATCTCTCCTTATCAGACATCTTCTTGTGCAAATGGTCTCTTATCTACCTGTGTCCTTGATATTAGCCTTTATATAAACTTTAAAACATGTAATTATTTCCCAGTTTTGCCCACTACTACAGCATTCATATATGTGAGTATAATGCCCCACTAAAAAAAGGCAACCTTCTTACTAGCTGTGACAAAAATATGGGTTCTGTGTTCCTTTCCTTTCTCCACATCAAGTTGGGAATGTGTTTTGGCATCCCAACCTCATGCATTTCCCTGAGTAATGTAACCCGCACAAGGTGGAATTAATTACATAAGCAGAATCAACATCTCTTCAATTTTGTTTTTGCTCCCCTCCCCACAGCTGCCAACATTTCCTCTCCTCATTTACCAAATATATTGGACCTACTTTAGACTCCATTCAGGTTCAAACTGACCCATGTCGGGAGCCAGGGTGAAGACTGAGGATGCTAGTGGAGTGTCATACTGCTGACAAGGAGTGTGCCCTAACCTCCTCTCAACCACTTGCAGCCTAGTGAGCTTGACAATTTCTGCTTACACACTATGCATGCACACTTCTGCACATGCACAACTCCATGTACATGTGCAGAAGTGTCCATATGCACAACTGCATGGCTATGTGGTATGCCAGATAAAACCCATGCTTCATGTCACTATACTTAAATATTCTTTTTAACTCTATGCAGGTGCTTTATTTTCCGCCTTCCTCAACATAGTCAGAATTTGCATACTCAGCCTCTGACATCATGCATCTCTAACTAACTTTTATGTATTTTCTGTGTATGTGTAACTGCCAACAGCAGACTGACCTTCTGTTACTTCAGAAGCATGTAGTCCCTTCCTATTTTTTTTTACTATCACTTGTATGTTTTCCTCTGGGGTTACTTATAGGTTCATAGGTTCAGAAGTAGGTACTAGGCTATTGGCCCTAGGGCCCATACAAGCCTAACCAAAAATGTACCCTGGCTTTCGCCACCCGAGAAAATTATTTTCCTGTGCCCCTGTCAAGCAGAACCACAGAAGTGATCCCCGGGGTGAATTTCCTATTACTCATCCAATCATCAAGATTTTTCTTGAAGAGTGCTAATGAGGAGCTTTGTTTGATATAGATAGGTAGTCTGTTCCAGAGTATGGGAAGTCTCTGGGACAGGAATCTATCCCTCCAGCATGTTCTGTTTATTGTGTTGACAAGGTTTAGGTCCCTAGAGCAAGCTCGGAGGGATTGGGATTTCTTTAAGTGGAGCATGTCCAACAGATCTGGGTTTGTCATAGCTTTGTATGTTGGGCAGAGATCGCCTCTGAGTAGGCGATATGCGACGGAGTAAAGCTGGAGTTTTTTGAGACGGTCTGCATAAGGCATCTGTTTGAGGCCAGTAATCCTCTTTGTGAGGTATTTTTGCGGCCTTTCCAGTTGTTGTAGATATCTTATGAGGTACATACCAAAAGGGGCGTTGTACTCTATAACGGGTCTAATGAGTGATGAGTAGAGGGGGAACAATGACCTCTTTTTTTCTGGATGAAAAACCTTTTGTGATGAGGTGTGCCACATAGAAGGATTTCCTGACCACTTTGGCAATGTGATCAAAGGAGAGACTACTCTCCACCTGTGTCCCAAGGTCTCTTATTACACTTTCAATGTTAAGTAGACTACAGCCTATATGGTAGTTCATGGGTACAGAATTTATACCAAATGGGATGACAATGCACTTTTTGGCATTGAGCTTGAGATCATGTCTTTGACACCAGGCATCTGTCTCAGTGAGGCCCTTTTGTAGGATGTCCACATCGTTAGGAATTTCAGTTATGGCTCCTAGTTTGCAGTCATCTGTGAATTTAGTTAGCCAACGACCTTCTGTGTTAGCCTGTACTTCAGAGAAGTAGATACCAAACAGGAGAGGACCCAGGACTGAACCCTGTGGTACTCCACATGTCACTGGTCTAAAGTCTGATTTGAAGTCAGCTACTTTCACAGTGTGGGTTCTTTCAGTAAGCCAGTTGGCAACCCATCTTGTGACATAGGGATTTATACCTAGTTTAGAGAGTTTATCTATAATTCCAGAGTGGAGGATGGTGTTGAACGCCTTGGTGAGATCTAGATAGGCTGTGTGAACCATCTTACCCTCATCTATGGCATTGGTGACTACTTCAAAGAAGTCTATCAGGTTTAGGAGACAAGATCTGCCTTTTACAAACCCAAACTGTGTGGGGTCCAGGGTTTGGAGATCTCCAATGTCTTTGTTTATGAGTTCCATGATGATATGTTCCATGGCCTTGCAGACGAGGCTCGTCAGGCTAATGGGGCGGTAGTTCCTGGGGTCTGTTGTGGCCCCCCCCTTTGTGGAGTGGGATACCTGCTGCTGTGCGCCATTCAATGGCACAAAGCCTGAAGTGAGGCTATGATTGAACATGGTACTTAGGTGGGGTGCCAGTTCATTCTGTAGTTCATGTAGAAGGCAGCCTGGGATGTTGTCAGGTCCCATGGATGCTGTGTTCTTGGCTTTGGAGAGTGAAGTTTTTACCTGTGCAGCCGTGATTACAGGAACTTTGTGTTCTTCCGGTATAAAGATGAGCCCTTTAGGGAGTGAGAGGGGGGGTAAAGTTAGCACTGAACCTATCTGCCAGGATGTTGGAAATATCAGTTGGTTCTGTATATTTAGTGAAATTGTGCTGTAACTCAAAGCAGATCTGAGTGTTGCCATTGAGATTTTTGACATAGCTATAGAATGCTTTGTGGTTGTCTTTAGAATCAGTGGCAATTTTATTTTGATAACTAGCTTTGGAGGATTTTATGAGGGATCTCAGCTTCTTACTGAGGCTGACCAGGGAGTTCCTCCAATCGTGGGATTTTACTCTTTTTTGCAACAGTTTCTTTCTTCTGTTGTAGAGTTTGTTTATGGCAGAAGACCGCCAGATTGGCTTCCTTTTTTTGGAGGATAGCATCTTGGTTCTGTTAGGGATAGCATGATCCATGCACTCGTGTAAGTGCTTATAAAGTGCATTTGTGTAGGATTCAGCAGTCATACCTCTATTGTCCATCTGCATGGGTGTCATGAAGTTTGCCACTTCTGTCTTAAGAAGCGTGAAGTTGGCTTTGGAGAATTTTTTACGGTTGTTTTCCTAATGGGGGGTGGGAGCGGGATGTGGATGTCTAGGGTGATTAGCTTGTGGTTGGATCTGACCAACGAGGAGCTGATCTCTGGTGTGGAACACCGGTCACCCATGTTGGTGATGACCAGGTCTAGGATATTTCTGCCTCTGGTGGGGGTGTGGATAAGTTGATCCAAAGCGTTGGAATTGATGATTTCCAGAAAACGTTGAGCAAAAGAGTTGGTACATGAGTAGTTTTCCCAGTTAATGGTAGGGTAGTTGAAATCACCCATTATTAGAGTGTTGGGTTGTACCTTAATATTTTCCAGTATATCAAGAAAAGAGGAGTGGGAATCCTGGGGCATGGTGGGGGGTCTGTAGCAAGCTACAATCTGGATTGCGGTTTTGCCCAGAGTTAGTTGCACTTGGATAATCTCGGATGCATTATGCTGAGCAACTAGCTTGGAGGTGCGGATATCCTTAATGAATATGGACACGCCTCCACCTTTAGTGTTTCAGTCCGGGTTTGGTGGCCGAAAGGTGTGGTATGAATTATAGCCTGGTAATGCAGGGGTGCTCTCTGGAGCTTTGAACCAGGTCTCTGTCACTGCACAGATGTTAATGTTCTCCATTTTAAGGAATGCCTCGAGTGAGTGCATTTTGAGGTTTAGACTTCTAGCATTGAGTAGCATTACCCTCAGATTTTGCTTGCTTGTACCTGTTACGGTGGTGAATTTGTCATTTGAACCTTGCCTAAAAAAGGCACTATAGGGGTGGCAAGAGCCTTTGCCTGTATCCGGAATCCCAAGGGCGACAGGTGCAGGCCATCTCTGGCAAAGCAGCGTGGTCTGTCGATCATGTCATCCCAGACAGACAGATACTGGATTCCCTTAGAATGACACCAGAAGCTTAGCCAATTGTTAAAGTCAATCATTTTGTCCTTGTACTGTGGTGTCATTCTAGTACCCACAGTGGTGGTGCTGCAATAGCGTTGTCGCCTCACAGTAAGACGCTGTCCGGTTCGATTCTCGGCTACAGCGTCTTCTGCGTGGAGACATGCGTGAACGGGCATACCTTCGTTGAAGGTTGTGTGTCAGGCCTGGCAAGCCGGTACATAAAAATCAACTGCCAATCATTAGCGGACCGGAGTTCCGCTGTGGCGACCCCTAACCGGGAAAAGCCGAAAGACACAAACAAACAAACAAACTGTGGTGTCATTCTAGGTGATGGCAGGATGCTGCTCAGGGCTAGGGTCATACCGGCCTGGGCTACAAGATCAGAGAGCTCCTCCATGTCTCTTCATGTAGCCCAGGGAGGTACGTCTCAGGTCATTCACACCAACATGGACAATGACAGAAACTTCCACTATCTCTCTCCTGCTTCTAGACAAACGCTTGCCACTACCTATCTTCTTCCCTCACTAATGTATGGTGCCCCTCTATTAACTAACTTATCCACCTCCACCTCCTCAAAAATGGAAAGTTGTTATAACAAAATTTCTAAATTCACCACCAAAGCAAAACACTCCTCCCATCATTGCTCTGCCCTCCAGTCACTAAACTGGCTAGAACTCCCCAACCTTCTAGACTACCTCCAATTAACCACTGCCCACAGGCTATTATTTAGCCCCTCTAAATGTCCTGCACTATCCAACATCCTTCAACCATATACCCCTAATAGGCCACTTCTTTCAGCCCGCCTAAACCTACGCAATGTCCACAAACCAAAAGCGACCTCCGGCAGCACCTCCTTTCTTTTCCTTAGCCAAAAGTGGAACTCTCTCCCTCCTTCTTTAAGATTGATAGAAAATCCTAATAATTTCAAAAATTACTCCATTCCTACCTGTTTTCTAAGTGCAAGTGCAACTGCACTTTCCCCACCTAGCCCCTCACTGTACATATTAACAGTAATGCTATTCAATTTCTTACTACTATCAACCTTGTTCATATCTACTTATTGCTACTGTTGTCCTGTGTATATATGTAAATACTGTAAATAGTTTGCTCTCCCTTTATTCCCCTCCCTAAAAACCTATGCTTGCTCTACCACTCTGCCATTACTAGAATCAGACTCTTTGTAATCTTTAATCATCCATTTCAAGATATAAATAATATGTTATGTAAACACCATTCCTTTTACTACCTCTGTATCAAAAATTACCAGCATTCATACCATGTAGACTGACGGTTGCATCCTTATGTATCTGTACCTTGAATCTTATGTTTATTTTTATCTTTTGTATTTTGTATTTTGTTTTATCTTTGTATTTTGTAATGTGGAGCTTTTCTCCCCGGGCCTCCACTGAAAATGGGCTCCTGAGCCCAGTGGACCTCCCCGGTCATCAAACTGAAATAAATAAATAAATAAATAAATATTTGTACTTGTTGTGGAGTGACCTGAGTGCGTGCGTTATGTGGCGGATCCTGACAACTGACAGGCAGCTGACAGTAACTTTTTCCTTGTTTAGCCTGGTGAGTGGAACATCAGTGTGCCTGACTATAGAGTCACCTATGACTAGAGTGTTGGGTACGTTATGCCTTATGGGCTGTAGTTGAGTGGCACACTGAGTATGTGGGCTATATGTCATTTGGGTTGTGTTGGGGGGGTGGAGGTTGCTTGCATTTCTGCTTTGAAGGTCTCTGTTGTTTGGGCAGATTAGTACTGAGAGCCTCCGCGAATGTAGGTGTATGTTTTGTGGTTCTGTGTGTGTGTTTTGGTGGTGTAGGTTTTGAGGGACTATGTGATGAGTGTGGTGCGGTGCAATTGTTTACCTTCTCCTCTTGACTGTCTAGGCCAGTCTTTGGAAAAGAGAGCTTTGCTTCCAGTTTGGCTATATAAGTGCATCTCTCACAGGTCGTAGTGTTGGGTGGTAGGAGAAGAGGGTTGTCTGTGTACATGAGGCAATTGCTGCATTGTCCCAAGATGCCCAGATTCATCAGGTAGACAGGAGAAAACACCGGGAGCTGACCTTTAGACATGCCTGAATAGGTGCTTATTTATTAAGTACTAAAAACTGTTTTCCTCTAGACAAGTGAGGAAAGTTGAGTGCTGTAGTAATTTGTAACTTATTTAGTGCTTACAATGAGTTCTGAGCAAGTGCTGAGATCAAAGAAACAGCTGAGTACTAAAACTAAAAAGCTGGCTAGTTGCAAGGGAAATTTTGAAAACCAGACTTTATGGCGCCAGGAATAGTTTAACCCCAGTTAAGTGGGGGGGGGGGGCTTAGGAGCTCACAAACAGTCCTGGACACAGCAAATCTGTATCTGACCTGCCACAGGAAAGGGGGGAAGCAACCTTAGAATTTTTTTTTCCAGTAAAGTGGAAATGGAGAAAGCTGGAACAGAAGTTAATTCAACGTTAAGAATCTGAGTGTGTTGGCCTTCACAAATGTTCTCTATTAGATTGAGTGAACTAATGACACTAGACTGGGAGGAGTGTCACAGATCAAATATACAGTATGGGTGGGTAACTGTAAGGCCACCAAGTATAAGAACACACAACACTAGGGTGGGTGGGTGGTACAAAATTACAGTTCCTAGCTGTATCCACTAAATGAAAGTTTTAAACAGATCAAGGAGCAGACTCGAGAATGCTTTTAACAGACAAAATGCACATAAAAGTTTGGATAGAGCACTCAGAAACAGAAAATACAACTCTCAGTATGAAAAAACAGTTTACAGTTAAGTAATGTTAAAACAGTTTAAAACAGTACATAAATGCAGTGAAACAATAAAAAAAGCTTTATAACAGAGCAAAAATATAGTAGATCAACTGTATAGCACAATTATATGTGTTTCAGAAGTGCAATTCAGTGAAATAAGTGTAAGAAATAACTTAGCCTGCTCTTGGAATCTTAAGGAATTTCCACTTATGCGATGCAATCCAGAGCCTGACAATACAAGCAGACTCTTTATAAGACACAGGGTTTATATAGCAGTAAGAATGGAAGAGTTGGAAGATCAGATTACTACTCAGCCCCTGCTATTACCCAATCACTCATACTACAGAAGGTCAGGAGGCCTTGTTAGTCTCAATAATAATGAAGACAATCAACAGAAAATGGCTGCCAGAAACACAAACAAAACTTCCAGCCTACACAACAGGCCTCTATCAAGATTATGCCACCTGAGCAGAACACAGAAACATCACTTTAAAAGCATATAAAGAACACCCACAAAGAGAAAAATCCAAGTCTCAGTATGAAAAAGCAGTTTACAATTTAATAATTTAAATAAAAGAAACAATTATAGTTATGCACACAATTGCAGTTCCTAGCTGTAGCCACTAAATGAAAGTTTTAAACAGATCAAGGAGCAGACTCGAGAATGCTTTTAACAGACAAAAATGCACAGAAAAGTTTGGATAGAGCACTCACAAACAGTAAATACAACTCTCAGTATGAAAAGCAGTTTACAGTTAAGAAATGTTAAAACAGTTTATAACTACATAAATGCAGTGAAATAATAAAAAAAGCTTTATAACAGTGCAAAAATATAGTACATCAACTGTATAGCACAATTATAACCGTTTCAGAAGTGCAATTCAGTGAAATAAGTGTAAGAAATAACTTAGCCTCTTGGAATCTTAAGGAATTTCCACTGATGCAATCCAGAGCCTGACAATACAAGCAGACCCTTTATAAGACACAGGGTTTATATAGCAGTAAGAATGGAAGAGTTGGAAGATCAGATTACTACTCAGCCCCCTGCTATTACCCAATCACTCGTACTACAGAAGGTCAGGAGGCCTTGTTAGTCTCAATAATAATGAAGACAATCAACAGAAAATGGCTGCCAGAAACACAAACAAAACTTCCAGCCTACACAACAGGCCTCTATCAAGATTATGCCACCTGAGCAGAACACAGAAACCTCCCTTTAAAAGCATAGAAAAAACACCCACAAAGAGAAAATCCAAGTCTCAGTATGGAACTCATAAATAGAGACATAGGGGACCTACAGATACTTGACCCCACCCAGTTCGGCTTTGTAAAGGGCAGATCCTGCCTTTTGAACTTGGTTGACTTTTTCGAAACAGTCACTAGAGCCATTGATGAGGGCAAAGCAGTCCATACAGCCTACCTGGACTTGGCTAAGGCCTTCGACACAATACCCCACTCAGGCATCATAGATAAGCTCAACAGCTTAAACGTAAACCCTTATGTCACTAGATGGGTTGCAAACTGGCTAAAGGACAGAACCCATAAAGTTAAAATCGCTTGAGCAATGTCAGACTCAAAGCCAGTCACAAGTGGTGTCCCACAGGGATCTGTCCTGGGACCCCTCTTGTTCGGCATTTATTTCTCAGATGTTAAAGCAAACATGGGAGGGTTGTGGCTGACAAAGTTCGCAGATGACTGCAAACTAGGCGCCATAGTCGATACACCAGCAGACACATACAGCCTACAAAAAGGCCTCACAGAAACGGACAACTGGTGCCGGAGTCACGGCCTTAAACTAAATGCCAAAAAATGTATAGTCATCCCCTTTGGGAATACAAAGTACCCACAAATTATCACATAGACAGCAACCCACTGAGTAATGGAAAAAGTAATCAGAGACCTAGGGACCCAAGTTGACAGCGACCTCTCATTTGACACCCACGCCAAAGTGGTTAGAAAACATTCTACCTTGCACACCTCATCATGAAGGGATTCACATCCAGATCCAAGGATGTCATTGTACCCCTATACTCCTCCCTCATCAGACCTATGATTGAGTACAATGCCCCATTTGGTATGTACCTCACCCGCATTTGCAACAGCTGGAGAGACCACAAAAGTACCTCACCAAGAGGATCAAGGGTCTCCAACATATGTCTTATTCTGCCAGACTAAAGAAACTTCAGCTCTATTCAGTAGCATACCTGCTCAGAGGTGATCTCTGCCTGACGACAAGGCCATGTCCAATCAGGATCTGATGGACATGCTCCATCTCAAAAATCCAAATCCATCAGGACCACGAGAGCTAAAGACTTAAACCTCGCACAAGTATGAATAGGACATGCTGGGATAGATTCATAACCCAGAGGCTTCCCATGCTTTGGAACAAGATCCCAGTTCATATTAGGCAGAGCCCTCACTGACTCTCTCAAGAGAAATCTTGATGAGTGGATGGGAGATCGTAAGTTTACCCTAGGGGTCACATCTGTGTCACTGCTAGACAGGGCACAGTAAACTAATTCTATTATATAAGGGGACCTTCACTGTGTCACTACTAGACAGAGGCACAGTATTCTAAATTTATTCTGTACATTTTTGTACCATTTCATGGGGTGGCAAAAGCCACATCACTATGGCTAGGCTTACAAATGCCCCAGGGCAGATAGCCTAGTACTAAACTATGAAACTATGAAACTATGAAATAAAAAGAGCATTTATAGTAATGCACACTATTAAAGTTCCTAGCTGTAGCCACTAAATGAAAGTTGTAAACATAGCAAGGAGCAGACTCTAGAATGCTTTTAACAGACAGAAATGCACAGAAAAGATTGGATAGAGCACTCAGAAACAGAAAATACAGCTCTCAGTATGAAAAATCAGTTTGCAGTTAAGTAATGTTAAAACAGTTTAAAACAGTACATAAATGCAGTGAAACAATAAAAAAAGCTTTATAACAGTGCAAAAATATAGTAGATCAACTGTATAGCACAATTATAAGCGTTTCAGAAGTGCAATTCAGTGAAATAAGTGTAAGAAATAACTTAGCATGCTCTTGGAATCTTAAGGAATGTCCACTTATGCAATGCAATCCAGAGCCTGAGCAATACAAGCACAAACTTTATAAGACACAGGGTTTATATAGCAGTAAGAATGGAAGAGTTGGAAGATTAGATTACTACTCAGCCCCTGCTATTACCCAATCACTCGTACTACAGAAGGTCAGGAGGCCTTGTTACTCTCAATAATAATGAAGACAATCAGCAGAAAATGGCTGCCAGAAACACAAACAAAACTTCCAGCCTACACAACAGGCCTCTATCAAGATTATGCCACCTGAGCAGAACACAGAAACATCACTTTAAAAGCATAGAAAGAACACCCACAAAGAGAAAATCCAAGTCTCAGTATGAAAAAGCAGTTTACAATTTAGTAATTTAAATAAAAAGAGCAATTATAGTAATGCACACTATTACAGTTCTTAGCTGTAGCCACTAAATGAAAGTTTTAAACAGATCAAGGAGCAGACTCGAGAATGCTTTTAACAGACAAAAATGCACAGAAAAGTTCGGATAGAGCACTCACAAACAGAAAATACAACTCTCGGTATGAAAAGCAATTTACAGTTAAGTAATGTTAAAACAGTTTAAAACAGTACATAAGTGCAGAGAAACAATAAAAAAAGCTTTATAACAGTGCAAAAATATATTAGATCAACTGTATAGCACAATTATAAGCATTTCAGAAGTGCAATTCAGTGAAATAAGTGTAAGAAATAACTTAGCCTGCTCTTGGAATCTTAAGGAATTTTCACTTATGCAATCTCATCTTCCTACTTGCCCTTTTTTGTTTTAAACACTAAACTGCAAATTTCCTTCTGGTTTCTTCCTTCTCTACAAGTGCGATACTACCTTACCTTCCACCGCAACCATCAGCATTACACATCACCTCTGGGACTCAGAACTCTTGGCCATATCATCTGGGCCTCCTTTCTTTCCGAGGTCCATGGTCACCATTTCACAGTATACCACTGCATACTGTTTTTTGACAGTTAACACAACAGCGTGTTACATTTCCCTCAACACAGTGTACACCGCTTCTCATTAAGTCAGCAATTCCTTCTGTCATCTGACTTCTCATTTGGTTAGCCTGCTCTTAAATGTCTTGTTTTACTTAATCTTTGGCAGGGCCTGGGTTTTCTGGCATAATATATGTCCTTTTCGGAACCTGTACATACTAACACTGGCAAATACTGTAACTCAGTTTTCCACTCAAAACTTCATCCTTTAGAACTTACTGGGATAAACTGAATTATTTTTTTACAGACTGTATTTAACGACAAGTTTCAGCTGACTAAACCATTAATTTTTGTTTAATTCCCCTACACCAAAATGTGTTCCTAGACAAAAACATTCACTTTTATGGACCTTATTAGCTATTGCCCATAAGATAATCACCACAAACTGGAAGAGTGACACTTCTTAAACATTCAAAGAATTCAAGAACTTGGCATTAATAGTTTTGCAAATGGAAATGGATACTGTCAAGATGAGAATTTAAAGAACCAAATCACTTCATACTACGACTTTTGGCTAAAAGTGACGTCGATTTTGGAGAAAATAGCCTGTAATGCACTATGAATTAGAATGGTACTTTAACCATATAAGTAGATTTAAATTTTCAGACACCTTTGTAAATAGTTTTGGTTTGTTTTGGTTTGTTGTTATGAAGTTTTTTCCCTTTTAAAAACTTTTTTATGACTTTGAATTATTCAAAATGTAGGTTCTATTTTGTATTACGAAATGTTATTTTCACTTTACAAATTCAATAAAAATATCTGAGTAAAAACTTCATCCTAAATTTCTACCTACCAGTCTATTCTTGTAAAGCACTCAGAATAAATGCTAACTGCCTACAGCCATCATACCACAATGAAAATCCTCACCTTCTCATTTTAGATTTTATTTTTATTTATTTATTTTTATTTACACTTTGTTGACTGGGTTAATTCTACTAGTTTGATGGTCTCCTTGACTAGGTTAATCCTACTAGGTCAATGGCCTCTTTAAGGGGAGATCTGAGAGGGTATTCATACTGATTAGGACAAATTTTGCTAGGGCATCACAAAGTTTCCCGTAATCCTTTCAGTAAGTGACATGAGATCTGTTATATCCACCTGAACTACCATTGGTCGGGAGGGTGGCCTAATGGTTAAGGTGTTTGCCTTACAAACACAAGGTGCAGGGTTTGAATCTCACAAGGGATAATTGGCTAAGCTTAAAATGGCTCGCAAGGGCAGTTAGCCTAGTACTAACCTATGAACCTATGAACCAGCCTAGGCAGATGGGCCCACAATTTAACTCCTTATCTGGAGAATGACATGCTAATGAGTGGTGTTCCACTGCAGGGTCAGTACTGGGAAACAAATCCAACAACATGGTCTGGGAACAGAATACACAGTTGTCTGATCTTCCAGCTCCAAAGGGGAGCATGCAACTTGTTAAACTACTGACACTGCAATTTTTAGAATAAACATTTACAAGTGTCTAAGCTAAATTAGTTTAAGGAACCAAAGGAAAACATGATCAGTTGTGAGGCTGGTGTTATTTTTCAATTGTAGCTTTTCCCAGAAGTCCTGAAGTCTGAAAGCTAGCACCGCAAGCCTACATAAGAAGAAGGCTTGATTTTAAGATCACACCACTGTTAAATTAGCCCCATTCTGTACTTCTGGTCAAAGAGCTACAGTATGGTTGCTTTTGCTATCTTATCCAGTGCGTCTATATTACATAATTGAACTTTTAAAAGTTTGAATGTCATATGGTCGACACTATATGATTAAACTTTAAAAAGTTTGAAAATGTAATAAAAAAAAATAAACCAAAGAAAAAACCTACCTGAATGGTTTAAGCAGTGGGGCAAACCCCTCTGCACCCCCCACACCCCCCGATCTTTAAATATACCAACTCAAGATCACACTACAGTGCAGATAAAGGCAATCTTCCCATTCTGCACTGTACGAAGATCTCTGTTGAAACATTCAAACTTTTAAAAGTTTGATCATACAGTGTCGACCATATGAGGTTCGAACTTTTAAGAGTTTGACAACATGATATAGACCCTGTCCAGCATCCCCTGGTCCATCTCTCTCATCTAATATAGTTTCATTGATTCATAGGTAAGTACTAGGCTGGCTGCTCTTGAGGGCCATTTTAAGCCTAACAGGTTTCCCTTTTTGTGCCTGACTTAGCCTATCCCATTTGTTTAGAGACTGTCCTTATCCATCCCATGGTCAATAATTATATACACTAATGAGAATAACTGGGATCACACCATAGATAATTTGAGGGGACCCTTGCATGGGATAAAGCATTTAAGAGCTGCCTCTGTCCATTAGTAATACAGTGTGCAGTCTTGGGGTAAAGTTTCTGTTTCCCATCCATAGATATAAGTTGTGCTTGAATATGGACAGGGATGAACTTTATTTAATATGGATGGGGAGTATGATCTCAAACAATGGTAAATTCTGCATGATATCCCTGTCCCCCCAAATCATTCCTGTTGATGTTGCACAAGAGGTTAAGATCCCTACACCAAGTATTTCTGGTGCCATATGACTTGTTGATGTACAGGAAATACGTCAGTAATGGGTGGGAGGATGTCTTGTATTCCAGTCACAGATTACCTCTTAGCAGTCGGTAGGATACTGAGTATAGTAGCAGGGCTGTGAGTCAAGTCCACGTAGGACATGTTGTTTATGCCTTGAATCCTTTCAGTAAGGTATCTCTGTGGGCGTTTCAGTTGGACACTAAAGCAGATACATGCCAAAAGGGGAATTATAGTCAATGATTGGCCTAATTAGGGTTGAGTAACCGGAGAGAACAACATTGCTAGATCTAGATGCAATCCCTTTGTTTATAAGCTGTGCAATATATAACAGATTTTCTTACAACAATGGACACACGTTGGTCAAACGTTAGGTGACTGTATAGGTCACTGTCTACCTGAGTTCCAAAATCATGAACAAGTGGGTCAGCTCTTAGGGGTGTATTGACAATGCACTAGTTCCGTAGGGTAGATGACTTCCCAGTGCATACAATAATGTATGTTTTGGCATTTAGTTTAAGACCATGATTCTGGCACTATTTATTTTACACAAAACTTCCTGCAGGATGCCTAAGTCATTTGGGGATTCAATACCTGATCCCAGCTTGCAGTCATCTGCAAACTTAGTCAGTCAGAGCCCTTTGTTATTGGCTTTTACATCAGAAAAGTAGATGCCAAATAGGAGAGGTCCCACCACAGAAACCTGGGGACTTCACTGGTGATTGGTCTCTTTGGGAGATAATTTCCCCTACTTTGATTTCCTGCAGCCTATCTGAGCGCCAGCTGGCAATCTAGTGGATGACATAAGGGTTTCTTGCCAGTTTATTTAGCTTTTCTGCTATGCATGAGTAGGGAATTGTCAAGCTTTGGCCATGTTGAGGTATGCAGTGTGTACTACTTTGCCTTCATCCATTATTTTAGTGACCTTTTCAAGAAATACACCAAGATGACTAAGCATGACCTGGCTTTGACTAATTCAAACTGAGGCAGGTCCATTGTCTGGATGTTCCCTATGTCCTGACTGATTAGTTCCATGATAAGTCTGTCCATGGCTTTGCATATGAGGCTGGTCAGACTTACGGTTTTGCAATTGCCTGGGTTTGTGGAAGGTCTTCCCTTATGTAGCAGAATGACTGTAGCTATTCTCCATTTGCTTGGTATGAATCCTGTATGGAGGCTGAGATTGAACAGTGTTGTTAGGGGTGGGGCTAAGTTGTACTACATGCTATTTAAGATGCATCCAGAAATATTGTCAGGACCCATCAGTGCAGGATTCTTAGCTTCTGATAGCACATTTAAGACTTGGCTTTGTATGAAAGCCGGATATAACACTGCTTTGGAATTTGAGCACAAGTGAATGCCACTATTGATTTTTTATGCTGGGTGTCCACAGCCCTTTAGCTATAGTCTCTTCCAATAAGCCATCTTATTCTGCTTGAGTACGTTTTAATCATACTGTACATTCTGCACTTCTTTTTCTAAAGACAGCTTTGTACCAACAGTAAACCTTTGAGAAAGATGAAGATGACCCAAATCTAACCATAATCTTTGTAATCCATCTTTCAAAGTAATCTACTCCATATTAACAGAAAGTGAGCCTGACCTCCACTTTATAGCTAGGGATTCCCTACTAACAGAGCAGAGGAACATTCCATAAATCCTGGCCACACTTCCCAGATTCCCTGTAAACACACCAGGTAATTACTGAAAAAGCATCAAACTGGATCAATGGTGTTACTGTGTAACCATTCAAACACATAAATAAAATGGTGTTACAATGCTTTTTGCATGTTCTTTACCTATGTGTGAAAGGATAGAGAAATACATTTCAGAAATACTTTGTATGCTGGCTTTTACGCACAAAAAAGACAATCCAGCAACTAATGATTTTTATGATTAGTGAATGCAGTTAAGTAGCTCAAGTAATCCTCTTCTAATGTTTTATCCTCAAAATTAAGATAGCCACAGTCACAAATAAAACAAAAATTTTAAGTACAAATGTCAACAGCTGTTAAGCCTTAAAGATCATGCTAACCATGCAGAATCTACTATAAATGTGTTTATGATGCACTTCAGACTGGTGTTGCCAAATACATTTTTAACATTCTTTTTATCTGAATAAAGCTGACTGGGAACAAGGATCATATTAAAATAATGAAGTGAGAAAAAGGATATATGACAGATAAAATAAAAGCATAAAATACAAAAAATATGCATGTAGTATGTCACCAAAGTTCATTCAATTCATGTCCTGCTTAAGGTGAGCACAAGAACTGCATCCATCGGGTTATTTACACCTAAAAACGATAGCTGTTATATATTACACAGTTGTATAGTCTCATTTCTCTGAGGTACTTTTTAAATGTTATTTAACTATTTTAAAACCCACCAAACTATTAACTACTGCGAATACTTTGTATTGCTGCACGTACTTCCTGTTATCCATCACACCACTCACGAGTCGATGTCAAACAGCTGTAGTGCTTTTATAAAGTTGTATTTCTTGTAAATGTGCATTTTGATAGAATGAGATTGAGATGCTGCAGTCTTTGGTTTCATTCCCAGAATCTCCATCTTTAAACAACTCACTTAACCAGACCAGTATTACACAGAGACCCCTGAAAACAGAAACTGCTACCCACCGAGCCTCCCCTGTTAGCAGAAGAAGAAATCCTGTAATAGCCCTCAACCAAACATTTGAACTGAGCTTTCATATTCTGTGTAATGTGTGTGTTCTCACTATATAGCTTGCCTACAATTCTTTCTTAATATAGATACTACAGCATGAAATTCATTTTATCCAAGGGACTTAGGACTCACTGCTAATATTACCACACAATGTTCTTCCCTTTTTCACCACTAATTGTCTTAAACCTAAATTCTGCTTTGGTCTTGCACCACAGCTGTGTTTTTTTTTCAGTATGGCCTAAACAGTACTTTAACTGTCACTACAAGAATGTATAGGTACCCTATGTATAATAATATTTTCAATACAAAGAGTTATGATCGGGTCACCTACCTTACCTGGACGAGAGTGAAGCTTGAGAGATGAATCCTGGCATACATGATGAAAATGTATTACTAAAGGTTTTGACTAAAAAACTGGTCATAATTCTTTGCAGTGCATGGAGCTTTACCTGCTCCATGTATTAATAGCTACAGAAAGAAATCACTTAGCATTTTGCCAGCTTTCAAAGCCATAAAGTACTTAGTAAGCAGTGTCAGGAAGACAGTCTAACACAGTTCCCACTCACCTTGCCATGCCTCTCAAATGTGCAGATTTTCGCAGAATGTCCAGATTTTTGCCTCATGTTTGGTCTGTTGCTCATAAAATATTTGGGTTTTGGACAAATCACCAAGGACTGAAGTCACTAAATAATGACATTCATTTCAGTTTCACACTTTGTATCCTTCAGAAAATACAGGTAAACTCACACTCTGTTATTCTAATTACTTTCTAAGCTTATGACAGGAAGTGAGGGACACGTTATTGGTATGGACAACATGCAGAAATAAATCTGTTTTTCATTCTGGTGCTGTCTTTCTGGTCACTCCTGTAGATTTGTCTGCCTAGTGTGAAATCCGACCTTAACAAGTTAGGCAGGGCCTGATAAGGGAGGAGTACAGGGGCACAATGACCTCCTTTGATCTGGATGTGAACCCATTCATGATAAGGTGGGCAAGGTACAAAGTCTTTCTAACCACTTTGGCATCGTGGGTGTCAAATGAGAGGTCACTATCAACTTGGGTCCCCAGGTCTCTGATTACTTTTTTGGTACTCAGAGGGTTACTGTCTATGTGATAATTTGTGGGTACTTTGTTTTTCCCAAAGGGGATGACTACACATTTCTTGGCATTCAGTTTAAGGCCATGATTCCGGCACCAGTTGTCCGTTTCGGTGAGGCCTTTCTGTAGGATGCATGTGTCAGCTGGTGTATCGACTATGGCGCCTAGTTTGCAGTCATCTGCGAACTTTGTCAGCCACAACCCTCCCATGTTTGCTTTCACATCTGAGAAGTAAATGCAGAACAAGAGGGGTCCCAGGACAGAGCCCTGTGGGACACCAGTTGTGACTGGCTTTGAGTCTGACATGGCTCCCGCAATCTTGACTTTATGGGTTCTGTTCTTTAGCCAGTTTGCAACCCATCTTGTGACATATGGATTTACATTTAAGCTGTTTAGCTTATCTATGATCCCCGAGTGGGGTATTGTGTCAATGATCCGAGATGTACCTCCCTAGACTATATGAAGAGAGGCATTATGGAATTTTCGGACTATGTGTCACAGGTTGTTATGACGCCACAGTATGAACAGAAGATAATTGACTTTAATAATTGGCTTTGTTTTTGGTGTCATTCTACAGGCATACAATATTTGTCATTGTGGGAGGACATGGTTAACAAACTACATTGCTTTGCCAAACGTGGTCTACACTTGTCCCCTCTAGACTTTCAGATATTGGCTAAAACATTGTCCTTCCCCTTACTTCCTTTTTAGACAATGCCAAACTAACCAACCTTTTAACATAGCAAAATCTACCCAAGTATATCTAAAGGTGTTACTGCTCAATGCCAGGAGTCTAAACATGTAGCCGCACTGCCTCCAAGATCTCCAAGCCTTGTAGAATGTGGGCATTTGTGCGAGTTACCGAGACATGGTTTAAAGCTACTGAGCATATCTCAGCAGTGCAATGCTTCAGTGCTTTCCACACATTTAGACCAGCAATTGTACAAGAAGGGACTAAAGGTGGAGGTGTCTTGATCTACATCAATAACAAGCATACCTGTAGGTTCGTTTAACAGTATGATGCACTAGAGTTCTGCCATGCCCAGATTAGCATACACAAAGTCCCATACAGCTTGCAAGCTATAGGTCACCATCTATGTCCCATGAAACCCATAGCTCATACTTAGGCATACTGGAGAACTCACCTTTCATCTAAGTACCATACTCATGGGAGACATTAATTATCTGTCTATAAACTGGGAACCCTACACAACCCCAAATTTGCAGGTGTAGAGATTACTAAACTTTCCAAATACAAGCACCCTGAACTAGTTAGTGCATACGCCTACTAGAGGTGCAGACATACTGGATCTGGTACTCACAAATATGGGAGAACAGTGCACCCCCAGTGTTGTATCATCTCAGTTAAGGCCAAACCACAAAGTAATATCCTTCAAAATAAGAATCATTTCTGTAACCCCAACAAAGTATGTAACAGTTAAAAACTACTCCAAGGCAGACTACCTTTTATTAAGTGATAACCTGTCAAACTTTCAAGCCCATCCAAACCCAGATAACAAAGCAGCCAATGTGGAATTATTCACAGAAGCTCTGTACAACCCTGTCAGTAACTGCAAAGAGACTGCTTGTGCCTACTAGAAGTAAGCCCAAAACTAACTCAAAAAACAAACCACTCTGATGGAATCCAAAATTAAACAGGTTGTACAACAAAAGAAAAAAATTAAGAGGTGTAATACCAGAAAGATAAAAATTCTGTCATCAAACTGAACAGACACCTAAGAGTACTAAATATGTCCAACAAAGCAAATTTGGAGGCAAAGATAACGTCCCAATGAAGAACAACTATAAGGCCTTCTTTATCCAAAATTTCAAAGACAATGCACAACAGTGTGCCGAACTGTTGGTAAATGGGGCTATGTTCATGGAACCAGGAAATGTTGCAAATCTTCTATCTGACAAATTCATCTCCAGCTTTACCCCCTTTTCACCCCAGATGTCCCCCTAGGAAATACCATCTAACATAATCATAGTCTTAGGTGTGCTCTCTTAAGACCAAGAATACAGCTGCGATGGACCCTGACAATATTTTAGGATGCCTTCTAAATAGACCTGAAATATGACTCATCAGCCCACTGGTTTCACTATTCAATGGTTACCTTTGCACAGGCTTTGTGCAAAGTGAATGGAAGACAGGAATGGTCATCCCTTCACACATGGTTGGACCATCATTGGCTCCTGAGAAGTACAGATCCATTAGTCTGACTAGTCTCATATGCAAAGCTATGGATAAGAATTAGCATGGAAATGATTAACAATGACATAGGAAGTTTTCAGACACTGGACCCAACCCAGTTTATTTTGGCAAAGGCAGGTCATGCCTACTGAGCCGGATGAACTTTTTGAGAAGGTCAGCAAGGCAGTAGATGAGGACAAAATGGTGCATACTGCCTACCTTGCCCTAGCTAAGACATTTGATACAGTACCGTCCTCGGGCATTGTAATCAAACACACGGAATTAGACATAAACCCGTATGTAACTCACTTGGTACCCATTTGGCTCACAGACAGAACCCAGGAAGTTAGGATCGGACAGAGCACCTCCACAAAGAGACTGGTCACCACTGACATCCCCCAGGCTCTGTGCTGGGTCTGCTTCTCTTTGGCATCTGTGATTTTTTTTGGAATTCAAGGTCAGTGTCAAGGGCCTCTGGCTTACCAAGTTTGCAAATAATTGCAAGCTAGAAGCAATGATAGAACCCTAACTTCCAGAATGCTAGCATATTACAGGGAAGCCTAATATGGACAAATGAGATAGAATGGCTTAGACTAAATATTCATTTATTTATTTATATTTGTTGACCGGGAGTGTCCAACTGGACGTAGGTCCATTTTCAGCGGAGGCCCGGGGAGAAAAGCTCCACAGTTAAAATAAACAGACAATAGTTACATTGGATTACATAGCGATTAACAATTTACATAGCAATTACTTACAACATATTTACAGATGAAGAACATAGTACATCAGTAGACAACTAGAATCTTTATCTGTGAAGTACATAACAGACATTAACAAATGTTAAAATAAGAAGTTCCTGCTGTATAATAAGTACTAGGCTTATGAGCATCTGAGCTTGCTATAATCAAGTTAGTTAGTGGAGTGGAAAGAAAGGTAGTGGTTGGATAGGGTGGGTGATATTAGAGTGGGAGTTGCAAGGGCATAGCCAGCATGTTTTTAAGTGGGCTTTTAGTAACGTTTTGAAGTGGAAATAATGGTTTTGAAATATGGACCAAAGCTGATGAGAAGTCATGTCTCCATAATAAAGTCAATGTCTATATCCTGCAGAAGTTGAGAGATAATCCAGTGCCTAATAGTAGGTGGATCTTGGATTAATGTAGAGTGCCCTAAGAAGATAGGTCCACACTACTTACTGTTGGTCATCCCTTTAAAGGAGCAATGTGACTACTGATCCACTGCAGAGATGTGCATGGAAGTACCTGAAAAGGCTAATACATGTCAGCCACCACAGTGTTTATGCAATGCATGAAGGTGCCTACACAGATGAAAAATGCGTAAAGACAAGCAGGTTGAGGCAAAAGGTCACAATTCAAATAATAAATACCTTCCATACTGTAAAATGTTGTCATAATGAAACTAAATATACTGAATACAACTGTATAACCATATGAACAAAGTCAAAATTTAAACATAAAATTATTATAATAATTAAAGTAAAATATGATAAAACAAAATCATGCACAGATGTTTCGACTAGCCAAGCAGCATGCACTTTGGCTCAATTATATGTTCAAACAATATTAAATTTAAATCTGGTTATTAGACATGCAAAGTTAAGACTTGGTCTGAGAGTCTTAGTCTTGTGATAGGGCAAGTTATCCTTAAAGCAGTGCATGTTAAACAAGCAGTTCAGATTCAGACCTAGCGTTTGAATGGTAACATAAGGAGAAAGAGTGAGAAATATTACTTTGTGAGTCCTAACATGAGCTAAGGCCTTAGAAGAAAGTACTAGAGCAGATTGGGAATATGGATTCTCCACTAGTGTACAGGGTGAACTGTGTCACAATTAATGGTTCACAGCAATGTCAAAGTAATAGGTGGTAACAGAATAAGACAGAGACCAAATTTCCCATAGCAGACATGAACATTTACAAAGCAGCAAGGAACAGCACTGCTAAGAATCATTAAACAATGGAACCAGAAATAATTCAACAATACTGCAGCAATCTTCAAAGTAGGATGTAAATCTAATTAATGTGTTTGGCAGTTGTAAAATGTACAAGACTCTTGAAAAGAATCCAAAGAGGCTTAATTAAGTCTGTGGGCCACAGAAGGAACTTTCTAAAAATGAACAGTTGAAGTGTATGGCAACAGAATCAAGGCGTTTCTACAGTAATTCATATCACCCAGTCTTATTCACTGCTGCCTTTCTGCAAATCCCAGCAGGGGCAATGTAGATAGTTACAGTTGTAACTAGAGTATTATCCTGGCCAAAAGGCAAGCAAGGAATTGGGGGAATCCTGGGCAAAAGGCAAGCAAGGAATTGGGGGGAGCAGAAACTGCAGGTGAAGTAAAATAGCAATAACAACCCCTAGAGCATTAAGCTTCACCAAATAAATGGATGCCATTACTTCTCACTGCTGGCTGCCCATCCGAGGAGCAGTAGATAAGTCTGAGTACAAACTTTCAGTAGTCAGCACTGACAAACAAGTAAAAACAGTAGAACTATTTAATCAAGTCATTGCAGCTCTTCAGCATTAACAGCAAATGTCAACAGACAGTAGCAGCAGACAGCAAACAGCACTGGGAAACTAAACACAATAATGCTACAACTTGAATAAAATACGAACTGAAACAAAATCATAGAAGCAGCAGAAGTGTAAACAGTGAGCAGTAATATACGACATAGGCTAAATACTCATATAGGCAGTTTACAGCTCACAAACTAGATTGCACCAAGCCAGTATGTTGCTATCATACCTCAGCTAATACAAGCTTAAAACTATCTGACTTAAGTGAGTGAGAATAAACTTGCACAAAGAATTGTAAACTTCTAAGTATGAAATAGGATGGAAGGAATAGAAACACTTCAGAATATCTGAGCACAGCAGTTTTGAGAAGTTAGAGAGTAACAGGAAAGTAGAGTTGTGTTCTGATAAATAAGATTTACTGTAAGGCTTTGAAAGACAGATTTCTTTTAATCCTAGCGTGTATGGCTCAGTGATGCTGTCTTCCTGTTGCTTTTGGAGATTGTTAGTGGAATTCTTTATCATAGTTTGCAGTGTTTTATTTATTCTTCACATTTTGGTTTGATTTTACCCTGAATACCTACTTGTTAAACAGTGTTTAATGTTTGCAATATCCATTTACCAGTTTATATTAACTCTGAATCCATTTGCTTATATGCTTTACTTCATTTTGTTTAAAGAGTTTAAGGGCTTAAGCCCTATAATAAAACTGAAGTTAAAAGTTGAAATTATATTTCTCATAGTTTGAGAAAAGAAACCATTTCACTTGATCTGATTTGCAGAGCTACATCTAGTTGTTAAATATTAGTATGCCAAAAATCAAGGTTATATGCATACTTCTCTACTAAGTGCATGGAGAATGTTTAAAAACCGAAGGAAAAATAAAGGGGATTACCATCAGTTATCCTGTTTTATCTTCACTAACCTAAGAATTGATTGTATAGCTTCTTAAAGGCAAATATTGATACATGCTTTTAGTTAATAATACTTTCCTATGCCATACCTTCCTTCCCCTGCAAAGATGCATCTGAAACAACTGTTAGGGATGTTAAGAAAATGTATGATTTATTTTCAGTGTATTGAGCATGATGATTATACTCTGTTATTCGGAAAAGGACAAATCAGTTAAGTACTACTACAATGGTTGACCCAACCTTAACAAATGCACGCCCTGCCTAACTTGTTAAGGTCGGATTTCACACTAGGCAGACAAATCTACAGGAGTGACCAGAAAGACAGCACCAGAATGAAAAACAGATTTATTTCTGCATGTTGTCCATACCAATAACGTGTCCCTCACTTCCTGTCATAAGCTTAGAAAGTAATTAGAATAACAGAGTGTGAGTTTACCTGTATTTTCTGAAGGATACAAAGTGTGAAACTGAAATGAATGTCATTATTTAGTGACTTCAGTCCTTGGTGATTTGTCCAAAAAACAAATATTTTATGAGCAACAGACCAAACATGAGGCAGAAATCTGGACATTCTGCGAAAATCTGCACATTCGAGAGGCATGGCAAGGTGAGTGGGAACTGTGTTAGACTGTCTTCCTGACACTGTTACTAAGTACTTTATGGCTTTGAAAGCTGGCAAAATACTAAGTGATTTTTTTCTGTAGCCATTAATACATGGAGCAGGTAAAGCTCCATGCACTGCAAAGAATTATGACCAGTTTTTCAGTCAAAACCTTTAGTAATACATTTTCATCATGGATGCCAGGATTCATCTCTCAAGCTTCACTCTCGTCCAGGTAAGGTAGGTGACCCGATCATAACTCTTTGTATTGAAAATATTATTATACATAGGGTACCTATACATTCTTGTAGTGACAGTTAAAGTACTGTTTAGGCCATACTGAAAAAAAAAAACACAGCTGTGGTGCAAGACCAAAGCAGAATTTAGGTTTAAGACAATTAGTGGTGAAAAAGGGAAGAACATTGTGTGCTAAAGAAACTCCAGCTCTATTCAGTAGCATACCGCCTGCTCAGAGGTGATCTGTGCCTGACGTACAAGGCTATGTCCAATCAGGAATCGATGGACATGCTCCACCTCAAAAAATCCAAATCCATAAGAACCATGAGAGCCAAAGATTTAAACCTCAGTACAAACATGAATAGAACATGCTGGAGGGACAGATTCGTAACTCAGGGGCTTCCCATACTCTGGAACAGAATCCCAGTCCATGTTAGGCAGAGCCCCTCACTGACTCTCTTCAAGAGAAATCTTGACGAGTGGATGGGAGATCGTAGGTTTACCCCGGGGGTCACCCCTGTGTCGCTACTTGACAGAGGCACAGTAAACTAATGTTAATAAGTAAGGGGGTCTTCAATGTGTCACTACTATACAAAGGCACAGTATTCTAAATTTATTCTATACACCTTAGTACCACTACATGGGGTGGCGAAAGCCACATCTCTAGGGCTAGGCTTGCAAATGCCCCAGGGCAGATAGCCTAGTACCAAACCATGAAACTATGAAACTATGAAACATGGACTATAACTGAATCATACTGGTACCTGTTCTGCATTGACTTGAGTCAATGTGTAACTTGGCAGATCCTGGCTCCTGATACGCAACTGACCATTATTTTCTCCTTGTTAAGCATGGTCAGTATGTCATGCAATGGAGTCCCCTATGACTAGAGTCCTGGGCAGTGTATTGGCTTGCTTTATGGGGCTGGTAGCTGAGGCTCCACTGGGTGTCGCTGTATGTGAAGTGTTAGATGTTGTTTCTCTTGAGTGCTTTCATGTTTGCTGAGGATAATTTTTGCAGGGGAAATGTCTGGGAAGTCTTTCAGCTTAGGAGGATTGCATTTAAGTGCCTCAGCATACATATGTCTATGAGTGGGGATGTGCACTTTGTTTAGTGGGTGTAGAATGTGTGTTTCTGAAAAACACATTGTTATTAAGAGTGTCTGCATGCCAGTTTTGCCTCCAGTGGCATCGCGTATATATACCTCTTGCACACTGTATTTGTGCAGTGGCGCAGTGGTGCAGCAGTAAGTGCTGTTGGCTCACAGCACGAGGTTTTCTCTAGTTAGATTCTCATCTGGGGTGACTTCTGTGGAGTCAGCATGTCCTCCCTGCATTCATATGGATTTTCTCTGGGTGCTCTGGTTCCCTCCCACATTCCAAAGACATGCATTTGGAGTGTTTCTCCCTGACCTCTGCTGAAAATGGGCTTTGTCCCAGTCAGACTTTCAAATGTTAAATAAATAAAATAAAATAAATGGTTTTCAGTGAACATTAGACAATTGTTACAGACCCAATATACCCATATCCATCAAACTGAATGTGGAAAAATTGGGAAAGTGTATATCCATGATGTCAAGTCCTTTACTGGGTGAGCTACAAGGGTGCAGTGCAAGAGGGGTTAATACTGGGCTGACTAAGAATGCTTTTGGGGGTAGAGACTAAACTAGGCTATATAATACTAAATTCAAGGGGTAGTGCTCTTCAACATGCAAACTAGTGGCTCTATGCTACCCAACGAGCAAAACAATTGCTCTACATTCACTGAGTTACTGGTACAGTATTAGAGGTGGTTTTATATGGAAAATTTGATTTCTAGGTATCTGTTTCTGTAAACGACACTACTAACTACTGCTGCATGATGGACCGTGGCATGCAAATGCATCAGATTTATACAGGCACTTAAAATACAAAAAAACTGTCCAATAAAATAAATGCACTTAACAGCTTTTTTGTATTTCCAAGCTTAGATAGTCCAGGCCCCCACCTACTGCCACTAGATGAAGTATTCCTAGCCTCTTAATGTAAAAACACAAAAAAGATTGCTTGAGAGTCTAATGCTACACAAAAAATCGAAACTACTTGGAAAGTCGATTTTAAGTACTGGAAGCCTTTAAAGTTATTGAAAGTGCAAAATCAACAAATAAAGCAAACAAAGCTGCAGCACTGTAAACAGTTTCCTGAAGTGCAAAATACTAAAATAAATCTCTTGTCTGGCAAGGAGAGCGCAGGATTAATTCAGGACTGTCTCACAGTGTGGTAAGTGTACCAAGCAGATGGAAGTTCAGGGAAAATTAGTAGGAGACAATATGTAGTAATCAAGAACAATACTAGTTTTCTGGGTGGGCTCAAGCCCCAGGTCATGACCACCCAGTATCCACAAAAAGATATGAACCCTGGTATGACTATAGCCTTTCTCTCCTATAATAAGATGCGTGCAGAATAGAGCATCACTGGCACTGAGTGGGTCTATGAAGTGACAAATGACACTATGTACTGTAGCAGGCTAAAGTCTCTTTTAAGAATGTAGAATTTGCATCCAGAGAAATCTCGTTAGCAGCTCACTGCAGCAGCACTTTTCTGAGTAGTGGAGAAGCTGTGCAGCTCAGACAGTCTCACTAACAGCACAATATTACCTGCTCCAGAATGTTACCCTGCTGCTCATTTTTTTACCAGCAAGACAGTTGTTATCATGAGTACTCTTGCAGACCTAGCCTCCCCATATCTTGCTCCTTGGACGGTGTTGGACATTCCCAGTTTTGATAAGCTGATTGCTGTTGTCTCAGGTATGCACCAGATGACTTTTGATCTGGATCCAAGCCCATCAAGACTGGTGTTGGCTAGTCTTGATGCTCTTGGATGGTCAGTAATACTTTTTATTTTGTCATTTAGATGTATTTTTTTCCATCCACCCTGAAACAGACCATTGTTGTCCTTACTCCTAAGAAACAATGTCTTTGGACAGCCCCAACAAATACCACCTAATCTCAACCTTCCTCTTTGGGAAAGGTTATTGAGAAGGTCATTTATAAGTAATTTGAAACAAATCTTAATGTTACTGGGCTCATGGATCCTTTTCATTCTGGGTTTTGGTCTCTCTACAACAGAGACAGCCCTTGCCTGAGTGGTTAATGATCTCATTTTGGCTAGAGACCAATGGTGTTGTTTGGCATTCGCTCACCTAGATCTCTCAACAGCATTTGATACTGCTAATCATGGCATTTTGACACAGCATTTATGATTTTTCTGTGATATTTACTCTGCTACAGTATTTTTTTATATCCTATCTCTCTGGCCATTCTCAAAAAGAATGTTCTAGGATTATTTTTCCAACTTGCTATCCCCCTGATTGATGAGTACAACAGGGTTCCATCTTACACCCCCTTTTATTCACTATTTATATGCTTCTGTTAGAAGATGTATTAAGGATGAGAAATTTGTTAATAACATAGTTATGTAGATGACAATCGGATTTATTTTCTCATTTCCCCTGGAAGATATGGCAAATGTGTATTCGGTGGCTAATGACTTAGAGGCCATCCACTCTTGGCTCATTCTAAACTGGTTGAAACTCAACACCTCCAAAACAGAGGCCATAACAGTTCATTCTACCTTGTTGCTCCTTCCCAACCCGACTATATCATCTATGGGGGTAATAAGCTCTTGGCTGTTGTGAAATCTTCATGTTTCCACTTGCAAAACATTTTAAGGTTTAGCATCTTTTATCTCAAGCTCTCCTCTGGGTGGTTGTTCATACATTGGTTTCCTCTAGGCTGAACTACTGCAATGAACTACACCTGGGACTCCACAACACCAGGTGCAAAACTCTGCCACAAAAGTACTAACTGGTGTGCTTTGTTACCAGCATATTGCACTAGCTCCTGTTTAGTTTATCTGTCCATTCATGACTTAGGTCACTTCAGTGAAGGAGTTGGTAGTAACATACTGTCCCCTCCGTAATTTGCACCTTGCTTCCCAGAGGATGCTACTAGTTCTACACATACTCTTTCAAATCTCTGGTTTCTGTTCTTTTTTATCAGGTTCCACGCCTATGTAACTGACAACCTCACTGCCTCAGGAAGTGTCTATGTATGGCTGGGTTTCAAATGGTAGTTAAATATTACCTTTATGAAATATCATTAGATAGGCTAGGATGGCCTTAGTACTTCATTAAAATGTTGTAATTGTGGTGGTTTTGTGTTTATTCATTAATCCTGTTGACTATTTATTACTGTTTGTTTTACAGTAATTCACTTGTTTTATTAGATGCAATGGAGTATTGTAATAAAATCCTTTAGTAAGTGGGACATTAAGCAGTTTAATCTGTAACATTAACTACAATACTCCTCTCATTCTTTTTGCTTCTGAAAATTTGCCAACATTTTTCTGCTTGTTTGTTTTAGTACTTAACTAGGATTAGCAAGTCTGCTTCATGTTTAGTTTCTTAACTATAACATTTCTGTGAAATAGTCTGTTATGTTACACTTTCATGCACTGTTAGTGGTGATTTCACTACTAAAAAGTTGTGAAGGACCACTCCATGGCAGAATAAAACATAGACTGTTTAATAGTAGTGAGCGCTTTTGCAGCATCTTTACCGCTTCATCAGTTTTGCAAGGTAGGGAATTGAATAGATAGCATGTATGTATTTGCACTTAGTTTTTATAGTGTGTTTTTATTATATCATTGCTTGTTTGCATATTCTCATTGATGCTTTTAGCCCCTTTTATATGGTAAGTAACCTTAAGGTTAGTGCACTGAAAAGGAGATAAGTGATTTCATTGGTTGAACTGTTTTTAAATATGGTGTTTTTTGTTTTTTGAACTGTCTGATGGTTTTTGTATTATTTATGTGTTGGACCATTTGTCTATACTGCCTCATCGTTTCTTGTGATTTCACTACTGTTTTAATGTGTTTCAGTAGCTCGTTGTAATATTTCACTAATTAATACTGTTAATGTAAAGTTGCTTAAATGGAGCTCTCCCCAAGACTTCACTGAAAATGTGATTTTCACAGCTGAACATTTCTGGTATGGAAATAAAATAAAAAAGAATAAAATAAATATATCCATCCATACACACATTAAGGACTTATAAGGACATCTGAAATCCTAATTAAAACATCAGTCAATATGTGGTGATGGGGTCTCTCCTGTTTATGTGGATAATGCCACTTCTAAAACTATACAGATAAAGTCTTAAATACATTTAATGAAATACATGTGATCTTTGAAATGTATATGTTGAATTATTATTAAATAATTTAGTTATCATGCAACTTAATAAAATTCCAAATAATCATGCACATTTCATCTGCAATCCTCTCATATCAAGTATCTCTCTACAGCAGTCATTAGAAAGAAACAGTAACTGCATTTTGGCAGTTTTTAAGGTAAACAATTTAGTTCATGAATCGGTAGAGAAAAAGTACAGCTGTGTACAGTTACCATAAATGTAGATGTTCAAGTGTATTCACTGTTGCAGTCATCATTTTGGGTTATCCCTGATGGGTAAGCCCTTGGTTGGCCCGAATACCAGAGTCAAGCTTTTTTTCCCTGAGCTGTCACCTCTGGACTTACATCAGGTCATCAGTGGTATAAAGGAGAGCTGCCGGCGCCATTACACCAGTCTTTCTTGCCCTAACCTGTAGGAGTCCCTTGAAGGAAATGTTTTAAAGAGCCCCTGGTGGCCCAAGGCCACAAGAATGACAGTTAATCTCCAAAAAGGTAAGATTAAGGGGAAGGTGGGGGAGTAAATGGGAATACACTTGAACATCTACATTTATGGTAAGTGTACACACCTGTACTATGTTCTTTGTGTTTCACTGCTGCAGTCATCACTTGTGGGAGGATTCCTAAAGCGAAAGGGGAGGATTGAAGTATGAAATTCCTAGGATTGAGCTAGCATGCCTTGCAAGACTGCAGAGGCAAAGCCTGCTTGAGCCCTGGAGAACAGAGGCAGGTGGTAGTGTTTGGTGAAGGTGTGGACCGAGGTCCAAGTGGCAGCTTCCAGGATGTCCCTGGTGGGCACTCCTCTAAGGAAGGCAGTGGAAGCAGAGGCTGCACTAGTGGAATGTGTTCTGATTTAGAAGGTGTAGGAGAATTGTATGCAGTGAGATATCCATTTTGAAATGGTCTGCTTGGAGATAGGCTTCCCCTCTTTCCCTGGGGTGAAGCTAACCAACAGTTGATCCATCTTCCTAATGGACTTTGTTTTGTCCAGGTAGTATCTTAACTGTCTGTTCACATCCAGTGTGTGCAGAATTCTCTCCCCTTTATTCTGAGGGTTTGGAAAAAATGGTGGGAGATGTATAGCCTGGTTTAGGGTCACAACTGATACTACCTTTGGCATGAAAGAGGGATTAGCCCTGAGAGACACCCTGTCTGCATGGAAGATAATGAAGGGTTCAGTGGCCATGAGGGCTTGAAGTTCTGACACACTCCTAGCTGAAGTAATAGCCAAGAGGAAGACAGTCTTCCAGGAAAGGTGTTTTAGGTCTGCTGATGCAGCTGGTTCGAAGGGAGGCAAAGTCAGTTTTTCTAAGACATAGTTCAGGTCCCAGGCTGGAATGGGTGCCCTTCTAGGGAGCCTAAAGTTAGATACACCTCCGAGGAATTGCTTAATCAAAGGGTGAGAGAAGACAGGCTGTTCAGCATGAAAGTGTGCTGAAATGGCTGAGACATGGATTTTAATGGAGGAAAAGGAGAGGCCCTTGTTAAGTAGCTCCGCTAGGTAGTCCAGAATAAGTGGGAGGGACAACTGGGAGCTGCTGTGACCTTTTGATGGGCACCAGGAGTTGAATCTTTTCCATTTCCATTTCCCGGAGTAAGATTTCCTGGTGCTGGGCCTTTTGGCTTCCTTAATAATGTCTACGACCTGCTTGCTCAACTGTGGGTTATCCCCAGTCCTTGGGGGATAAGCCATGCAGAAAGTTTGAGAGCGTGTAGGTTTGGATGCAGAATCTCCCCTATGGCTTGTGTCAGGAGGTCTGCAGTTAAAGGCAGGGATCTGTAAGGCTTCTTGGTCAGGCTGAGGAGCAAGGGGTACCAATGTTGTCTGGGCCAATCTGGTGCTATAAGGATGGCTTTTGGTTCTTCCTGCCTTATTTTGAGCAGTACCTTTGGAAGTAAGGGTGGAGGAGGAATGCATAAATGAAGTTCACTGGAATGAGAGAGGATCCACTTTCCAAGCCAAGGGGTGGAACTCTCTGGTGCAGAATTTGTGCAGCTGATTTTTGTGTTGTAAGGCGAAGAGGTCCACCTCTGGTGTCCCCCAGGCCTAGGTGATTTGGAGGAATGTCCCCTTTTGGAGGTTTCACTCATGGGGGTCTAAGTAGTTTCTGCTTAGATAGTCTGCTAGAGTATTGTTTACTCCTGGGATGTACTGGGTTATCAGGTGTAGGCCCATGAAGGAGGCTGTCTGCCAGAGGCTCATGGCTAGTTGGGAGGGAGGGTAGGAGTGTGTCCCCTCTGCTTGTTGATGTACCACATGATTGTGGTATTGTCTGTTTTTATGAGGAGGATTCCTGGTTTTAGGTGGTCTTGGAAGGATGTGATAGCCTTGTGAACTGCCATCATTTCCTTTAGGTTGATGTGCCACTGAAGGTACCTGAGGTCCCAAGAGTCTTGGGTGCACCGGGTGTCTGAGCGCCCCAAGCTAGGTCTGAGGTGATAGTCTGGTCTTGAGGAAGGTAGGTGAAGGGAAGGCCCTTGTTCTGAGTGCATGCCTCTGCCCACCAAAGAAACTCATTCCTTATGCACAGAATGACGGGGAGAGTGGTCTCCACAGATTGAGAGTGTTGGCACCAAAGGTTCTTTAAGTACCACTGGAGTTTCCTTATGTGCAGCCTGGCCAAGGGAATCATCAGAATGCAGGATGACATGTAACCCAGTGCTTGCAAAATTTTCCTTGCTGTGAGGTTTTTTCTGAGAGCTAGCTGAGAGAAGTAATTTGGCAGAAAGCATTGTTATTCTGGTGAGAGGAAGGCTGTTTGGGAGGCTGTGTCCAGGAGTGTGCCCAAGAAGGTGATCTGCCTGGAGGGGTTTAGGTTTTATTTTTTTCCTTTTGATAGTGAACCCTAGAGAGGTTAGGGCTGTTTACACAAAGAGCAGGTCCTGTAGAAACTTCTATTTGTTGTCCGCCTGGATTAGGCAGTCATCCAGATAAGGGTAAATCTGGATGTTTTGCTGTCTGCAGAAAGCAACCACTAGGGCCAGGCATTTTGTGAAGACCCTGAGAGCCGTAGATAAGCCAAAGGGTAGTGCAGAGAACTGAAAGTGTTGTGAACCTGCTCTGAAGTGTAGGTATGTTCTACAAGACTCCCCTATGGGTATATGAAGGTAGGCATCCTTTAGGTCTAGGGTGGCAAGCCATGCATTTTTCCCAGCAAAGAGTTAGCATTTTGAATTTTGGGACCTCTAGGAAGATGTTTAGAGTGGACAGGTCGAGGATGGGTCACCAAGTGTCTTCTTTTCTTGGCACTAGGAACAGTCTGGAGTAAAAAACTTTTTCCTTCTTGCTCCTGTGGCACAGGCTCCACTGCCCCTTGAGGATGGAGTATGTGCACTTGTTTTAATTCTTCTCTACACTGATTTGGAGATAGATTTTAGTAACCTGTTGAAGTTGGGACTTGTTGGAAGGTAAATTTGTAACCCTGAACAATGATTTTTGGTTCGTTGTTACAGACAGCCAATTTTGTTTGTAAAGGGATAGCCTTCCTCCTAACCTCTGATGGGAGGGGGAGTGGGAGTCACTGCACGTTCTTAGAGTAGTGAGTGGACTTAGAACTCCCTGCTGTGGGAGTGGTGGAGGGCCACTACTTATTTCTTCGCTGGCCTTGGGTTTTGTGGTCTAACTGGTCTGTCCCTGCGAGGCCCCACTTGAACCTGTCAATTGGGGGCTGGGAAAGACCAGTGCTTAGAGGGAAAGTTTCTGTTGAATCTGGGAGGTTGAACTTGGATGAAGTCCTTTACTGTTTGCATAGATTTAGCTTTATTCTCCATCTTTCTGATGACCTCCTCTGCTTTTGATCAAAACAAGCTGTCTTTATCCAGGGGGGCATCAAGTAGTTTTTATTTTACAGGATTAGGCAGTGGCTGTTCTTTTAGGCATGCGTGCCTCCTAATGACTGAACCTGCCACAGCAGCCCTACTTGAGGCTTCTTGGGCATCGAATCCACAGTGCAGGAAGTGTTTAGCTACTTGCAAGGGCGCCCGCAGGATTTTTTGTAGGGGGGTGCAGCCCCACCCCCTCTGCAGCCCCACCCACTCGGCCCCGCCCACACCACCATTCCAGTGTCCCGTTACTTGGCTATTTCTCCCCATTTGTCATAGACACTGTTCAAATCTCTCAGTGTGCATACTGTTTTATGCTTTACTTCTACAATGATTACAGATATCTGGATTTCATTTACAACTTTTATTTCAAATTTTATAGCACAAACACTGATAGGCATTTACTAAACCTAAACAAAGCAATAGTCTTACAATGAAAACAGACTTAGCATTAAAACTTCTCTAACTTTGAAACCCACATTCACTGAAACAGCATCGAAACCCACATTCAACGAACATGCATCTGGCCAGTGACAGGGTAAGTTTACCTTTGGCCTGTTTCCAAATCATAGGCTCCTTGCACACATTTTTAGAACCATGCAAAAGTTCTTTGATTCACCTTCCTGACTGTATTAATTATACTGCATAATAATTTAATTATATCCCTTGTATAATACAGCACCACTTGTTAGAGTGTGTTTTAAATTTATAGTTCTGAGCATTTTTCCTTTAAGCAATGAAACAAATCATATGAACCAATAATGACAACCTGCCCAATTCAAAACATTTCAACCATAAAGGGCCACTCAAACTTCTGTCATACAATCCACCAATATCAATCAATGTGCAGAATCTCTGCAGAAGTAAAAGTCATCTGAATAATTCCACATTAAAGCGATCTGAAACCAATGAAGAGGTTGTTGCTAGAAAAAACTTTATTTCAGTGTTTCATTTACAAATTCAGTGTCTGTTGCCCTTGAAGAATAAATTGACTAGGTTATATTAAAAGAAATGGGTAAGCTGGTATATTGCAATAGGGAATGAGTGGCAAGCTGAAAAACAGGTTCATAGTTATTAGGTGTCTCATCCAAAGGAGGACATACTAAGAACTGCAGTACCATACCCCCCTTAAAATACAAATGGAACCTACAGCCCTTTGCATCAAGATGCAAGTATGCTACCTGCTGTGCTAACACTGCTTTAAAATTCTATACCACAATAAAACCATTTGCTAAACAAAACAGTTGTACATTTTAAGCAGACTCAGCATGAGCAGCAGTAACCTTTGCTTCCCTTGAAGCTCACAATTCCTTGAAAATGCACTTGACAATAAATTCCACCTGCTAGATCTAACCAGGGCATTTTTCTCTCTGACACAAACACACACACACACACACACACACACACACACACACACACACACACACACACACACAGAAAGTTGCTAGAATAACAGGATTTGTGTTAGAATATATTTTCTGAAGGATATCAAGTCTGAAACTCAAATGCATGTCATTTATTTAATAACTTTAATCCTTGGCTCATCCCAGTGATTTGTCAAAAACAGAATTTTTATGAGGAACAGACCAAAAATAAACAAAAAAAAAAACACTTTATTCAACTGCTTATACACTATTTGTGTTTCATCATCCTACTCTATTACTTCATCTTTTTTCTTCTGCTACTTGCTGCTACTTGTTCTCTAAAGTGTGCAATTACATCTTTTCTGTTGCATTTATTACTGCATGTTTATAGCCTGTTGAAATTGTAAGTGTTAATCTAAGCCTCTTAGTTTTGGTTTAAGCACTTGGGCTTTAGGCCTACCTGTTAGGTCTCCCTGGCCTTTCTCCCTCAAATTCTGACAAATATGGATGGACAATTTCTTATGGTTTCTCCCGCTAGCCTGGTTGGTATGGGCATCCTGAGACAGTGTAGCAACTGCCTCATGTATATGGACAACCATCTACTGCTACCACCCAAGGACACAATTTATGAGAGATGTAATTACATTAAGAACCTAGAGTGTATGTTCTCTCCCTCACATGCCAGGTGCAGTTAACCATTGACAAGACCCTATTCAAATCATAGCTAGCTACAAGCCCCCAAATTTGACTCAAGATGCCCACTCTACCTATCTACACCTCTTCAAATCTATCATGATTCAACCTTTTACCCTGATTTTGGGTGACTAACTACCCAACCATAGATTGGAAAAATTACTCATGCCAGAACACAAATGCCCGAGATTACTCGATTTTATCAATGCAAATGCTTTGGAACAGCTAGTCAATACCCCAATAAGAGGTGATACTATCTTGGACTTGGTATTAACCAGCATGAGTAACCACTGTAGCACCCCCTGCAGTATCATCCTCCCTGGCAAGATCCAACCATAAAGCAGTCACTTTCGAAGTCACCATTTCCCCTGGCCCCCTCTAACTAGGGTCAAACAAAAAAACTTTTCCAAAGCTGATTACAATCTCCTGAGGAATGGTATAAACAGTTTCACAGCCTCCTTCCCCTCTGTAGGAACTGGCACCAATATCCAAATCTATACCAAAGTACTATATGAGCATTTATATAGACGCATGGAATCAGGAATACCCAACAGGACAAAATCATCCTTTGCAAGGAGAGTAAACCTGTCTGGAGGACATCTGCAATAAAGTATATAACAAAATGAAAAAAATTGCAGTCTAGGACCAAGAAGGAGCAGGTGCCCAATTGGAAGCAATCTCTCCTTAGCCTGAACAAGCAAATAAGAACACTAGTGAAATCCTGTAAAGCCAACTTAGACTCCAAATTGGCCACATCTACTAGAGACAATCATAAGGCCTTCTTCACATATGTCCGCAATCTCAAAGGAAGCACCCAGATCTGTTCATAACTGGTGGAGGCCGAGTGGAGGACTGCCACTGTCATCCCTTTACACAAAGGTGAAGTGTCCACTGATCCGGGAAATTATAGCCCCAACAGCCTAACTAGCCTGATCTGCAAGACCATGGAATGGATTATCATGGACCTCATTAACAGGGACATTGCCAACCTCCAAACACTCAACCCCACACAGTTTAGCATTGTCAAGGGGAGGTCATGTCTGTTAAATCTGGTTGACTTTGAAACAGTCACCAAAGCATTGGATAAGAGGAAGATGGTGCACACCACCTACCTTGACCTGGCCAAAGCCTTTGACACTATTCCCCACTCGAGCATAATAGATAAACTCTCTCAACTAGGCATCATTCCATATGTTACCAGATGGGTAGTAAACTGGCTCACTGATAGAACCCACCTAATCAAAATAGGGGAAGCCACCTCAAGCAGTAGACCTGAAATGAGCAGCATACCCCAGGGTATTGGTCTTGGGGCCTCTGTTATTTGGGATATAATTCTCTGAGATGTAGGCCAAAACCAGTGGGCTATGGCTGACCAAGTTTGCTGATGACTGCAAGCTGGGAGCAGTTATCAATTCCCCAAGTGATGTGGATGTCCTCCAAGAGGGTCTCACCCAAACAAATGACTGGTGCCAGAAACATGGTCTCAGGCTGAATGCCAAAAAATGTATCATCATCCCCTTTGGGGAAAGTGACGTCACCACATATCACATTAATAACAACGTCCTAAGCATGCAATCAGTTGTGAGGGATTTGGGCACCCAGGTTGATAGCAACCTGACTTTTGACCACCATGTTGCTTCCGTTGTATGGAAAGCTTTCTACATGGCCCACCTCATAAGTAAGGGTATCTCATCCAGGGACAAGGAGGTCATAACATCCCTGTATTCTTTCTTATAAGGCCAATTACTGAGTACAATGCCCCCTTCAGAATGTACTTTACAAAGCACATGCAGCAGCTGGGGAGACCACAGAGGTTCCTCAACATGAGAATCTAGGGCATAAATACCCCTGTCCAGCACGGATTACCTGAAGGCCATATCTGTGTATTCAGTCTCCTACAGGCTGCTGACAAAGGATCTTTGCCTGGCTTACAGGACTTCCTTAGACCCAGCCTTGATGGATCTGTGTAACATGTGCAAAACAAACAGGAGAAACACTAAAACACTATATCCAAGCATCTGAACTTTGTTTTGATATAAACAGGATGTACTGGAGACAGTTGTGTGTCCCAAAGGATCCTTGCAATATGGAATAGGCTCCCATCCATATAAAACAGAGTTCATCCCTGACCCCATTCAAAGAAAACCTTAACAACTGGATGGGAAATTGTAAATTTGCCCCCAGTCTGTCCTTATGGACAAAGGCCATCAATAAGCAAAGTATTATCCTAACTAACACCCCCTCCCAAAATTCCTTAGTTACCTTGCTATTAATGCCCCTCCCATATACAATGATGATACTTGCAATACAAATTAATTGAGGTGTGCAGCTAGGCGTGTAAGGGCCCTAGTGGTCATTAGGCTAGTAACAATTTAGGAACCTATAACTATAATGCGTTGTGTATCACTATTAAAACTGTAGTCTCTTCTTGGAAACCAGAAATGCACTGTAGAGTACAAAATAGTGGAAGAGGTCTGCATGAGCAATTTGTGTGTTTGTGTGTGTGCGGGGCAGGGTCATGAAAGAGAAAATGTTTATAAACAGTCTGCAGGACACACCAAGTTCTTATTTTCTACAAACATGCAGCAGCAGAACTGAATTTTGTAAAGGACTCAACTGTCCAGCTTGACTGAGGTGTATGAATAGGTTATTACTGATGATGCTAGTAATCTGAAGCACACAGATGAAATGGATTTCAGCAATACTTTATCACCTTTTGGAAAGGAAATTAAATGTTGTGGAACAGGACTCAAATGTGTCTAATAGCCATGTCATTGTTTTATAATGAGCAATGCAGACTATCTTGTCTTTGAGACAGTGGGTCAGCTCTTTCCATTTACACAGATATTGAAAGAGCATGAGAGTTTACCACAATTTGTTCACAAAGGTACAGTGGACTGGTAAAAGGCATACTTCCATTTAAACTAGTATGTCTTCTGGGAGTTACTGCGAAAATACAGACTCCCAAGACTACTCCTTTATGAGTTTCAGCATCTGTGTTTCAGGAGAAAGTATTATAACCATATTCAGAGTACTGAGAATAATGTATTACAGGTGGGCACAATATTTCAGCAAGGCTGTGTTTCATATACACTCTATGGTATGATTTTCATGCACAGAATATCAAGGTTTAGACAAAATCTGAAGACTATCCCACTTGGGATCATGAGGGTCATACTTTCATTGTATGCAGACGAAGCTCCTCTTTAGCTTTCAATGACTTTGATGCCCTCTGTACCCTGGAGTAGGTGGTATAACAGTAAACACCTCTAAATCAGAGGTCACTGCTCTCTTATCTAAAACTGTAGATTTTTCTCTGTGTGTGGAGACAGGGGATGTAACTATGTCAAGTAGCAGAATTTAAGTGTTGTGTGTTATTCACAAGTAGGGGCAGCCATGGTGGTACAGTAGTTAGCATTGCTGCCTCACAGCAAGAGGTTCTCCAGTTCAATCCTCGGCTGGGGTGCCTTCTGTGTAGAGTCTGCATGTCCTCCCTGTGATCATGTGGGTTTCCTCTGGGTGCTCCAGCTTCCTCCCACATCCCAAAGACATGCTGTAGGTGGAATGGACACTAAATTGGCCCTAGGTGTGAGTGTGTGCATGTGTGTGCCTTCTGTGGAAGGTTGGGTGCCAGGCTGGCAACTCAACACCGTAAAACTCCACTGCCAATCACAAGGGACAGGTGATATGCTATGGCAACCCCTAACCAGGAAAAGCTGAAAGAAGAAGAAAGTGTTATTCGCAAGTAGAGTTAGAGAGAATGAGTAGAAAGTTTCAGAACTGCAGGCAGTTTTACGTGTTATATAAATACATCCCAGTGTAATTCTTCTTCCCGTCAGTAGCTCAAGCACAAATCTGCCGTGTTTTTTTCCTGTCTTATATCAGTAGTGAAGTCTCTGTACCAAGCAGCATTACTCCCCTTTTATTTTGCCCTTGATATTTTGTTGAATGTCTACCCTGAAATCCTTTTTGTCAAATTCACGTACTCATTTCTATCTAAATGCGTCTCGAGTGACACTGCAGTTTGCACCCTGCATTTGTTAACATAATCCAATACTTTTCCTCTAGTTATATGGCTGTTTACATTCCATGATATTATGGACAAGAGTAGCCATTATGATCAAAAGCTGTTACTAGTTCTTTAATGTGTTTCCATTTTTTTTAGCTTGTATGCACTAACGTTTGACAGGCAGAGCTCTTACACAGTTTTTTTCTCTCCTCCATTTGAACCTGTCCCATTTTTCAAGGCTTTCTGCTTCAATGAAAATACTCACAAAATAAATAGATTTTCAGAAGCTCCTATCCTCTTTTAACTTGTAGTAAACATACAACTATGTACAGTGTCAAAAATTAAGTTTATCCTTCTGTATGGGAACACTACAGTTAACTCAAATTGACTGCTTGCTCCCACAGGCATTTCCTGTTCTAAAACTGAGGTTCCCTTTTCTTAAAGCATGTTACAGCCTGTTGCTCTTGTCTTTTATTCATATCTGTAGTCCCCTCCCAGATATGAAAAACATTGTGGATGCTTTCAATAAACATTAACTTTTAATCCTAAGTAAAAGTGAGCTGGTTGACTTTAAACAAAGTTGTACAGTTTTATATTGAATCCATTAATGTATTAAGGCTACTAGGGTGGCACTTGTATAACTTGTTTGCTTCCCTCAGTTTCCGACTTTTTATTTTTCACTGAACTGCTTACGAGTGTACTTTTAAAATGCTAATTACACTATAGCTGGTACACCTCTGTCAGCACAGTCATTAGGGGACTCTGTTAATTGTTTGCACCTGGAGACTGCTAATCCCAAGTAAAGCATACATGCAAGTGAACCAATAAAGATTTTTTTAATGAGGAACAAAGCCCATATAAACACAAGCCAAGCAAGAGACTATGGTTCACCCTTAACCACCCCCAAACTAATTTAGCTGTCTGAGGTAGCCAAATAGTACGATATAAAGTAAAATATTTCACATCACTCCTACCTTTGTGGAATCCCTCTCTGCTCCTGAAACAGCTTGCTTGCTCCGATTTTAATGGCAATACCCTCTTCCTGGACACAACACGGCATCACTGCTGGCGCCCATCTATAATTCAAATTACACGCCGATGCGGAAGATAAAGACGTAAACCATCCACACGTATGGCAAAGACGAAACCAGTCGCAAACACTTCCATTTTCACTATCAGATCGCAAAGGGAGTTCTTAAAGAAGAACACCCTTAATTTACTTCTAATTGAAAAAAAATAAATAATAATCTAGCCAATTCCAGGGGTGCAAGTGCACCCCTTGGCTACTTGAGAAGTAGAGTGCAGAAGATCTGCTAACACTTTGGAAGTATTACTATCAGGTAAAGATGAAATGTTTTGTTTCATAAGTTCCAAAGTGTGCTATTAATATTATAGCATATGGAACTGGCAGTTAAGAGCTCTAATAGCTAAGGCTGTGGAGGTGTACACTTTCTTACCCCATCTGTCCAGAGCTCTTGAGTCCTTGTCAGAGGGAATTGGGTTTTTAGATGACCTAGCCTTGGCCCCTTTGGGTCCCTGTGTGATGACCTCTGGGTCTACTGCAGGATTTTTAAACAAGTACTTATGTGAATCAGGCACCCTGTAGTACCTGTCCGGTTTTCTAGGAGCAGGGGATAGGGTGTCAGGGGTTAGGCTAGATTCATTGAAAACATCATCCATCACATCCAGAATAGGAGGGATGGCCAAGGGTCTGTGCTGAGGAAGATCTGCATCAGAATCCTCAAAGAAGGTGAGAGGTTGTTGTTCCTCATCTGAATCAAGGTAGTATGAAAGTTCAGAATCCAGCTCTGTGTGAACATCAGGGGAAGTATCCCTCTTTCTTGTAGAAGGAGTGGTATGGCTACCCCTGATAAAGTGATGAGATCCTCTACCATTTTCAGTAACTGTGTCTGAGGCAGTGGAGGAGGAGTAAGATGGCGACTAGAGACTGTTTTATTTGGGGTGGTCTTGCTTTTAGACCTTGGTAAAAACATTTGTCATTGGGATGCAGTAGTCGGAGGTGAAGACGTCGGTGTCTGCCTTGAATCGGTTGTGCGAAGAACCTCCTCAGAAGCCGGTGCCTGCACAGCGGCTCTGGACCCAAATGAAGTGGAGACAACCAAGGGATCAGATGATGAAGCATTCCCTGGCACCATACCGAATTTTGAAAGGGTCTTGGTAGAAGCCTGCGAAGGAAACAAGTTGAACATCAGTGGCTGCGAATGGGCCTCACTGAATTCCTGAGAACTGGTGACTTGCTTCTGGGATGGGTCGTCTGAAGACTTAAGTTTGTGTGGTCTGTCCCTTTCTTTATCTTTTCGTGTTTTGGGAATATCCACAGACTGCTGACCGATGGATGCCATTTTGTAATGTGAGGAACTACTTCAGAAATGCCTGGCTACAAAATCAGCTCTACAGCGAATAGTCCTTGAACTGAAAAGTGCAAAGAACCGACAACTGTGGACGTTGTGGTCTGGGCCTAGACAAGTAACGCAAAAGGTATGGAAGTGCCGGTGTGGTATTTGTTTTCCACAGCAGAGACAATTATTGACTTTTTCGGACATCGGTTAGTGCAAGAAAAAGGTCCCCAACAGGGTACTTAGCTTTAGTCGTTTTCTGATTCAACTTTCACTCTGGCAATGACCGACCGGCACACATGCAAACTGCTTTTGTTTTGGGCTCCACAGCAAGAAAGACTGATATAATGGCAATGGTTGCTCTCCTTTATTCAGTCCAGAGGCGATAGCAGCCAGCGCAGGGGAAAAGCTTGACTCTGGTATTCGGGCCAACCAAGGGTTACCCATCAGGGATAACCCACAAGTGATGACTGCAACAGTGAAACACAAAGAACATCTACAGCTATACTTTTCCAAAAAACATACTATTAGTATTGCTAGTTACAATTTACTACCCAATTCATCTGCCTTTACTCCCTTCAGTGGTTCTGAGTTCAAAATTACAAGTATCCATGTTGTTACTTTTTACAAGTTGCACATTTAGCAGATGCAAGCTACACATAGATTCAGAAATGAGATGGTGCAAAGTTACAAACTGATCAATATGTGCCTCAACAGTTACTACAACTTTGTACATCTGAGCAGTATAAAAAGTAACCTGAACTTAGCCAAAATTAATTAACAGAGTGTGGCGGTTTTATTCAACTAAGAAAACAGACTAGTATTACGAAATGTCTGTGCCTTTGCTTTGTTAAATTAACCTCAACGAAACTGCAAGCAGTTCTGAGTACTTTATCCAGTAGCTACGTCTTACAGCCCCTATAAATAACCAATATATTGCATTACCCTCTTTATTTAGTAGCATTTTTAAGCTTAGTATAGAGCTAAACGTTGAAAGTACGTTTTCACTGTCTAAGACTGCTTTCTAAAACAATCCCTCTAGCCTATATTCTCTAAGACCCTCTTGCTATCAGGTATTAAACAATGGATAAAATGCCTGGCAATTCAGTCCACTGCCAGAAGCTTGCATAAATAAATGTTCTGTAATGGGCTAGTATAGCAACTCTCACAGGAACCACCATATCCAATTTCTAAACATCTAAGTCCTTAAGTTTTTTATCCACTGCTCAGCTTCAGCAAAGAAATTAATTCCTTAGATAACATCACACTAAATTCACTATTATTTAAAGGAAATAACAATTAATTACACAGAACTCCCAGTAATTTGTGCTTCTATAACTCGGGAGTCCAATAAATTGTGCAGGCTTGTCAATCTGGTGTTGATATTACTGAGTAATCGAGCAGATTAAAAAAATATATATATATAATCAGCTAAAGATATTTTCTGTTGTGGTTCAGCCACTTATTAGTACTGCATATGTACAGGAGATGTACACCTCTCAACTGTGCAGAATTTTGTAGACTGCCCAGATTTTTGCCTCATATTTTAGTCTATTTCTCATAAAATTTGTGATTGTCTGTTAAATTGCCAAGGACTGCATCCACCAAATAATTACATATATTTGAGTTTCAGACTCCATGTCCTTCTGAAAATGCATGCTAATGCAAAAGATGTTATTCTAGCAATTTTCTAAGTTTGTAAGTGGAATACATAAAATATTTAAAAACCTAACTCTGATTTTTGGGCCTTTGTTCTCTCATTATTTTTTACTTTCTCCAGAATTCTGGTGCTAATAGGTTGAGAAATACAGATATGTTGATGCTCTTGACCTAAATATTATATCATAAGGGACTGCCACCAAATGTGTAACTTATGGCAGAAACTTGCACTCAAACCTCTGCTTGGACATGGCATGTCTCTGTAAAGTCATGCATGTTTTTCTTCAGTATCTCACTTTCCTGCAAAATCTCAAGAAAAGATGCTGAATTGTGGAATTTCAAATTGGAAACCCTGAGTGAAGTGTTTTTGAAAAAGAGTTTCTAAAGTTTAAACATTAGTCCATGCTTTTTTGAGGCAGATTATATAATTTTTGGAGGTGTGAGGATGTAAAGAGAACAATAATAATAATATGCATTGTTCTGATGCTGATTAAATTCAACTTGCCCGCTGGTACAGTTTTATTTCCAAAATCATAATGTGGGTCTTGCTGGCATACCAGAAATAAAAAATAATTATGAACCAATGCAATATCTTTCGAGCAGTTGGTATGACTCTTATCCTGTCTGACTACAGTCTTATCAAATTAATTTTCATTCAATTTATTCTGCTGTGCAACTGATGCTTTGCACTATACTACTACAATGAAGTACAGTTTGCTTTGTCAAATGGTTATTGCATGTCTTTTCCTACACCTTTCTCTATATATTCATCACAAATTTGTGAAATACAGTCTGAAAATATTATTCGCATTATACTTTTCTCTATAGTCCTTCATTGTGTCAGTTCACTCAGACGATTGAGCCTATGAACTGTTAATGAGCTTCATCCAGAAGTACAGGGTTTAAATCATTCAGCCTCTGTTTGCCCACTGTATGACATGGATCAACCCAATTAATAATACACTGTTCCTGGGCTGAGCCTGGAAAATGTCCATGTGGATCAGTAATGTACCCTCATTATCAAATACAAACAAATTGTCAATGGTCAACAAATTGTGAATAAAATAAACAAATGTAGATCAGGAAATTCTTTTAGAAGGCTGGAATCTGACTCAGATTATATGGCTTTAGTATGAAAGGTAGTGTAGTCCCTCAGGATACAGCAACAAGTTTACTGGGTCCACATGCCACATTTTGTATGAATAAAAGGCCAGCAGTAGAACAAATATTAGGCCTGAAGTAATACTGCCAGTAAGCTGACTAGCTTTTGTCAATGTTCCTCCACATCTCTTTTCTTGCATCATGCCCACAATCTTTGAACCAGGTCAGGATATAGTTAACTAAATCAAATGTGTGATAAGTCAAGAAAGAGGGATCCATTGACTTCACGTTATAATGGGTACAAAGATGTTATACTTAATTTCAATAAAGGACACAATATCAGACTCATGCTCTTTTTAGATATAGTAAGCTCTCAGTTAACCAAAACTCTCAAGCAACCAGAAAAAAAAAATCAAAGAAATATACTACAATTTTCATGTGTTGCACTTTCTGTTTCCTCCCCGCAGAAACATATCTTATGTTTTTAGAGTGTTAGAGTTTTAAAAAGGAAGAAAGACAGGTATAAATTCTCTCTCTCCCCAACCTAAGAACAAGTCAAACCAAACAAACAGTATAGGGTACAGTATTAGCCAGGCTTATTTTTAATAGTAACTCTCAAGCAAACAGAAACTACAGTTATCTGTCATCTACCAGTCCCCATGGTTGCCGGTTAACTGAGAGTTTACTGTAATATTATAAATGTCACTCTGTAAGTTGTGCTGTTTTACATGTTTTGAGACCTGGACATACACTAGGCTCTACAAAACTTTGCTAGTTATGATAACATGTATAAGGAAAAGTATCCATTACGTACAGAATCATCACAAATGTACGATAGGTGATGATAAAGGAAAGATTCAATAAATGCAATAGATTGATAGACTGTTACTAGGCTAATGATGCAAGGGGCCTTTGTAAGCCTAGTCATGTTTTCCAGAAAGAATAATGATGCCCTGCATCCAAATAGGACATTGAGGGACAAGCATTTATAAGCTACCTCCATCTGTAAGAGACATGGGTGCCAGGCCAGCTGTAAATTTCCTACTTTCAATCTACGTGTCTAGGTTGTGCTTAAACTGGGGAATAGAAGAACTCAGCTTCACATGGATAGGAAGCCTGTTCCATAGGATGGGCAGTCTCTGGGACACATATCTGTCTCTCCATCATATTCTGTCCATGTTTCAGACAAAATTCAGGTCCCTAGACTTTGTATTTCTGATAATGTTTGACTTATGAATATGTAAGATATTCACAAGTGTGGGGTATGTGGAAGTCTTGTAAGCCAAACATATATCACTCCTCAGCAATCTATAGGAGACTGAGTACAGGGAAAGGGCTTTAAGATGCTCTGCATAAGGCAGGTTTGTTACACCATGTATTCTTTTTGTAAGGAACCTTTGAGGTCACTCTAGTTGCTGCGTATGCCTGGTCAGGTACATACCAAAGGGAGCACTGTACTCTTTGATTGGTCTGATAAGGGTGGAGCACAGTGGGATAGAGACCTCATTGGACCTGGGTGCCATGCCCTTACTTATAAGTTGTGCAACATAAAAGGATTTCCTCACCACTATGTCTATGTGTTAAACCAGATCCCTGACCACTGGGTCGACTCTCAGGGGTGTATTATCAACATGGTAATTAGCTGGGATGGATGATTTCCCAAAGAGTACAATTATACATTTCTTAGCACTGAGTTTTAAGACCATGGCTTTGGCACCATTTACTAGTCAGAGAATAATCTTCTTAAAGAATGCTAGTGTCTGCAGGGGAGTTGATGATAACCACCAGCTTGCAATAATCTGTATACTTAGTCAGCCATAAACCTTCAGCATTTGCTTCCATTTCAGAGAAACAGATGCCAAAAAGGAGAAGGCCCAAGATCAAGCCCTGCGTCTCTGCTACTGACTGGCCTCTTGGTGGAGGTAACCTCATCTATTTTGACCTCCTAGGTCCTGTCAGTGAGCCAGTTGGCTACCCAGCAACTGATAAAGGGGTTTATACCTAAATTATTGAGCTTGTCTATAAAGCCTGAGTGGGGTATTTTATTAAAAGCCTTGGCCAGGTCAAGGTAAGCTATGTGCGCAGTCTTATCTTCATCCAATGCTTTCATGACCCTCTCAAAAAAATCTACCAGATTTAATAGGCATGATCTTCCTTTAATAAAGCCGAACTGTGATAGGTCCAGCCTTTGCAGGTTTCTTGTCCATGATGACTTCCATGGCCTTACATATGAGGCTGGTAAGACTTATGGTCCTGTAGTTACCCGGATTAGTGGCTGGACCTCCTCTGTGCAGGGGAAATGACTGTAGCCATCATTCATTCCTTGGGCCCAAAAACTGACTGAAGGCTCCAGATGAAAAATGATTCAAGTGGGCTAGACAGGTCATGTTTCATGCTATTTATTAAACATCCCAGGATGTTACTGGGAACACTCGATACAGTGTTTTTGGCCTTGGAAAATGCATTAATGACCTGTTCTATAGTAATGGTTGGAGGGTTGTGTTATTTGCTATTTCCTATGGACTACTGGAGGTGAGTGGGGAAAAAATTGAGCTGAACCTGTTAAGCGAAAAGGTTTGCAATAGCCTCCTGTTCAGTGTGGGTGATGCCATTTACAATAAGTTATGTGCGTTGTTGTGTATTTCCTCTGAGGTTACAGACATAGCTGTAGAATGCTTTGTGGTTGCCCTTTGCCTGGGATGTTATTTTTTTCTTCAAATTTAGCCTCTAAAGTCTTAATTAATCCTATTAGCTAACTGTTTAGATTGGTCAGAGGGCTTTTAGTATGTATGGCTTTGTTCCTCCTATGCTTGGCCAAGATTTTTTTTTCTTTTGTTGTATAATCAATTGATAGTGTGATTCCACCAGGGTGGCTAGTCTTTTGAGTTTGTCTTACTCTTAATACGACTGGGCACAGCTCAGTCTGTACAGCTATCAATATGGCTATACATAAGTTTTGTAAATAGCTCAGTGTATTCCATGGTGTTTGCTGGGTTTAGGGGTGCTTGGAATTTAGCCAAGATGTTGCTTAGTAGAGAGGAGTTAGCCCTGGTTTTTGCAGGATCTCCAGATTTGATTTTTATTTCAAGTAATATTGTCTTATGGTCAGATCTGATGAGCGAAGATATTACTTTGGGTGAGGAACATTGGCCCCCATGTTCATGAGATTGTACCTCTGGTAAGAGAATAGACCAACTGTTCTAGGATAGTGGTATTAACAAAATTTGACTGCACCATGAAGGAGGTCTTAGTGTTTTAGGAATGTTACCTCTAAGTGCCTCAGCATAAGTAGTTTTATGTGTAGGGTCTTTACCCTGTGCAGTAGGCATGGTACAAGTATCATTGACAACCTCTATATGATTAGAGTTATAATGTTTTACTATGTAATGTTGGAGCTTTTCTCCCCTGGCCTCAACTGAAAATGGTCTCTTGAGCCCAGTGGACCCCCCCGGTCACCAAACTGAAATAAATAAATAAATAATTAGCTTTGGTTGTATGAGAGAGTTTTGCCTCCAGCATTAAACTGTATTTACACCTCTTGCATACACTAAGTGGGTTGTCAGTGTACACGAGGCAATTGCTACAATTCCTCAGAATACCCATCTCAACCAGTCTGGCCACAGAGAGAGTCAGGATGTGTATATCCATGGCCACTGATCTACTAGGGAGGAGTGAGAGAAATTTAAATATTGAACAAGTCACGTATGAGGACAAGAAACAGAATAAGTTAAAGAACAAATCAGATATTGTTATCAGCCTGAGTATGAACTCAGCTAAACTCCACTCATGTAGAGTTTCTGAGTGAATCTGCAATATTGACCTTACCGTGTACTGTCACCACTTGTATCCTGTAATGTAGAAAAGTACAGATTAGAAATGTGTTCCTCTCCATTTCATCCTTGTTGGGGACTCTTCTGATTTGCTGTCCAATGGTAACATAACTACTGCACTAATGAGAAAACAGGAGTGGGATTAAAGTGATCAGAAAGTATATAGCTATCCTTTCTAGTGGTCAGGTATACCCTTTTTTCCAGCAGAAATATCACTGTGCTATGGCTCTTTCTATTAGATATAAAAACTATCACATCTTTAAGAACTGGCAGCTTTGATGATGTAAAATAACATGTTCACATCTGCCACTATTAGTGAGTAAACCATAAAGTGCAGAGGTTGAATATAATGCTTATTGTTAGCCAGTAGACATGTGGCTAATGAAGAAACATGACAACTAATGTTATCATCTAGTAGCCATACATCCATGTTCTTCACACACGGTAATGCAGGACTACACTAACCTTATATGAGGTGTGAAACATCTGTTCCACAAAGATCTGGGACACTAAAAGGGTACAGAAGTAAAGGCCATAAAGAAAGCTGTGCTTTTTTTTTCAGTTGGTAGACATACTTTAATAATGTTGATAATTTGATAAAGTGTTCATATTTTTCTTCTGCTCTCAGTCACTGAATTTAAGCTTACATTTCTGTTTTAGTAGTTCTGCATCAATATTTATCAATTGCCATTGATCTTAATGTTTTTCTTGTGCCAATGTATCAATGGCTGCAAGATTATACTGGGGCATACTGAGTATTTGATATGCCAGCAATGCTGTTTGATGTGCTCTATATAAACCATACGTTACTGCAAAAACGGACTATGTGTCTGTTTGTTTGTGTCTTTCGGCTTTTCCCGGTTAAGGGTCGCCACAGCGGACCTCCGGTCCACTAATGATTGGCAGTTGATTTTTACGTACTGGCTTGCCAGTCCTGATGCACAATCTTCAACGAAGGTACACCCATTCACGCATGTCTCCACGCAGAAGATGCTCTAGATGAGAACCGAACCGGACAGTGTCTTACTGTGAGGCGAATGTGTCTGTAGACAATACTAAAAACCTGTAATATCACAGTAAAATGTGAATCAACCTGGGAAATTCTATTAAAACAAGGACTGAAAGGCCTTAATGTTAAGACATTTGCCTCTCACAGAAAGAGCTTTTGAGTTTCAGTGAATACTCTTGATAAACAGTGAACAGTTGAAACTGTGGAAGTACCAAGGGAATAATTGAAGACGTGGATCTACTTCAGTATTACAAGGAAACTAACTGTGGATTTACTCCAGGAGTACCAGGGGTCTAACTGTGGATTTACTCCAGCAGTACAAAGGGGTCTGTCAGTGGATTTACTTCAGCAGTACCAGGGGTCTATCATGGGATTTGCTCTAGAAGTACCAGGGTTTTATCAGTGGATTTTCTCCAGGAGCACCTGGTATCCATCAGTGGATTTACTCCAACAGCACCTGTTATCCATCAGTAGATTTACTCCCGGAGCATCTGGTGTCCATCAGTGGATTTACTCCCAGAGCACCAGGAGGTCCTTCACTGGATTTACTCCAGGAGTACCAGGGGTCCATCAGTGGATTTACTCCAGGAGTACCAGGGGTCCATCAGTGGATTTACTCCAGGAGTACCAGGGGTCCATCAGTGGATTTACTCCAGGAGTACAGGGGTCTATCAGTGGATTTACTCCAGGAGTACCAGGGTTCTATCAGTGGATTTCTCCAGGATCATCTAGTATCCATCAGTGGATTTTCTCCAGGAGCATCTTGTGTCCATCAGTGGATTTATTTCAGGAGCACCAAGGGTCCATCAGTGGATTTACTCCAGGAGTTCAGGGGTGTATCAGTGGATTTACTCCAGGAGTACCAGGGTTCCATCAGCGGATTTACTCCAGGAGTACAGGGGTCTATCAGTAGATTTACTCCAGGAGTACAGGGGTCCATCAGTGGATTTACACCAGGAGTAGCAGGGGTCTATCAGTAGATTTACTCAAGAACTATCAAAAGAATAACTGTGGATGTTGTTTAAGGACTGCATGGCAGTTTGACCAGGGCTGTAATACCAAGCCTGTGACTTGTAAGGAGCCTAGTGTTCAATGACAGAGTTTCAAAGTGGGCTAAGAAACCCAGAAATTAACTGTAAGTAACCACGGGTATAATAAGTAGAAGCATGCCTTGGTGCTTAACTTTTAAAATAATTTTAGTTTGACTTTTTTACTGTAAATAAACTGCAAGAAAATGCCTCCACTGTTTTGCAAATGTTACACTACTTGCAACTGTAATCTGAAGTCTGGTTAGCATTTAGTGACATAATTATAAGTTCACAAAGAGAAACTCTTTACAGGTTATCTACTTTTAACATCTCACAGTCAGAATTTTTGCAATTTTAACTTTTCTTGGAAGATGGCTGAATTTATTTGCCTGTATGCAACAAGTAAGTGTATTATCACTAAAGGCATCTGTTATAGTCTCAGCTAGTTACATGACCTTACATGAGTTCATAGTACCAGTAAGGATAACATTATACTCTCCTGAGGGTTTCCTGAATATGCATATTAATTACGTAAATAACTAAAAAAAAAAGAAAACACATTGCTAACTGCCATCAGATCATTTTTTGCTTTCAGCAAGTGTGTTGCAAACATGTAGTGTTATTCAGTGCGGTACATAATTTAATGAGAGTGCTCTGTAATCACCATCATCTCCGCTACAACAAAGTTCATCCCTGGCTGAGAGTATTGGATTCACAGTCTCAGATACAAGCACTATTTGTTTATTTTCTAATTTGCTTTTGTTTAGTAGATGTACAGTGTAACAAAGTTTAAACCATTTCTCAACAAACAGGATATCACAGAAAAATATAAAGTTTAGTAAGTTCTAAGAAGTGACATTTTTGCATATTACATAACATCACTAAAGAACATATATCCCTCAATGTGCAATCTGTAGGTACAGAACTGCCAGCAGCCCTCAGCAGCTAGTTATGGATTCAGCCATGAAGTTTAATTCAAATAATGCTGGGCTAGCTGTCTGTTCAGGTTAAGAATCAGTGCATTTCTTCATGACCTTGTTTGCATTACTATAAATCAATTTTAATCATTTTGCCAGTATTTTTTCTGACACTATGATTCAACTGCCTAGTATTCAGAGATTGATGGTGTGTTAGATTTTGTGAAAATTAACTGCAAGGAAAATCCATTTATATTTGTAATGTTGGTAAGAGAAGCTCAGCTTAACTTAAAAAAATGCCTTTTAGAACACACATTAAATGTGAGAGCGGTATTGTCTTGAAATTGCTAGTTATCATTGCAGCTACAGTGATATCTTGTGTCTTTATAGCCGATGTATTTGAACAGTGAAACTCTTGTGACCATAAACTTCTGAAGCATTCCACTATGTAAATCCTCCTCTTGATATAAAGAATAACAAACTAATAGTCAAAACAATACCATAAGTTACTGTATACTGGACAGAGCTTACAAATTATTAAGCAATAGAGATTATTTCATATCCTTCGATTTTATAATCTTCCATGAAGAAACATATTATTCATATTTGATTTGGCAGATGTCATCTCATATGATGTAAAAAGTGTTTTACACACTGCATAATAGTTTGTAATGTTGAAATATTCAACTTATTTCTCGTATAAAATTTGAAAAATGAAGATTTCTAAGTTAATACGATGTAACAATGTGCACTACATAATTTGGCTGCGACTCATGATGATAGGTCAGCTGTCACAGCATGGGCATGCCTCCTGTACTGGCAGAGGAGACACAGTGATGCAGCTGTAGCTTCATGCCTCCTGTGCTGACAGAGGAGATATAGTGCTGCAGATGTAACTTTGCGCCTCCTGTACTGGCAGAGGAGACACACACTGCTGTAGTTGTAGCTTCATGCCTCCTGTGCTGACAGAGGAGACATTGTGCTGCAGATGTAGCTTCATGCCACCTGTACTGACAGATGAGATGTAGTGCTGCAAATGTAACTTCATGCCTCCTGTACTGGCAGAGGCGGCACACAGTGCTGTAGCTGTAACTTCATGCCTCCTGTACTAGTAGAGGAGACACAGTGCTGCAGCTGTAGCTTCATGCCTCCTGTACTGGCAGAGGAGACACACAGTGCTGTAGTTGTAGCTTCATGCCTCCTGTACTGGCAGAGGAGATACACAGTGCTGTAGTTGTAGCTTCATGCCTCCTGTACTGACAGAGGAGACAGAGTGCTGTAGTTGTGGCTTCATGCCTCCTGTACTGGCAGAGGAGACACACAGTGCTGTAGCTTCATGCCTCCTGTAATGGCAGAGGAGACACAGTGCTGTAGCTGTAGCTTCATGCCTCCTGTACTGGCAGAGGATACACAGTGCTGCAGCTGTAGCTTCATGCCTCCTGTGCTGACAAGAGGAGACATAGTGCTGCAGCTGTAGCTTTAGCCTGGTACATTGACTAAGATTACATGGTAATGCTACCACAAGGCAAACATGAAGCTGAGGCATTGCTCATATTCTATGTGACTGTGGCTTGTCAGGGAAGGGTACACAGAAAAACACACCAAGTTGTCTGCATGTGTTTGTATGCACACCCCCACACCTGGCATGCACATGCAGTCATTTTGCAGCACTGAGACATGTATAGGTTCTTAAGATGGAGATATCACAGAGTTCTTACTCTTCCATATTTGAAGTACATCTGGATGGAAAACTTCAGAGGGTTACTTCTGTTGTTCCTCTCCTTTAAAGGCATGCTGTTATTTCCACTAAGCTGAACACATTTGGTTCTGAAGTTGGAAGCTCAGTTTTTCAAGCTGTCATTTTTAAGCAAGCTAAATATTTAAAATTTATTGGGAAACTTATTGGGCTGATTTTATAATAAGCATTAAGCAGCAGTACTGAAAAAGCTGATAATTTTATGAAGTTTCATGTGCTTCAACAATTTTTATACCCATGTTAACAGCAATGTGGCCTGTATGTTCTACAGTAAGTATTGTTTGTTTCACTCAAACCAGAGCTGGCCTATTATTTCTTCTTTAGCACTATTCCCCTGAACAATCTTCCAGACATAAGGTGAATATATATATTTATGCTTGAAACCAGTGTTCTTATGTTTGACTGCTATTTTATACTACACTAATTGTCCATGTAAATGTTATGGTATACGGCTGGTGTAGAAACATTTCCTTTATCAGCTGTGAATACAGGCCATTATATGCAGATCAGTGACACTGAAGCTGTCTACTGGCTAAACATGCTAATGTGTCACAACAGCTCAAAAAGTTTCTTTCTTCTACATTCCATAATATTTAGTTATTTTCACCAATACTGCCACTAATTCAGACAATGTTCATGTGCATACTTGGAACATCATTACTATTACTCAGTCAAAGCTTCAATTATGGAATGGGTCAAAGGTTTATTTTTCAGAGGTATGTGTTACTTTCTGAGTTCAGACAAAAAGACACACTACAGAAAATGAAACATTCATGACAACAGTAATAAATGAGCAATTAATGCCTTAGGCAATTGGCCTACTTTATAACCATCAAAGTTTTCTTTCAACTACTTGAAACAATGATATAAAAATTCTTAAATTACAGCCATGTGTGACTTTTAAAGAGACCATTCACTTTTATTCTTTTTCTAATCTCTGAGCTCTACTTCCTATCCATCTAATTCAGAAAAGACAAAAAGACACTGTGTTTAACTTAGTTTCCAGGTTCACACTAGAAATAATGATAAGAAATAGGAAAATACAGTAAGAATGTTACATACTGGATATGTCGCAATGAGACAAAACAGCTATGTGTTTTACATGCATATTTTAAGACACTCCCCCGGATTCACAAATCCTCCGTGTATGACTTAATAAGTCTTACTCGGAGGCTGCAGTTGAACGGTATGATGCCAGCGTGCCATGAATATGCATGAGGGCATGCTGACTCAACCGTAAGTCTTACATGGACCGTGTAAGAAAGCAGGGGGCATGTCCGACTGCCGAGCAGTCTAAATGTACACACCCCTGCAAATGTTTAAAATAAAAGCAAATAAACAAGAGCGAGTCCGCTCAAATGTCCCTGCACCCAACACCTCACTGTCTGATATTGTAAACCCCCATCACAGTTCTAAAACGCATAATATTAATTTTTTTTAAATTCCCAAAATAGCTGCCCGTATTTGCACGTGTGCGCGGGTGTGCCCATTGCTTAGCTACAGTTAGCAATTCTGACATGGAAGAGCATAAGAAAGAATGTTTATGCAAATCACACCAAATAGCAATAGCGTAATGGTAGAGCGTTCACACAAAGAAGAGGCATTCACGGTTCGAGTCCCACCACTCCCTTTCGTATTTATTTTTTAAATCAGTATATGGAATAATACCTAACATATATGTTTAAACATAACTAAAAAGCAGTGAAATGGCCAATGTATCAGTGAATAAAATAAATATTTTAAAGGATCCCAATATAAAATTGCCTGCAGTTAAGCAGCCCTTCACCCAGCGCAATAGAGTTGCCCATAGTTCAATAGCGCTTTACCCAGCGCAACAGAGTTGCCCATAGTTTAACAGTGCTTTACCCAGCACAATGTGTTTGTGCGGACGTGCGCGCTTTGCCAACCAGGGCACCGTAGGGCACCGAGGAGCAATGTAGAGAAAAGTTGCTTAAATCCAGCCACACCCCCTTGCCTGTCTGGACAGTATGAAAATAAAATGAATGACAAGGTTCGAACCCAGGACTCTGTGCATCAGAAAAAAAGTACAGAACCACTAAGCCATGACAACATAAGGGAAACAGCCACTGTTAACATTCATATACTTACTAATGGTAGTTTAACCATTACTAAGCAGGTCTGCAGTCAGCCGAGAATTTTACAAAACGGCCAATCACAAAAAGGTGTGGGAAATGCGGCATATTTAAGCCCCACAGGCAGGAATACATGCCATAACTGATTGTAGCTCACATCTGCAGTTAGAATGTCTGGTGTCAGAGAGGGAACACGCTTCCGAGCGCAACGTTGGGGCATCGAGGAGTCGAAATACATGGTTTGGCTCCTTGTCCACCGTCATGAGTCAAGACTCCTGCAGGGCCAGTTCCAAGGGACAGAGTACAAGGCAGAGGCTTGGAACCGGTTAGCTCGTGACCTCACCAGTGCCACAGGCATTCCTCGGACTGGTGAGCAGGTCCGTCACCACCATGCAGACCTGTAGAGATGAAAGCAGGACCGCCTGAACCAATGGATACAGGAGGCCCATGGGATGCGGGATGCCCCACAACTGAGTATGTAGCCATGGAATGCAGTATGTAAGAATTGATAATGGAGTATGTATAATGGATAGGTATGTCTCAATGTCACTTCATTTACTTTACAGCTGCAGGTGACAGTGCTGCGAATCAGCAAGCCTATGCTGATAGGCTGCTAAGGCTGTGCCACCAGGCAGGTTACTGATTATTCTGCATGTATTGTTATATAAAATATGGGAGAGAGCATGAAAGAAAGTGTTGTAGTCCAATAATACAGCCATAAAATTGCCTGAATAAGTCCTGTGCATGTACTGTCAGATAAAAACGTCAGAGACGCAGAAAAAGAGTGTAGTAACCCATTAAGAAAGGTAACATATGTCTGGAATAATATCTCTGCAGGCACTGTCATATAAAATATGTGAGTGAGCCTGAAAAAAAGAGTGTTCTAACCCATTAATAAAGGTATAATATGTCTTGAACATGTCTGCCATATACACCATTAAAACAAATAAAGGAGTGAGCCTGTGGAAAAGTGTGTAATGTCATTAATAAAGGTCTAAAACCCGGAGTGTGTCTGTGTCACAGAGTTTGAAATGTTGTTGTACCCTTGCATTATACAAACAGTACTGTTTGAAAATGTGTTGGCAACCCAGAGTTGTGCAGTCCCATATAAAGTGGGTGATGGAAGTGCTAGTAGCTGTGAAACATATATAGAGTCCACAACATTCAGTTCCTGGCTGGCATGAATAAGTAAATCTGGCACACGTGTAGTATGTTATTTTTCCCCAGAAATGTGAGTGTGTGTCAAGAAATGCAGGGTTCTGTACAAATCGAAGCAAAAATGTCATGTGAAAACATCCCAGATATGTAGATAAAGAAATATAAATGCAATCAAGAAATATGAAGCAGTAACATCTGCATCCTGGACAGTTAGTATGTCAGATATAGGTCAGGCATATATTGAACTAGCCAAACCCATTACACAACCTAATGTATGGTGGCAAGTGTAATAATACATATAGGGGATATACATTTGCAGTCACTAGGAATGTAGTGTAGACGAAAAGGTAATTATAAGATGTTAACCGAGGTTTTTTCTACACCCTACTGTATGTGCATAAACCTTGCAATTCCACACCTCAATGGGTATGTGTAATCTTAAATATTTGTTGGGACATATGTCCTATCATTCTATAAATATTTTAATTCATGTTGATGCATGTGCCCTGTTTAAACACCACAATCATGGTGGCCTATTGCTACCAAACATCCCTGCATGCTGTTGGAATATCCACTGTGGTTCAATATATGCATGTGTTATGCTTGCTGTTCAACTGTTGTAACCTTGGTGTGTTGGGTTAATGGGAATATTAACTGCATGCTGTTACAACTAATCTGGAATGCTGTTTTGCTTATGTTGTAATTAAACACACCTAATCACAGAACGTATGGGAAGGCCGGTCCCAACGGACCCACCTGTCCCTCCTCAGCTGGCGAATGCACCTGGCACCAGCAGGTACGGTGCCCAGCCCGGACTTCCCTCCTCCGTTGGTCCTGTGCCACCTTCGGGTGGAAGCACTGCAAGGGATGGGGCTCGTCCCCCCCATACAAACATGGGCGGAGAAGGGCCACCTGTCACCCTTCGAAGGGTCCAGGTTGTGGTGCGTAGGGAGATCCAGCGTTCAGTCGCTGATCCCCTACACCAGCTTGAGGAGAGAGTGACGCGTCTCACGGGTGAGCCTGCCTATCCTACGCAGCCCCCAGCACAGCCACCCTCGGGGCTGTGAAGGTTCAGTGGTGACTGCCCATGGGTGGGGATCTCAGTTCCACTGTTACCATCTGTGGGCTCATGGGCTTGCGATTTCCAAACATCCGACCCCGTCAATTGTTTTCACCCACCCCATGTGTCATACACCGACCCTGTATGCATCTTGTCTGTCTTGTCTGTTTACCTACTCAACCTACCTCCCCGGACATACCTACTTCCTCTACCTCACTTCCCACTCTCACCTGAAAAAAAAAAAAAAAAAAGGGGGCAAGCTGTACCCACAAAAAAATTACGCCCCATACATAGCTGCCCATTTCGCACACAAGTCCATTGGACATGTAAGCTGATAATTCGAATTGGCAGTACAACATACTTTGTTGTCCTCACCCCCAGGGGTGGAAGGTTTCAAATTTCACTCCAAATTCATTGCATATGCACAGCTGTTGCTGTTAAAGAAATGGGCAGCTATGGACCTTCCCTTCACCCGTCCTGCATATCCCGAGCATGTTTACCTACTGTCTGTCCCTCTTTGTGCCCCCTTTTTAACCACTTTCCTATCTCCCCATTTTCTTTTCTTTAAAAGAAATTAGCGCGGGGGTTAGCGGGAGTAAGCACTTTTAAGCAGTAGTAAGCGGGATTAAGCAAGTGTGTGCATGTGTATGCTTAGCTAAGCTTCGCTAAGCGTCATGCAAACCCACTTACAACTGCTTAAAAGTGCCTTAGTCACTCTATGGCAGGGCCCTTGTTCTGCTGAGCAGCAAAAGAAAAAAACTCTGCCAGTCTCGAACCCCAGACCATTGACACAATAGACTGCATGAATTACCACTAAGCCACAGCAGATATACAAATAACTTGGTTCTGAAATAAATATATCATGCATTACAATGAGGGAATGTAAATGGAAATTAGGAATGGTATAACACAAATCCTTTTCTGTGGGTCTTTACCAGCAGTGGTTGTGGAATTGCATGACATAACTGTGAAAGGAGAACCAGCCATCCTAGCAGGGAATAATGTTACAGTAGCACCTTACAAACACCACACAGTATCAGACCAGGATAAATACTGGCCAAAGGAATACAGTGCAATAACCGCATTTGTATGGCAGTTAATTGTGTAAGTGAGAAAAAAGTACATACTCCCATGTATCCTGTGTTAGCACTTGGAGGGGTGCGTACATGTCTACACTGAGATGTGTGTACTGGAAGCAGCAAAATTCAGGTTTGAGTACAACATGCATATAACTGGCTACAACCCTAGCATCAGCTAAGAGACATATACCAACCTTCAGACTGACACAACGGTGTCCAGAGCAAACAAGCATGGGCCCCACCTTGGAAATCTGAAAGGGCTACGCCTACCTAACCTAGCATTTTATAGCAGTGGGCTGCAATCACAGTGAGTAATACAATCACCAAACAGCAGGCTGCATGCAATTACTGAATGGTGGGCAGAAATTGGTGCAGAGGCTGTCACATGCACAAGTGCAGATACCTAGAAAAGCAGGCTGTACCTGCAGTCCACACATGCAATTATATCATTGCAGGTGCTGTGAGATAGAGAGTGAAAGAGAGAGAGAGAGAGAGAGACAGACAGACAGACACAGACTGAGACTGAGACTGAGACAGAACAGAGTGAGAAACTGAGACAAAGTTAAATAGAGGGCGAAAACCCCAAACAAACCACCAATAAAAAAAAAAACTACAAAACCGTAACACATGGAGCAGGGAAATACAAAGGTAAGGTATGTAACTCACATGTATGTGTTGGCATGTTGTAGATGTTCCTGAAGAGTACTCTACACACTGCAAATCATCCATGTGTGGCAGCAGTATGTATCTATCTGTATCTGCACATGTGCATAGGGCAAGGGACATACTGCAACTGTTAGTGAAGGGTGGACAGATATCTGTCAGTGAAGGTTGATATGTGCATATATCCATGTAGGTTGTAGTGTGTGGCTTAGAAAACAGCATGCAGTGTGCAGGAGCGGCCTTAGGTCAACTGGTGCCCTAGACAAAAGGGCTCCATGGAGCACCCTACCACACTTCCTGGTGCCCCCATCCTTGTCTTACTACACCACATAAATAGTGGAAAAGCACCCCTGCTAGAGTGGCGCCCTAGGCGGCCGCCCAGTTGGCCTATGCCTAAGGCCAGCTATGGTAGTGTTGTTATGTGGTGGTTAAATGCTGTGCGACAGATTTGTCAGATCTGCTGTGTTACAGCCAGTGAGGCCTGCTAATGCTACATTCTGCACAACACTGTGCAATTTAATCACATACCTGTACATCCCACAACTGTCGCATAAGTGATATCCCCACCATGAAAGGAGGACTGTACATGTGCCTATATGTACATCCATGTGTACAGCAATGGATGTGTACATGTATGTGTATAGATATGCATATATATAATACATATATATATATATATATATATATATATATATATATATATATATATATATATATATATATATATATATACACACACACACACATATAGAGTGAGAGACAGAGAGACACGGGGTCATATGTACCGCAACAAGTGTGTGGTGACCAAGGCATGGACTGTAGACAAGTGTTGATACTGCAGTGCCATTCCACCTTCCCAAAACAGTGTACCCATTAACTACCACATAGGTAGAGATCTACCTAACAGTGAAGGTGTGATCAGGGAACATAGGACACAGGTGGACAGTAGCCTCTGCTTTGATGAAGACAGTGCCACACTACACCTGTAATCTGTCTGTGTGGTATGTGTCATGACAACAGGTGTGTCATCTATGGAAGTATAGGGTAAAGTTCCCCTCTACTCATCACAATGCCCTGTGTGGTATGTACTTCACATGACAACTACACCAGGTGAACAGGCCACAGAGAGACCTCCCAGAGGGTAATACTGGCCGCAAACAGATGCCCTATGCAGACTGACTCACAAAACCACAACTACACTGTATTGCATACTGGCCACACAGAGGTGACGTCTGCCGGACATACAGAGGTATGTCACACCCATAGCTGGGTGATAACCACCATGGCAACATAGGTTCATAGGTTCATAGGTAGGTACTAGGCTATTGGCCCTAGGGCCCATACAAGCCTAGCCAAAAAATGTACCCTGGCTTTCGCCACCCAAGAAAATTATTTTCCTGTGCCTCTGTCGAGCAGAGCCACAGAAGTGATCCCCGGGGTGAATTTCCCATTTCCCATCCAATCATCAAGATTTTTCTTGAAGAGTGCTAATGAGGAGCTCTATTTGACATAGATAAGTAGTCTGTTCCAGAGTATGGGAATTCTCTGGGACAGGAATCTATCCCTCCAGCATGTTCTGTTTATTGTGGTGACAAGGTTAAGGTCCCTAGAGCGTGTAGCTCGGCGGGACTGGGATTTCTTTAAGTGGAGCATGTCCAACAGCTCTAGGTTTGATATAGCTTTGTATATTAGGCAGAGATCGCCCCTGAGTAGGCAATATGCGATGGAGTAAAGCTGTAGTTTTTTGAGACGGTCTGCATAGGGCATCTGTTTGAGGCCAGTAATCCTCTTTGTGAGGTATTTCTGTGGTCTTTCCAGTTGTTGTAAATGTCTTGTGAGGTACATACCAAAAGGGGCGTTGTACTCTATAATGGGTCTAATGAGTGATGAGTAGAGGGGAACAATGACCTCTTTTTTTCTGGATGAGAATCCTTTTGCGATGAGATGAGCCATGTAGAAGGATTTCCTCACCACTGTGGCGATGTGATTATCAAAGGAGAGACTACTGTCCACCTGTGTCCCAAGGTCTCTTATCACATTTTCGGCATTAAGTAGACTACCAGCTATGTGGTAGTTCATGGATACAGAGTTTTTACCAAAGCAGATGACAATACACTTTTTGGCATTGAGCTTCAGGCCATGGCTTTGACACCAGGTATCTGTCTCAGTGAGGCCCTTTTGTAGTTTGTCCACATCGTTAGGAGTTTCGATTATGGCTCCTAGTTTGCAGTCATCTTCAAACTTTGTTAGCCAAAGACCTTCTGTGTTGGCCTGCACTTCAGAGAAGTAGATACCAAACAGGAGAGGACCCAGGACTGAACGCTGTGGTACTCCACTTGTCACTGGTCTGATGTCAGATTTGAAATCCGCTACTTTCACAGTGTGGGTTCTGTTTGTGAGCCAGTTGGCAACCCACCTTGTGACATAGGGATTTATACCTAGTTTAGTGAGCTTATATATAATTCCAGAGTGGGGGATGGTGTCAAAAGCCTTGGCGAGATCTAGATAAGCTGTGTGAACCATTTTACCCTCATCTATGGCTTTAGTGACTGCTTCAAAGAAGTCAATCAGTTTTAGGAGACATGATCTGCCTTTTACAAATCCAAACTGAGTAGGTTCCGGAGTTTGGAGATTACCAATGTCTTTGTTTATGAGTTCCACGATGATACGTTCCATGGCCTTGCAGGCCAGGCTCGTCAGGCTAATGGGGCGGTAGTTTCCAGGGTCCGTCATGGCTCCCCCTTTGTGGAGCGGTATAACTGTCGCAGTGTGCCATTCAGTGGGTACAAAGCCTGAGGTGAGGCTATGACTGAACATGGTACTTAGGTAGGGTGCCAGTTCATTCTGCAGTTTGTGTAGAACGCAGCCTGGGATATTGTCAGGTCCCATGGATGCTGTGTTCTTGGCTTTGGAGAGTGTGTTTTTTTACCTGTGCAGCCATGATTATAGGAACTTTGCATTCTTCCGGTATAGAGATGGGCCCTCTAGGGGGTGAGAGGGGGGTAAAGTTAGCACTGAACCTATCTGCTAGGATGTTGGCAATATCAGTTGGTTCTGTATATTTAGTGCCATTATGCTGTAACTCAGAGTAGATCTGAGTGTTCCCATTTAGATTCTTCACATAGCTATAGAATGCTTTGTGGTTGTCTTTAGAGTCAGTGGCAATTTTGTTTTCATAACTAGCTTTGGAGGATTTTATGAGGGATCTCAGCTTCTTACTGAGGTTGAACAGGGAGTTCCTCCAGTCATGGGATTTTACTCTTTTTTGCAACAGTTTCTTTCTTCTGTTGTAGAGTTTGTTTATGGCAGAGGACCACCAGACTGGCTTCCTTTTTTTGGAGGATAACATCTTGGTTCTATTATGGATAGCATGATCCATGCACTCGTGTAAGTGCTTATAAAGTGCATTTGTGTAGGATTCGGCAGTCATACCTCTATTGTCCGTCTGCATGGGTGTCATGAAGTTTGCCACTTCTGTCTTAAGAAGTGTGAAGTTGGCTTTTGAGAAGTTTTTTATGATGGTTTCCCTAATTGGGGCTGGGGGTGGGATGTGGATGTCTAGGCTGATTAGCTTGTGGTTGGATCTGACCAACGAGGAATTGACCTCTGTTGTGGAACACTGGTTTCCCATGTTGGTAATGACCAGGTCTAGGATATTGCTGCCCCTGGTGGGGGTGTGAATAAGTTGATCCAAGGCGTTGGAATTTATGAATTCTAGAAAACGTTGAGCAAAAGAGTTGGTTCATGAGTAGTTTTCCCAGTTAATGGTGGGGTAGTTGAAATCGCCCATTATTAGGGTGTTGGGTTGTACCCTAATACTTTCCAGTGTATCAAGAAATGAGGAGTGTGAATCCTGGGGCATGGTGGGGGGTCTGTAGCAAGCTACAATTTGGATTGCGGTCTTGCCCAGAGTTAGTTGCACTTAGATAATCTCGGATGCATTATGCTGTGCAACTAGCCTGGAGGTGTGGATATCCTTAATGAATATGGACACGCCTCCGCCTTTAGTGCTTCTTTCTGGGTTAGGTGGCCGAAAGGTGTGGTATGAATTGAAGCCTAGTAATGCAGGGATGCTCTCTGGAGCTTTGAACTAGGTCTCTGTCACTGCAGAGATGTCAATGTTCTCCATTTTAAGGAGTGCCTCGAGTGAGTGCATTTTGAGGTTTAGACTTCTAGCATTGAGTAGCATTACCCTCAGATTTTGCTTGCTTGTACCTGTTATGGTGGTGAATTTGCCATTTGAACCTTGCCTAAAAAAAGGCACTATAGGGGTGGCAAGAGCCTTAGCCAGTATCCGGAATCCTAAGGGCGACAGATGCAGGCCATCTCTGGCAAAGCATCGTGGACTGTCGATCATGTCATCCCAGGCAGACAAATACTGGATCCCCTTAGAATTACACCAGAAGCGTAGCCAATTGTTGAAGTCAATCATTTTGTCCTTGTACTGTGGTATCATTCTGGGTGATGGCAAGATGCTACTCAGGGTTAGGGTCATACCTGCCTGGGATACAAGATCAGAGAGCTCCTCCATGTCTCTTTTCATGTAGTCCAGGGAGGTACGTCTCAGGTCATTCACACCAACATGGACAATGACAGTGTCATATTTGCACTTATTGTGGAGTGACCTGAGTGCATGCATTATGTGGCAGATCCTGGCACCTGACAGGCAGCTGACAGTAACTTTCTCCTTGTTTAGTCTAGTGAGTGGAACATCAGTGTGCCTGACTATAGAGTCACCTATGACTAGAGTGTTGGGTACGTTGTTATGCCTTATGGGCTGTGGTTGAGTGGCACACTGAGTTTGTGGGCTATGTGTCATTTGGGTTGTGTTGGGGGGTGGAGTTTGCTTGTGTTTATGCTTTGGATATCCCTGATGCTTGGGCAGGTTTTTATTGAGAGCCTCCACGAATGTAAGTGTGTGTTTTGTGTTTCTATGTGTGTGTTTTGGTCATGTAGGTTTTGAGGGACTATGTGATGAGTGTGGTGTGGTGCAAGTGTTTACCTTCTCCTCTTGACTGTCTAGTCCAGTCTTGGGTGAAGAGAGCTTTGCTTCCAGCTTGGCTATATAAGTGCATCTCTCACAGGTTGTAGTGTTGGGTGGTAGGAAGAGAGGGTTGTCTGTGTACATGAGGCAATTGCTGCATTGCCCCAAGATGCCCAGAATCATCAGGTAGACAGGAGAAATCACTGGGAGCTGACCCTTAGACATGCCTGGATAAGTGCTTATTTATTAAGTACTAAAAACTGCTTTCCATTAGACAAGTGAGGAAAGTTGAGTGCTGTAGTAATTTGCAGCTTATGTAGTGCTTACAATGAGTTCTGAACAAGTGCTGAGTTCAAAAAGACAGATTTGAGTGCTGAAACTAGAAAACTGGCTAGTTATAAGAAAAAAGAAAACTAAGCTAGAAGGCTCTATCCAGCACAGAAGGGCTTGGGGGCTCAGAAGCCTACAAACAGTCTATACCACTTAATAGGAAAGGCAGGAAACAAGCTTAAAATAAACATATCACATATCACAATCCCTCCGGGATACATGCTCTAGGGCCCTAAACCTTGTCAGCTCACTAAACAGCACATGCTGGAGGGATAGGTTCCCATCTCAGAGATATGCCATACACCGGAATAGACCACATAGCAATAGCAAACAAGGCAGTTGTTATAAATACCCCTGATGATTGTGTGGGAGATTGGTAATACACCCCAGGAAACACCTCTGTCGTTCAGGTTGGCAGGGGCAAGTGAAATCAAAGTACATGTGTGTCAAAGGCCAGGGTAGCATATGGCTAAGCTGCCATAGGCCCTAGGGCCAATAGCATATTACCTACCTATGACACTATGCACTCACACATGTACTTAATGCAATAGCTGCTATGTGAGGTTGAATAAGTGTAACGCTGAATGTGTGCAAGGTCTGTAAAGGTGTGATAGCTTAGTGTGATGTTGTATCTGACATGGTAATGCCTATCCTAGCTGTAAGGACAGCAACTGATGTGTAATGTACTGTTAAGCAGACATAGTAGTATGGCATATGATGTGACATAGTTCTCCGTTGACAAATGTGGTGTCTCATTGTAGGCTAAAGCAATACATGTATGCTTAGTGAATGGTACTGCTGGTGGATCCATCACCAATATGAACTGTAGTACTACCTGAAGCTGTAGGCCTAAACAGCACAGTATGGTGTGTGTTCACATTGCTTGGAAACACTGTCATGTGTGTTTCCTGTAGTCTGCACAGAGGACAGAATGCAGGCATAAGGGTGTGTAAGTAGTGGCACACAGTACCGTATGGTACACAGGTAATGCTCATCTGTGTTGGCATACAGTCGTGCGTTGTATTATTTGCCTGATGTGTGTGTGATTATGCCTGTACAATGGCTGCAATCATATGTGTGTTACAGGGTAAACGTGTGTATCCAGCAACATATATAGTCTGTTACAGCAGTATGCCACCTATAGTAACAACTGGACACATCTGTTAGGCAGGTCTATGGCATCACTGACTAGGATGGTTGATTGGTACTACTGTACCTGTACTTTACATCCACTGTAATGGATGACATCTCTGTTCGTGCACTGGTGTGATATACACCCCTGTCTTGAGGTTGTGCAATGTGTCACAAACATTGTGTCAGGTACTGTTGTATAGTGGTGTGATATATAGAGTCTTCCAGGCAGTGTTAGTTAGTTGTGGCCTGAGAACCAATAAGTGGTATTGAACGTGTGTAACCTCTGACAGACAATAGGATGGTATATATGTCAGTAAAATGATATCTGTGGGTAAAGGTGTAAAGTGTGCCACAGGACACTCTCACACATATTGTTCATATCTTTTTCAGCCAGATAGCCCACCAACGCAACCCAGCGTACACAGCGGATGAGGAAGAGGTGATACTCGACAGCCTATTGCAGCAGTGCACAATGCTCTTCTCCAGAAGCAGCCAACACCAGCAGGAGTGGACTGCACTGTGGCAGGAACTTGTTCGTTGGGTAAATGACATAGGCATGCATAACCGGGCATATGAGCAGGTACGCCATCACTGCAGTGATTTAATTAGACAAGTCCGGCATCATGCGTCTGATATCCAAAGACAGCAGCTTGCCACAGGTGGTGGGGTGGCCATTCACCCCCCCCCTACCAGAGCGGAGGAGCTGCTACTAAGCGCGGTGGCTCCTGGACAACAGCTACATCAACCAGGCCAGAGCCACCCAGCACATCCACCTGGAGCAAGTAGGTAACATGCCCTATCTGTAGACTACAATTAACCGTATTGTTAGATTATGTGTACGTGAGATGTGTACTGTGTGTTTAGCAGTTCCGCTGCCTAGTGTTGTGCAATACAGATAGTTTGAATAATATCCCTACACCTGTGACTGTTGATTGTTATTGTACTGCAGTTTAGCATGCCCACTGTAACAATGCCACAGCTGTGGCCACTGACGAACCCTCTCATATTCTCGTAGGTCCCTCTGGTGTGACGGCAGGGCAGCCGATCCATGCTGGTGAGTGTGTTATACCTGCAATGTTGGTAATGAAATATGCATGTTATAGGTGAGGTGTAGGCCATGTACACATAACACACCTACGCATAATGCATGCCATGCATGTTTGCTGTGAGACGTTGTACAGCTCAGTAATGTCAGTAGCTGCCTCAATGACATGCAATACACAGAGCATGACACACAGTTGTGGCAGCCCCGTACTGCACATTGGATAGGCATAGTTGCAACACCTGTATACAACATAACACATTTATCACATGCAGTACACAAAGTCATGCTACATATGGCATAACCACACACCCGCTGTAAGGTCACACTTCAGTATCCCACATGTCATCCACACACACATGATGTAGCTCAGGGGTAGAGGCCTATCATGGGGCTGTGCAACACTCTTCAACACATAACACAGTCATGTTAGACAATGCTCCTTACTGGGCACCTCACACACCCATGTACAAAGTGGTTGTGTAATAGTGAACGTATCCATGGCACTGCAGGTCAGGTACAGCATGCTAGGTGGTGGTCTGTCACACAGTAGTAGCCGTGAGTGACCACAAGATGCATGATGATGATGATGATGACACATAGTACTACACCCCATCTGGTTACAGTGACAACAGTACTACACATAGCAGTCTTTGCTGTGCACCTCATTGTTCTGTGTGTGCAAACATATGCACCTATAAACACCATGCATAGCATGTTGTGTGTACGCTTACAAATGCTAGTATACACATTTTGCACAACAGTCGCCATCTGTACAAAGAGTCACATATATGTCCTGGAATGTTATTGGGTGTATAGGTCACATGACACACATTGGGTATGTATGGTGTTTAATGTTGCAGTCGTGTAGCATGCTATATCATGGCTCGCACCGATATATCTGCAATATGTCCCACACTCACCATAACCACTATACAATGTCCATGTCGTGCATTGGGATTCCTTCACATCTACATGCACCATTCAACCCATGTCTGTACATTGCATGCATTTGCTACACCTGTGCCCACTATTATGTGCTACGGACACAGACACTGTCATCAGACATGGCAATCTATGTGTCACACAGATAACACATGCAGCCATGGTATGTATACCATTGAGTGATGGTGCACATGACATTGCAGAGCAGGTAATACTTGCACAGCAATGTTGTGTCCATGTACACATTGTGTTGCAGGGTGTAGCCAATCACTGAACAACTACACACATGCATCAAAGCCATGTATAATGTCATTAGATAGGGCTGTCTACACTTGCACTGCATGGCGTTGAGCCAACACATGGTCTGCATGCTGACACGTGTGTGCTGACTGTTTGCCTTGTGATACTGTCACCCACCATCACCCACTATTGTGTATGTGTTGGATTGCTGGTGTGTGTGTGTGTGTGTGTGTGTGTGTGTGTATGTGCTGTGATGAGCTGTGTATGTCTGTGCATGTGTGCATGTGTGCTAACATCATGTACAGATTGTAAAGTGTGCTTCCTGTCTTCCTTCCACAGGTGCTGAGTTAGGGGTGGCTGAATGCAGCAGGGACTCTGATGTCACCGCCACTAATAGTGGAGATGATGAGACATGTATTGTGGCACAGAAAGGTCTGACAGGGTCTGTCGTTGGTCCACTAATCAACAGTACACAGCGGTCAACCCCATCTATGCCCACACTCATACTGCCAATACATCCCTCGTCACCAATGGTCATAGCTGAGGGACAGCATAAGTTGGCATTGAGAGTGTGGTACCTATGGCACGTGCATCCCCTCACAGCAGCCATAGTTAGATTACCGGAATGGTACCACATAGGTGGATGTCCAGGGGTTCTCGGGGGAGCACCACTGGTCGTATTTCGCAGACGTGCCCCCAGAGGTATTACAACCTCCAGTATGTTCCGGGCTGTAATGCAGTTACAGGCACGTATGGAGCGGTACACCCGACAGGGACTAAGGGCACAGAGGGCCCATTACACTGCTATCAATGACAGCATCCGTGACCTTGCCGGTGCCATCTGGAATTACACCAAGGTCATTGATAGCCATTGGAGGGAGACATTAGATGTCCTCCACAATGTGTTAGCCAGGAGCCAGGACTGTGCAGGACGGATGAGAAGCCGATGCGGATGCATGACAGCAACAGCATCAGCTGGCAGTCGTCGTGGACGGACCACGGATCACAGCAACTCCTGTAGTGGCAGTACCAGCCCCAGCAATGCTGGGGCTGGCCTGTCCATTGACCGTCCTACTAGACCACGTGCACGTGGCACTGGCCAGTCCCAGCAGGGACATGGGTCCAGTCATCATACCTCTGCCTCTGATAATAGCACCCAGTCAGGGTTGGTACCCGATACTGCCCGTAGCACCCCTGCTAGGCACAGGTACTGTGTCCTTGGCTGGAGACAGTGATCTGTACGGCCTAGCAGGTACAGTCTGTGGCTGTCCCACAACCGCCCGTATATGGCAGCCACATGGTGAAGTTGTGTGCATGCAGACACACACACATTTACCATACAACTAGGGCTCACACATACACACACACATTACATCAACATTGGCCCAAGCAGTACTGTTGTCCCTCACACACACACACACACACACACACACACACACACACACACACACACACACACACACACACACAGACATGCCGATTGGATGGGTCAATGTCGGTCTCTGGCAAACCTACAACACACCCTGTGCATATGATGACACCTGTGCCACCTCCTGTTATCTGTCACATTGATGCAGGAATAGGCTAACATGGTTCTAATGCACAAGGTGACATTATAGCAGTGTAGCAATAATAGCAAGTTGCCAACAGGAAAGTGTACTGATATCCTTGTAGGTATATCTGAGCAGGCATTATGCATCACAGCTCTGATAGTCATTGTAGCATTGTTTACACCAGTGTTAGGTCTGAGTATTTATTGTCCACCCATGTGCCACTTGGCTGAAGTGTACAGTGTTGCCAGCATGTGTTAGTGAGTGGACAGTACGTGTGTGATGTGTGGATTACAAATTAGTGGGTGTACATCTGTGAACATGGTGTGTGCGCACTGTCTACATGTACTTGCATAGTGGACACGTGGGATGTGCGACATACCCTGTTCTACACATTGTTAACATCTCATGGTATCTTTCGATGGCCAGTATGCATTCTACTACAGATATGTACTAACATGGGTACACATGTGTGTATGACATGGGTTGGCACTACGCTGTGGGTGAACAGCATGACTATAACCAATCATTAGATGATGTCCTGACAGTTGTAGGGAACTCGGTAACAGTTGGATCCTTCCAGTACTATACTATAGCAGTAACCAGTGGTACTGACCGCCACACGTTCCTGGGACCAAATCTGTGTGGCATACAGCCCTCTTAGGTACATGCAAACACGCTAGGGATATGTCCATCCACATCTGGAAATGCATGCATTGGCCTACACTGCATTCCCCAGATGGGACACATATCTTACACAAGGGTATCCTACAGACAGATACCTGTTGTCCAATACATGCTGTATAGCAGTACGCCATCTATGGCATAGTCATCCACACTTACTATACATACTATCCCGACAGTACCACATAGGTGGTAGTCGTGAACATGTATGTTGGGTACCAATGCGTACAGACAGACACGTGTTATGTCATCTGTCCCTTGGCATCCACATATCCATAGGTATTGTGGGGTCCCTCAGTGTTTCACATAACACATTAGGGGCCTGCATGCATATCCACAGGGCTGGTGCACACCTATAATGACTGTCCATTATTGCCAGTCGTTGTTGTGTATGAACATGTCTGACATATACCCCGGCAATTACCCTCACTCACAGTACTCTATAGTACGTGTCATGGGTGTGTGTGGCAGGGATGTCCTTGGCCACGGATCACTACATTGGCCAGGCTTGACACATACATACATATGTGACCTATGATCTGAGAAGCAGCGGCACAATCTGTTGAAGGTTACGAATGTATTCATGTAGTATGTAGGCTTCACACCTATGTACTGATTGAGGTGACATGTGCACAAATTTATTTGACACGCAGATACCCGATGTGTGCAATGCACATACTGTTTGAAACATATGTCATACCGTAGTAAAAGCAAAACCCACACTGCATTGACCACCTGTGGTACACACACACACACACACACACACACACACACACACACACACACTCAGCGTTTGCAGGACTCAATCCCCTACCTAACTATGTTATGATACTAGAGAGATACGCATTAACATGGCGTGCTATATGCATTAGTGGGTGGTTTCTGTTCTCCTTGAATATTTGTAGGATGCTGACATCATCAGACTTTCCAAAGAGGGATGTACCTCTTTTAATGTGTTTTCCCAATCTCCAAAAAGGCTACTCCTCTGAAAGGAAATCACACACATACACCCCCCCCACACACACACACACACACACACTTGGCGTTTGCAGGACTCAAACCCCTACTTGACTATGTTATGATACTAGAGAGATACGCATTAACATGGTGCACTATATGCATTACTGGGTGGTTTCTGTTCTCCTTGAATATTTGTAGGATGCTGACATCATCAGACTTTCCAAAGAGGGATGTACCTCTTTTAATGTGTTTTTCCAGTCTCCAAAAAGGCTACTCCTCTCAAAGGAAATCACACACATACACCCCCCCCACACACACACACTTGGCATTTGCAGGACTCACACCCCTACCTGACTATGTTATGATACTAGAGAGATACGCATTAACATGGCGTGCTATATGCATTACTGGGTGGTTTCTGTTCTCCTTGAATATTTGTAGGATGCTGACATCATCAGACTTTCCAAAAAGGGATGTACCTCTTTTAATGTGTTTTCCCAGTCTCCAAAACGGCTATTCCTCTCAAAGGAAATCACACACATACACACACACACACACTTGACGTTTGCAGGACTCAAACCCCTACCTATGTTATGATGCTAGAGAGGTACGCATTAACACAGTGCGCTATATGCATTACTGTGTGGTTTCTGTTCTCCTGGTATATTTGTAGGATGATGACATCATCAGACTGGACATGGTAATGTGTGTACACATTTTTATGCAATCCCAGGAATGATCCATGTAGGTCATCAGGTATCAACAGCTTGTACAGGACCACGTGAGTCTCACCTTGTGTGATCTATCTGTGGACACATTGCCATCCCTTCATATGTCAACACATATCTATGCGCAGATTGTTGGTTTTGTGGATACGACATGTGTCTGTGATGTTGATGAAGAGCTGTTCAAAGTCTATGTGGGACATGTGTAGCTCTGTTCCATGAGGTATGTCCTGGGTGGCTGCCTTGCATGGTGTAGCATGCTTGGGAACCATGATCTGCACATGAACATACTACAGTTGGTAGGGTTGTGTGTTTGTCGGTTTCCAATAGCTCTGTTTATGACGTCTGCCATGATGCACTCCATGGCCTTGTAGATCAGAGTTTATAGGCTTACTGGTCTATACTTCCCATGGTGTGTTGTGCACCCACACATGTGGGGAGTGCCATATGTTGCTGTAACACATTTGACGGTTCCAGGTCCTCTGGAGTGGGTGAGGCTCAACAGACTGTTCAGGTGCAGGGTCTGTTTGTTCTGTAGTGCATGCATGACACATATTGGGAAACAATGTAATCCAATTGCTGCCATGCTTTTGGCTTTGGGGGAGATGTTCAGCCATTCTACACATGATATCTCCTGGTATGATGTCAGGGACTATCATCAGTGGGGGGTGGGTATGTATACATGGGCATGTCTGACAGGATGTTGGCAATGTCAGTAAGGTACAGTTGTCTCTGACTCAGCACATATATGTGTGTACATTACTATTTATTACATAGCTGAAGGACATGTCGTGATTCTCAGTCTGGACACCTTCTCAGCTACTCTTTACAAAACACCGACAAACCTGAGCACTAATCCCGGTAATACTCTTTTACACACTTAACACCCTACTGATGCTTTGTGATCAGGCTACAGAGTATGTCATCATAATACACTGGCATGTCCAGGGGTCGGTTTCATGTGTATTCTCCAGTCCAGCTAGTGAATATTGTGGTTATGACACAATGTCACATCTGCCTCATGTACATAGACAACGCTCTCCTCCTCACATCACACTCACATATATGTGGGAGATGTAACAATATTGACATACAGGACGCTGAGCTCTCTTGACCCATGACTGGCATAGTCTATCAGGTGGTGAGGGTGACCACACACACCACATATCAGTCTCAAATACACCGATAGTGACAGCAAACAAACCACATTATCACACATACACATATTCAGAGGCTCTACATACACTCTGACTAAGCAGCAGAGACCTCCAGAGCAGACACACATACAACTGCTACCCCACTACAATGCCCACATGTCACACAGTTCACAATGTCAGTGTGCCACACAGTCACTGCCCTTTGGGCTAAACAACACACCTGATACACTTGTTATAGGTGACACTTAATATCAAACACACTATCGTCCCACTCACCAGGCCAGACAGGTGAATAGTCACTTTGAGCTGTCTCTCAGGTGCCAGGATCCGCCACATAACACATGCACTCAGGTCACTCCAAAGCAAGTCCAGGACTGGCTCCATCATTGTCCATGCTGATGCGTACAACCTCAGACGTTCCTCCCTGGACCACATGACATGACACATAGAGGAACTCTGTGATCATGTAGCCCAGCCCAGTATTACCCTGACCTTGTCTAGCATCTTAAACTCACCGAGTATGATGTCACAGTATACCAACAAATTGATCACGTTTAACAGTTGGCTAACATATTGGTGTTATTCAAAGGGGATACAGTGTCTGTCACCCTGGGGTGACATGCTCGACATGCCACGTAGCTTCCCTATGGACAGCTTGCACCTGTCACCCTTGGACTTTTGAATACTGGCTAGGGCACTTGCTGCCACCATACTGCCCTATTTAAGCAGGGCTCAAAGGCAGAACCACCTCCATACACATTACAGAGTACACGTCACTGAGGATAATGCTGCTCAACACCAGATGTCTTACCCTCAAATTGCGCCCACTCAGGAATCTCCTCAGTATGGAGGATAGCAATATCTGTGCACTAACAGACACATGGTTGAGGCTCCCACATGCACACCAGCACTACCAGGTTGTATTTCGTGCCATGCTTTCTGACCACATAACTCGGAATGGCCATCACAAATAGGGGGAGTATCCATATACATCACAGATACACATACCTCCGAGTTGGTAGCACTGCACAATGCATCACGGACCATACATATGCACCTAACATTGTGCAAATCTGCCTTTTGGTTTGTTGCCTGCTACAGACCACACTCCCCAACACAGCAACCTCACTCAGCTTTCCTGGTCTCCCCAAACACCATTATATTGGGTGACATCAAATACCCACACACTGACTGTGGATAGTACTCAGGCCCCAACCACCTCACCCAACAGTTGCTACTATTTCTAAACTCATATGCTATGGCACAACCGGTCACCACACCCACAAGAGGGGACAACATATTGGACATGATCATCACCAACATGGGGACTCTATGTCCCACACCTGCGATATACCCCTCATTGGTAAGGGCAAAACATACTTTATCTCACTGGACATCCATACCCCGTCCCCACACCCATCCTGGGTAATCTTGGTGAACTTCCAAAAAGCAAACGTCACACTCCTCCAAACCATGGTGGTATCCTTCAGAGACCCTGGGACAGTGGTAAGTATGGCCCAGACTGCTGAATCCTTTACATACACATTCTATGGACACCTAGTGGATCGCATGGATCGTTACATCCAAAATAATAACTGGACTCACTCCTCCAATGGCAGTGGACCTGTCTGGTAGACCCCAGCCATTAATACGCTTTACAACAAATGGAGGAAGCTACTACATGATAGAGCACAATCCAAGACAGGAAGGCATCTGTGATCTGTACTAGTGGACTGCTACAATCACTCTGGTATTTATGTCAGGCACGCGTCTAACGGACAATTGCACCAGACACGTCGGACACTCACAAGGCCTTCTTCAGTTGATTCAGGTACCTGGCTGGACTGATATGCTGTGTGTTACTGCATACCGACTAAACATACCCTAAACCCACTGACATTGCCATCATCCTGGCAAACAGGTTCAGTGCAGATGTGTCCCCCTCATCCTCCCTAAGGTGGTGCTGTCCATACAAACAGAGTGTAACCTCCCAGACATCACGAGTAAACAGGTGAGTGCTGCCCTCCCCACAGTGGACAACACAGCATCAATGGGACCAGACGGTGTCCTGGCCTGTGTTGTACACAGCCTTCATGACAGACATAACACTCACATTACATCACTGTTCGATATAAGAGTTACTGCAGGATATGTACCCATGGAATGGCATACAGCGATAGTGGTCCCGCTCCACTGAATACTGCCACAACAGACCACAGACAATATTGGCCTAAAAGGCTAACTAGCCTGTTCTGCAAAGCTATGGAGTGTATAGTAATGGGACTCATACATATAGACATGGGAAACCTACAGATACTGGGTCCTACACATTACAGCATTGTTGTGGGCAAATCTTACCTGTTGGACCTGTTCATATTCTTTCAACAGTTACCAGGTCCATCAGTGTTGGGACGGTTGTCCACACAGCCTGCCTGGACCTTGCACAACCCTTCAACACAATACCCCACTCAGCCATTATGCATAGGATCACCAGCTGCAATATCGACACATATCTGACACGATGGATTGCTACCTGGAATAGGGATAGCACCCACACGCTCAGTGTTGCAGGTGCCATGTCTGACTATACACCAGTTACACCTGGCATCCCACAAGGCTCAGTCCTGGAACCTCTCTTGTTCAGTATATATCTGTGTGATGTACAGGCTATCACAGGTGGGATATGGCTACCCATGTTCGCAGATGACTACAAACTGGGTGCCATAATCAGCTCTCCTGCTGGCACATGCATACTCATACAGGGTCTCACAGAGATAGGTTGACTGGTGCCTGAGCCATGGCCCACGGCTACATGCCATTAGTTGCATAGTCATCCCCTTTGAGGATGACAAGATGCCCACACATTACCACATAGGTTGTAATCCATTACATACAGTAGTAGTTGTTCGGGTTTGGGGACACAATCTGTTCGTACTTTCGCCTTTGACAATCCTATTGCCATAGTGGTTAGACAGATCGTCTACATAGCCCACCATATCCCACATGGTTTCACATGTTGATCACGTGTGGTCATTGTGCCCCAATACTCTTCACGACCATGCTTGGTTACTATGCCACCTTTGGGATGTACCTTACCTGACACCTGCAGCAACTGTAATGGCCCCAAATGTTACTCTTTGAGCAGATGAAGGGACTCACACAGATGCCCTGCACAGTTCCGATACAGTAACTCCAGCTCTACTCAGTCACTTACCACCTACACGGATGTGCTGTGTGCCTGCAGTTGAAGGCAATATCTGACCCAGACTTACTGGACATGCTCCACCTCAGGATATCCAACTCCCTTGCTGCTACACACTCCAGGGACATATACCTCAGCACTGATGTTAAAAGGACATGCTGGGGGGACAGATTATTATCAGAAAGCCTCCACTCATTCTGGAGTGTAGTCCCGGTTTTGCATAGGCAGAGACACCCACTGACCACCTACAGGTGACATCTTGACAAGTGGATGGGTGATCGCATGTTTACACATGGGATATCTTCTGGGTCCCTGCTAGACAGAGGCACAATACACTGAACATAAATGGGCTATCTTGTGTGACCTACTATTTACAGGCACAGTGCTCTGATTTGACTGGGTTGCAGTAGCCAAACACAGTCTGGCTATGTTTGTACATGCCCTAGGGCAGATAGCCTAGTATCAACCTCTGAACCTATGATAATTTTCATGATGCACAATGTTTATTGCTGATACTGTTTGCAGGTTTTTATCTTCTTTGCTTTCACACTTTATATGAACCGCTTAGGTATCTGCAGAACATATTTGCTTATGGCAAGGTTCCACTATATTATATACGTGTCTGTTGTCATATATGTGTGTATACAGGGCAGATTGCTGTGTAGTGAGAGGTTCCTGGGTTAACACATGCAACTGCCTGCTATGTGTGGCCCAATGCTTTATTCCAACATGGCCTAAGTGTGTGAACATGCCTAGTTCAGACTGTCAGTGTTCTGTTGCCTGACATTTGTCTCATGTATTCAAGTGTGTGAGCATGCCCAGTGTGACCTTTCAGTATGTTGCTGTCTGAGGTCCACTGCATTTGTTGATGTATGTCTACATGTCCATTATTAACATTTGTACTGTGTGTGTTGAAAGTCAGGTTCTATTCTTACTGCAGGACTCACCTTTGTGTCATAACTCGGCAGGGATTATGCTGTACCTGCAGGGTTTCCGTGAAATACTTTGCATAGACTTATCAATATTTCTTCATACAGGCTAACCACTGCACTACTGTCATGGTTTAGTGGTTCCGTACTATGACTATAGTGCACAGTATCCTGGGTTCGAGGCCCATTGCCGCTTATATTTTCATACTGAGCAGACCAGACTGCTTAGGGGCCAGTAGAGCAAATATGAGCATGTTGGCTTTTGTTCAGCTATGCCTACCTAGACCCAGCTTTTCCAACATTGCTCAGTATTAACCATCATTGCTGAACATTGGCCAATATTACTCTACATTGACCACATTTGTAGTAGTTGGTGTGTGCGATTTTGTTTACATTGACTTCATGATGGTAAATGCTGTTTAGCACTGCTTTATATTGCTTAACACATGGCAATCATGCCTCAGATGTTGATGCAGGGCTGCCTATGTCGGATGCACATACTACACTCCCTATACATGTTTGAAAGCAGGTAGTGTCAACGTAGAAATCCCTTTTACTATATGTGCAGGTCAGAGAGAGGTATCATTTCCAGAGTTCCTACTGAGCCAGTGTATGTGCTATGCATTGCCTCTTTGCCAAGGCCAAAGCATACTGGGCACGCCTCCTTCTGCCTACTGGGGCAGGCTCAGGTTGTTCCTCCTCTGAGTCACACTCTGCCTGCGATGGCCTTGGCAATGGTGGGAGGGCTGTTTGGCCCAGGCCTATGCTGGTCCTGCTGCAGCTGTTTTCACAGGATCATATTATGTAGCATAGCACATACCATGACAATTTGGGCACATGTTGTTGGTGAGTACTGCAAGGCTCCACCAGATGTGTCCAGGCACCGGAACCGTGACTTGAGCAGCCCAAACACACGCTCGATTACATTTCGTGTTTGTGCGTGTGCCTCATTATGGCATTCCTGTTCAGGTGTGTGTGCATTTCTTATGGGTGTCATCAGCCATGGCTCCAGTGCAAAGCTAGCATCCCCCACTAGGTGACCATGTGGGATGTCCCCATTGGCAAATGTCTGGTACAGCTGCGTCAGATGCCAGATATGGGAATCATGGTAGCTTCCAGGGCAGCCAGCACACACATTCAGTATTATGCCCTGGGCATCGCACATGACCTGGCAGTTGATGGAGGGGAAGCCCTTGCAGTTGAAGTAGACCCTACCCCGCTCACCGGCTGGTACTTCGATGCGTATGTGCATGCAGTCTATTGCACCCACTACCTCAGGGTATTCCACTATTTGCTGGAAGAGACGCATATTGCTGGCCAATACCTCACGGGAATTGGGGAAATATACATGATCACCGACATGTGCTGACATGGCATCCAGGAATTGGTGCAGTACCCTGGATGCTGATGCCTGTGATATCCCCATCATATCACCAGTTGGTCTCTGGAAGGTACCTGTTGCAAATATTCTTAGGCAAACACATACCTTAGTTTCCACTGGGATGGGTTCCCCTCTGTTGGTTCTGTGTGTGAGGCGTGGCCTGCACAGCTCAACAATTTGCTGCAAGAGGTCTCTGTCCACTCTATAGCGCTCCACTATCTCCAGCTCATGTAGCCCCTGGTAGGTAACCCTGGGCCTGTACACTCTTCTCCGTCTCCTCACTGTGGGTTGTCCAGCAGCATTTGCATTATCACCACCCTCAGCATGTTGCATATGTCGCCTTATAACAGCAATGGCAGTCCCTAATATTTTTTGTCTCAGTGAAGCCTTTTCAGTTTTCACTTCTATTAGCTTACTGCAGTGTTGCAGTGTCTCTTGAGAGAAACATAATGGACTGTTGTTTGCAGAGTTTTAAGTGCTGGGCTGGGCTAGTGTTCTGCCTGGGTAATTGCCTGATTCTGATTGTTTTCACCTGCTAGCTCTGCTAGTACTCCCTGGTAACTTCCACTATTTGGTGTGCTTCCTTTTTCCTTTTTGTTTCCACGGAGGGGGGGAGGCGCCGCGCACACAAGCGCAAAAACGCGCACAGCAGCTAACACGCATGCACACATGCTTACACGGACTAAAGCTTGCTTACTCTTCTTAAAACATGCGCACACTGGCGCCAACGCGCTTACAACTGTTTACACAGCCTTACATATGCTTACTCAAGCCTACACACGCTTACACGCGCACACATTGTCTTACTCAGGTTTACTGGCGTGCACACGCGCGCATGCACACTCAGCAAGAAACTTTGGTGTTATCCACGACATACACCTTCAATTTCTTGACTTTACCTGGCCTACCTGTTGACACACCTCTTTCACTATTATGTAAATGTAAGCTGACACATGTCACTCTGCTCCAATGAGCTTCACTCCTTTCATACATACCCCGTCGTGATGTCACCTATCTTCTACTCTGTTACTCCCCTTATCCTACTCCTACACTCCACTGACTGTGCTCATTTGTTATGTAAACTTGCGATTCACTATCCTAACTCTCATTTGCATAGGATTGCCTACTAATGCTTAGTTACATCTCTTAGACTGAGCTTCCCCCCTTAGCAACCTCTACTCGGTGGCCATGTTTTCTTCAGCCTGCCATTACCTTGCATTGTAAATTCACTTTAGCTATAAAATCCACATTTGTGGATCTTAATTATTAATTTTCTGCTTTTTAGGGTACAGCGTGTTTGTGCGGCGCTGCGCTACGGTTAAACCCCGGAGATCGGGATAAAACAAAAAGTTATTTTATTTTTATTTTGCATCAATTCCTGTTGCCAATGGCCGTATTTTTGGCCATTGGCATGCTTCCTCCTGTGAATGCATGCTTTTTTTCCAGCTGACATGGCTCTGTTTTGCTATTTGCAGAACCGTACTCAGTTATCAACTGAGTACATTTCTGCGAATAACACTACTCCTCGGACAGGTTTGGGTTTCCTGGATCGCAAACTTACCTCATTTGCATGGCTTTCACCTGCAATTGAGGTAATTTGCATATCCCAGCCCTGTCCATGTAGGACTAGTATGGAGAGCTCAGTTACATGCCCCTACCGGCTGTTCCTGGATCGCTCGGCGGACGTGTTGGCTGCATGGAGTCTTACTCTACTCTAAGACTCCGTGCAAGCCTTCATGAATCCAGCCCAAAGTCTCTTTTTTATTTATTTATTTTATTTTACATTTGTTTACCGGGATAGTCCAACTGGACCAGGTCCATTTACAGCGGAGACCCAGGGGAGAAAGGCACCACATCTGCGTAACAATCAGACAAAATAAGACAGAAATATAAGACAGATAAACATATCAACAATAAATGAAGTAAAGAAAAACAACATGGCAATCAAAAGAAATGTCATGCTGGAGATAAAGTATTAGAACTGCAGTACTGTAGCATATTTACAGTAAGTATACTAGGAAGAAAGGTATATGAAGAAGAAAAATAAATGTTATGCAATACATGGACATAGCCAGGTGTTCATAAGATGTGATTTTAAGTGAGTTTTTGAACAGTGTGGTAGTGGATGCAGAAGTCAGAGAAGGGGGGAGGTTTTTCCTATGTAAACGCTCAGAGTTTAAATAAAATGAGTAATATGCTACTCATGTTAGCTTGAAAGCACATAATAACTTAATGAGCATGAACAGTGTCACATGCCTTTGGCAGAAGAGGGCATTTTGCCATTTTCTTCACATGTGGACAGTCTGCACATTTCCAGTAAGACATATCGCTCACACACACACACACACACACACACACACACACACACACACACACACACACACACACACATACTGCTCTTCAACCAACTCATACTATTTTAGTATGGACAATGCTGAGCCATAATCGGGGATTTCCCTGAAAATCAGGAACAGTCAAGAGGTGTATCAAAGACATAGCTTAATTTTAAAATTATAGCCAACTTAATACTGAAAAAAGAAAACCGATATTCCAAAACCCTTAAAAACTTCAAGTACAGTTTTATGTCAGTTACCTTTCACTGTTACAGTTACATTATGCTGACAAACTTTACATAAATTATCACTCTTAGATAGCCCACTTTAGTTAATATTTTAAACTTTGACAGTGCAATCTAGAATCAGTTTGACTCGCAAGGCCAATCTTGCTGAGAATGCAATCGCTTGCATCACAATCATGACTCATGAGAATAAGCAAAATAAAGACCACGGTACAGGTTTACACCCAGAATTCTACCTTAATTATACAGGATGCAGTGCTGAAATGTGTGCTCACACCAGTTAAGTTCAGCCATGTTTTTTTTCTTGAATCGCTCAGAACTAAACAGCAGTCAAAACACAGATGAATGGACAGCAGATTTCTTGGATGCAAAGGCCTCTTTTTAGACTTTGAACTCTCTGCTCTGCCGTTCAGATTTCAGCAAATGTAAGGTGAAAATCAGGAAGACATTGCTTTTAATCTGTACAGAACATGCCCAGTGGCATGGATGTTTACAGTATATTGTAACAGCACAAAACAGATTGGCCCCGATTCCAAAAGACTTACTCTCAGTATAAGTGACCACTTACAATGAGAGTAGGGTGACAGCGGGTGTTTTAGAATCTGGTCCCCATAGTAAGCCTGTTTATAGATAGGTCTTACACCTAAGTAAGTGGCTTAACGCTGAAAGAAGGCCTTTTGGAACCAGGACAAACTTGCAGACTGACCCAGAAATCTGGCCCATTGTATGCCTGAATTTTTACTCTTTCTGAAAACACACTGGGTGCTATAATTCTAAACGTGAATGACAGGCTGTCTTAAAGTCATTAAGATTATACTGTTTCTTGCTGGAAATTAAATGACTAATCAGATTTAATTAACTGAAACTGCTATGATAAACAAAACACCAAAATAATAAATTCATGCCTGTTACAACAGTAATGCAACCAAATATACAACCTCCCAAACCCTAGAGGGTTTCTGTTGTTTTTTTTTTTTTTTTTTTTTCACGATACACAACTTGACACAATTCTGGAAGAAACACAACAGACTTTTTAATGAAGATTATATAAACAATGCATTATTATGCCTTTACAGAGATAGATGTTCATTTTATTTATATATCTTCGTTTTGATGAATTCTGTTATTAAAAAGTTATAACAGACTCTTACACAATGTTTTCTATAAACTAAAAATGCTATAATTAAGGAGAATAATTTGCTGTTTCCATTTGGAATCTAGTTTAATTCTGGAAATAACTGTAGACAGGGTACAAACATAATTACTATATCGCTCTTTCATTAACCGGCCATCCTTGAAAATTAGTGCAGCAGCTGGAGTTCTAGGGAATTATAGTGAAATATTAGGCACTTAATATCAGGAAGTGTCAACTAATATTTATGGCTCATGCTTCAATACTTAGGGAGTAAAGTTTGTATTCTTTATGTATACTGCACTTCTTAGTCTCTTTTGCCAAAGTAACCACAGATTGCCTCTGTTCTTAATGAAAAGAGACAATTTCAAATACCTGTTATCGAGGTCTACAAATACCAAATAGCAACAACATCTCTGAACACAAAGTCAAAGAAATGAACTATCAGGAACTCCAAGAAAATGAACCAACAAATATCTGTATGTGAACAGTGTTATAACAAGATAAAATGCTAATCACACAGACACATGCACATACCACATATGGACACACACATATCACATATGCGCACACACATACACACAAAAAGTGAAGCAAAATAAACTAAAAAAGTACTGCATGAAGGTGGCAAGCCCCACCCACTTTTCTGCTCCCCCTGCACTCCCCAAAATATTATAATCATCTCTGATGACCCTGACCAGAATGGTCACCTTCCCCCCCTCCACTTACAATATGAATATATAATATAAAATGTATTTACGCACACTGGGTGTCTCTTTACGGTCTTCTAAATTACACTAAAATAATAATTTCACATAATTTAGTGTCCACTTATATTGTCCTGTGATCAGATAACTCAAAAAGAAACCCAGTGTAAGAAATACAAAAAGATGAATATTTGGAAATTTGCTGACAAACACTTTCCTTGAGCCCAATTTGCCAACTCTGACACAGACAACTGGGTGTCAACAATAATAAAAACATAGCCGGCCTTAGGTATAGGCCAACTAGGCGGCCGCCTAGGGCATCACTCTAGCAGGGGTGCTTTTCCAGTATTTGTTTGGTGTAAGCATATCAGGATGGGGGCACTGGGTGGTGTAGTGGGGGGTGCCATGGAGCCCTTTTGCCTAGGGCACCAGCTGACCTAAGGCCGCTCCTGAATAAAAATAAAAGAAAATCACTGTTTTCCATTAAAGTCAATCACCCATCCCCAGTGCAGGGGCAGTTCACCATGGAATTTGTTATTCCCTGCCAGTGAAGACCTGGGAAAATTAAATTCCTGACCTCAGCAACCACTGACAAAAAAGTAGTCTCTAAAAAAGAAGTCTTACATGTTTGTGGATTTTAATAGCGTTTACGTTTTGCAGTGATTTGTTTCTTGTACCTGTAATAAAGTGAGTTGGTCATCGCTGGTGGACTGCTTCTGTGTTTTTGGATTTATAGTCTCTAAAAAAACATTTTTCAGTTCTGCTGGCACCATTGAATGGGACACTGATGAGTATACATGTTACCAGCAAACTTACACCATTAACAGTAAAAGCTTTAGCTACCTTACTGCAAAATCTTCATTCTAACATGCATGATGCAAACACTTAACACGTTTATCCATCACAAGTCCTAAATTGCTAGATGTAGCTGTTAACACACACAAAGACATGGCCACAATCATTCGACATAATGGCATCATCCGCACTGAATTTGACACTTCTGCAGCTAGCAATGCTTCATGCAATAATAATAAATAAACTTTTCCTCACACACATGTGCATATTGCATGCACTTAATTTAATTACTCATATCAACAAACTGTGTAGCTTTCTGTGTATTTATAATACAACTTATTTGGAAAGGGCTAACATAATGAGTTGGTATCCTGTGTAAGTCACTACCAAGAAAAAATGTGTCACACATTTAATAAGAAAAAAATCTGTTTAAAATAAATATGCCAAACGTTTACTATAGGGAAAAGTAGCGAGTGTTAATTGTTAAAGTGTAATAGAATACACTGGTCCTATTATGAAATGTTCTTCTATAGTCGGTCACATTTGGCAACACCTTCACAAGCACTGATTATAAAACAGACTGCATAATTTGATGCTCAGTTAGAACAGATGGAAATCTGCATAAGTATTAATAGAAACTGAAACTTAGAAACATTACAATGGCATTGTTTTGAGCGAGTTGACATCATCTTTGATTCAAAGATGCACACTAAATAGTAAAGACAGAAGGTGTTTATACACGCAAGATTTTTGGGGAGGTGGGTACTTTTTCTGCCATCTACAGCATCCTAAGGCACCCTAACCAGTACCCCACTTCTAATGACTGGTCTGCCAGCCACCTCCTTCCCTTCAAGGCCAACAGGGCTGGGATGTGCAGAAAACTTAAGGGCATCCTAAGAGGGTCTGGCTATCAACATTTCCTATGGGGGGGGGGGCTATTTTTGACCTACCCTGTTTCTTGGCCTTCTCTCGTGGTTCCCATGGTACACTTTGGGGGCAGACATGCAAGGAGAGCTTGGCATTTTGCCCCACCTCACTGGCAGCTCAGGCATGTTTGCACCCTATTCCCTCTTTGGACATGGCCCTACTAGTCCTCAGCTGTCACAAGGGATCATTACTGGAGATGCCCCCAGGATAGTAATGCCCATTCCTCACAGCTGCTCCATCAGTTGCCTGTACGACTAATTAAACCTGTGTCAGCTGGGCCATAGTCAGGGCTTTATCCCTCTGTGCCATAAAGTGGCTTCTTTATACATGCACTGAGTTTATGAGAGCCATGACAAAGTATTAGCTACAAAAATAAAATAAAACAAACTTTGCTTTTCAATTGAATTTGCTTAGGTACTGGCATACATATTAGCAACTGATCCTGCTGCACTCCTTACTATGTCTGCTATCCATTTTATGAGCTGGGACTCTACACACAGTATAAAGAGCTCACAACTGCTGCTGCATAAGCTTACACACACTTATGGATGGTTAGGAAGAAAAGGTCTGTACGACACTACAAATTCACATGCCATTAGGCCTATGTGACGTAACTGATTTAAACATATGGGCAATTTAACTCTACTGTATGACATCATGATGAATGAAGAACATCCTCCTCCATTAAGACTTGCGAAATGAATGAACACCTGGCAGCTAAGATATAATGAAAAAAGTGCAAGGCTATATACTATGTCAGAGTGAAGGGAAACAAGGTAAACATGCATGCTCACAGAGGATGCCTTATAGAAGAAAGAAGAGAGAATAAATATGGGAAATGACTAGAAAGTGTCAGGACACACAAAGAAAATAAGATGGAGCATGTTGTACACACTGCGATGAAGAAGACAAAGTAGGGCATGATTCAAACACCAAAAAATAGTACCATGGTCAAGGAAGGCAAAGAATAAATAAAATCCCATATAGCCGTGGTCAGAAAGACTTCATCAGTCAGATGAAGTCTTTCTGACGAAAGCGGACAATAAAACTGGTGTACGCTATTGCCTGGATTATTTCTTCTTTTGCCTTCCTTGACCATGGTACTATTTTTTGGTTGGTTCAGCAGTTTTTAGTTCATGATTCAAACACACTGTAATACAATAAAGTTTTCTGAAAAAGTGAAGGAAAGGAAGTATGACAAACTGAGGAGATGCAGTCATAGGTAGACACTAGAAGGTAGACATGATTCAAACCAGAGGTAGTGAAATGCTACTTTAAACAGAAGCATGTGGATTCAGCTATGCATCTGACTTTCTGCTCAATGGATCATGGCCCTACAATAGCTAGTAAGGTCATACCCTTAGTTACTAGAATCAGATATCTTTTAGATACCACTGAGGACTGAGGTCCTTTCATTTTTATTAAAACAAGTTCAGATTACACTGATCCTAAACAAGTGACCTTTATATGCTAACCATCTGAGGAATTATCACTCTATCTTCAACTTTCAATTTACTGGAAATGGGCATTAAGAAGGTAGTTTATGTAGTGCTAAACTAAATCCAATATCCCATGGCCTATTGGGTCCTGTAAGTTTCAGTTCAGATCAAAGTGCAGCATGGGTCTAACCCTTATTAGACTCTTATTAGACAGGGGTGAAAATAATACATACTTAATCTATAGGTGGCCATTGACATTGAGGACTATGGGATCCTCTTCATGTGTCTGAGGTTATCTGATACTGTCCTTGAGTGGTTTTACTCTTACCTCTATGGATGTACCCAGTGAGTTGCATCTGGTTTGGTTTTGTCAGTTTCTGACTTGATGGTTCAGCTTGACATACCTGGTAAGGTTTTTTTATGACTTTGCTTCAGTTCTTTTAAATCAACTACTTTTCCTGACTCAGGCATATAAATCAGATTCCCCCTTCAGGAGGTGTGCATGTTTTTTTTATTTAGCAGGGTCCACTATCGTAAGGAGCAATTCTTTTTTGATCAGAATTCTGCATTTTTATTATAATTTTTATTTGAAGGTTGAAATAGTATTTCATTTTTTTATTAATGCACCAACTAACCATATAACAATGATGTTTCACTGTAATCCTCAGTGCAATTTAATGTTTTTTATGGACCATGACTAGGCTTAGGAACTTCAATACTTCTAAATAAAATAAATAAATAAATAAACACAGAAAGCAAATCAGGCAGAAGTTTAACTGCAATATAAAATTGTACAGTTATATACATCACTACCTAACTTTATAAAGATAAAATTAAAGATCATACTCTAAATGCCCAAAATAGGAACACAAACATAATGCACTACTCTGTGTAGATATATAGCTGCACACACACACACACACACACACACACACACACACACACACACACACACACACACACACACACACACACACACACACACACAGGTTTCATAGATTAGTAATAGGCTAACTGCCCTTGTGGACCATTTTAAGCCTAGCCAATTATGCCATGTGAGAATCAAACCCTGCACTTTGCGTCTGTCAGATAAACATGTTAATCATTATGCCAACCTCCTACACACACACACACACACATACACATTAAATGTATGTGTGTGTATGTAAAGTAACTAAGTGCATGAACTGTTAAACATGGTCTGGGAAAGAACTGATGCAGCATCATTAAAACTGGGTAAATTATTTTCCTTAAAAATGAATGTATGACACAAATCAATATGTGGTCTAAACTCAGCAAGAATTATTTGATACTGATAACAGTGATGACTTATCACAGCAAAGCACTTGAATGAGACAAGGCAATAGCTGCTACTTGACTTAAAAGATATATATATATATATATATATATATATATATATATATATATATATATATATATATATAGCAATACAAACACAGAAAATTTACAGAACACAGGGCCCCCTTGTAGAATCCCCAATAAGTTGGCATATTTGATTGATATGTATACAAGTAAAATGTACATAGTGATAATTGTAAAAACCAAATGCATACCTTGATAATGCATACACAATGATAAAATGCATACACTTAAACAGGGATTCATACAGATATTTAAGGACAGTGTACATATTTGGCAAATGCAGTGTAAGTACTACAAAGGTTAATTAGGTAGTGTAATTCAGGTTGTAAACAAGATACGATAGTAAACACTGGATGCTGTAGAGTGTTCACAAAAGATATGTAAAGCAATCACTGGGAAAACACTAAGTGAGTCAAAACACATATAACTAAATGTGCAACATAGCCTGCTCTGTTTTATGTATAATAATGAAGATGATCTGTAAGTAAACTGTCATTTGCACAGAGTATAACAGGTAACTAGGGAAAGTCATAGGGCAAACTGTTTATGAAGGTGGAGAACAGAAATGGAGAGGATAGATCCTTGTGGGACAACATTGTGCAAGTTTGTTGAATGGGAGGTTGAGGGGCCAGTTCTGGCATTAAATTATCTGTTAGACAGGTATTCTCTGAAGGATTTAGTGCTAGTTCCAGTGTGTTATATCAGATCAAATGCTTCAGTTATGTAGATGAAAACAGTGCCTGTAATGTTTCCTTTGACAGTACGGGTTAAAATGTAGTCGGTGATGGTAGACAGGGCAGCTGTGCTGTCTTTTAACCTAAAAAAACATGTTGGCAGATGCATAGTAAGCTGTATTTCTTTATTAATCTTGATAACTGAATGTAAACTTTTAGTTATGTACTCACCATAACTTCAGATGTTTGGGATCCATCTCGCCTACATTCTGAATGATGGGTTCGGAGCCAATCCCTCGGCTCGACTCACGCTTATGCCAAAGAGCGAAGTCTCTTATTGGCTGAGCTTACTATATCCCAGGATGCACCACTACCAGTCCCCCAGATCTAGTTTGTCCGCATACATGCACACACGCATACCCTGCTTATATAACATCGTCAGATGAAACAAGATAAAACAGTTGAACTCAAAACCGTTCAATCTCTTCTGATCTGCAAGGCAGGGGAAGGAGGGTGGTAGGAATGTGCGAGATGGATCCCAAACATCTGAAGTTATGGTGAGTACATAACTAAAAGATGTTATGTGATCCTATCTCGCCACATTCTGAATGATGGGACAGCGTCCCTAGCACCTGAATCCTGGGTGGCTCACTGGAAAACACTCCTGAGTACCGTGGAACCAAATGATGCTCGTCCTTTAGATGCCACATCCAATTTGTAGTGGGAAATGAAAGTGTGCGGGTTGGACCAAGTAGCCGCAGCACAAATTTCCGATATAGCGAGCTTGGAATGAAAGGCTATAGAAGTAGCCATAGCTCTGGTAGAATGAGCTTTGATAGATGTTGTAAGTTGCTTATTCAAGAAGAATAGGCCTGAGTTATGCAATCTCTGATCCATTTTGAGATAGTAGCTTTTGTGATGGTTTGGCCCAATTTATTATCTGAGAAGGACACAAACAACTGGTCTGACTTACGAAGTTGCTGAGTCCTGTCTAAATAGAAGCGTAATTGCCTGTGAACATCCAATTTATGGAGAGTGTATTCTGCTTCATTGGAGAATTTTGGAAAGAAAACTGGTAGCTCTAGAGATTGTTGAAGACAGAAACTAGAACAGACCTTTGGGACAAAGGATGGATTAGGCCTAAGTGATACTCTATCCTTGTGGAAAATCAAGCACGGTGGCTTAATAGACAGGGCTTGAAGCTCTGAAACTCTTCTTGCAGAAGTAATAGCCACTAAGAATGCCGTTTTCCAAGACAGATATTTTAACTCGCATGTAGCAGCCGGTTCGAAAGGGAGAAGTTAATGCGGGAAGCACCAAATCAAGATCACACGGAGGTGCAGGATGAAAAACTGGTGGTCTTAATAGGCTCGCACCTTTAATGAACGCGTTTTGCATAGTCTGCTGCTCATCAAAGGAGGATCCGTGGATTCGTGGAATTTAGAGATAGCCGCTAGTTGGACTTTAATAGTTGAGACAGAAGATCCCTGATTAAACAGGGATGTTAAGAATTTCAAAACCTCTGGGACAGGAGCAGTGATAGGGTCTAAGCCCTTGAGTTGAGCCCAGATAGCAAACCTCTTCCACTTACTAAGGTACAATTTGTTAGTGGTGGGTTTGTGGGTCAAGATAAAATGTGAACAACTTCCGGGTCTAGTGTGTGCCTTCTAACTAAGGTCGGAAGTGGAGGAGCCAAGCTGTCAATTTCAAAGATTGAAGGGACTGATGCCAATGTCCCGACTGATGGATTAGCAAGTCCGGAATCAGGTTTAAGGTCCACGGATCGTCCACTGCATGCTTCTTCAGGTAAGGAAACCATATCTGACGAGGCCAGTATGGGGCAATCAGAATCATTGAAGACCCCAGTTGAGAAGCTTTTGAATAACTTTGGGAAGAAGTGGAATTGGAGGAAAGGCATAAAGTAGCCCTGTTGGCCAAGGTTGTGCTAGAGCATCCATGGCTGGTACTTCCTGATGTGGGATCAAGGAGAAGAACCTTTGGCACTTGGTGTTTTGTGGAGTTGCAAATAGGTCGAGCACGGGCGTCCCCATCTCTTGAAAACCTGGGCTGCTACTGTGCGGTTTAGAGACCACTCGTGAGGAGAGAGAATTGTCCTGCTTAATTTGTCCGCCAATACATTTGACTTTCCGGGATGTGGGTCGCTACCAAGAAGCGGTTGGTAGCTACAGCCTATTCCCACACTCTCATGGCCTCTCTGCAAAGGGGTACGATCTGGTCCCTCCTTATTTGTTCAGATACCAGACCACCGACATGTTGTCTGTGTGGATGGCGATGATGCCCTGAGGAAGAAACTTGTGTAAGGCCTGTAGGGATAGTACAGCCCTCATCTCCAACACGTTGATGTGGAGAAGAGCTTCTGGAAGCCAGGAGCCCTGAACTAGCCTGCCCAGACAATGCCCCCACCCTATCTGGGAGGCATCTGTCGTCAGGGTAACCACTGGAGGGAGAACAAAGGGTTTTCCTTGATCCAAGTTGGATGTCTGAAGCCACCAGCGAAGGTCCCTTTTGCATATTTCCGTAATCATGATGTGATGATTGGGGAAGATCCTGAAAGGACCATTGAGTTGACAAGAGCCACTGAAGAATCCTCATGTGTAATCTTGCTAGAGGAACTAAAAGAACCGTGGCAGACATTGAGCCTAAAACCTGTAGGACCATCCTGGCTGGGGCTTTGGATCTCGAGATCAGAGCTTGAACTTGGCCCTGTAAAGTTCGGATCCTTTCGGCAGGAAGGAAGACGCATCAATCTTGAGTCTATCTCTGCCCCTATAAACTTTATGCTGAGAGGGCATAAGACAGACTTTGACCAATTGAATGTAATCCCCAGAAACACCCAGGAGATGGTGGCTTTGAGATTGTCCATTAGTAGATGCCTGGTGGTGGCAGTCAGGAGCCAGTCGTCGAGATAGGGAAACACTTGGAATCCAAGACTTCTCAGGTGAGCCGTTACTACTGCCAAACACTTGGTGAACACCCTGGGGGCTGTGGTGAGACCAAAGGGCAGAGCACAAAATTGGTAATGACTGACTCCCAGGCTGAAGCGCAGATACCTTCTGGACGCCTGATGTATCGGTATGTGATAATAGGCGTCCTTGAGGTCTATGGAGCACATCCAAACATCCTTCTCCAACAACGGGAGAATGGATTGTAACGTGACCATTGGGAATTTGGATTTCGTGACGGATTGGTTCAGTCTGCTGAGATCCAATATTGGTCTCAGGTCCCCTGTCTTTTGGCACTAAAAGAACCTGGAGTAATTTCCTGATCCGATCTGGTCTGTGGGGACCGGTTGGATGACTCCTTTCTAGCAGCTTTAAAGCTTCTGCGGCTGCTATTTCCCTTTGACTGGGTGGTGGGTCCGGGATTCTCTTGGACGGTGGGGGTGAGTATTTGAATGGGATGGTGTAACCTCCGGCAATGATCCGAAGCACCCATCTGTCCTGAGTGATTGACTCCCAGGCTTTTAGGTGCTTGGCAAAACGACACCCGACTGGCTCCGGAGCAGCACAGCCTGGCAATTCCTCATGACGTGTGGGAGGCTGAAGAGCCACGAAAGGACTCGTCTCCAGAATTGGGGCCCTCTGCGCCTCTGGGACGGGCGCTCCTGAAAAATTTCCCGCCCTCTGCCTCTGGACGGGAATCTTCCTGCTGTTGGGAGAAAAACTTGCTGATTTGGAACCACATTTCCCCTCCTTTAGCCTTGGGTAAGGCGAAGGGAGTGGAATAACGGGCACCTACGGCAGATAACGTTTTCCCTCTTGCTCACAGCGGTAAGGGTGTCTTTCACCTTGGGTCCAAACAATGAGGACCCGTCAAAGGGAGCGTCGGCAAAGGAAGATTTGAAGGCCTCCGAACTGACATGGCGGAGCCAGGCTTGTCTACATAGAGCCACGCCTGTGCCTGCGCTCTACCCGCCTTCGCCGCATAGGAAATTGTGCCTCATGGACGAGTTAGAAATTGACGTAAGGATAGCCAACTGAGAACTAACCGACTGGGCTAGCTGCTCAGGTAGGTTACCGAGAGGAATCTGACAACTCCTTGACCAGATCCCTCTGAAGCCTGGTAAAATGTGCCAAATAATTCAGAGACCTTAAGGTAAAGGCCGCTGAAGTCAGGGTGCGCTCCGCACCTATCCATACTCCTAGACTCCTTATTAGGAGGATGGACGGACGTTGAAGCCTCTGCCACGTCCTGTTGTGTAGCAGATGCCACCACCATGGCATCTACAGCCACGCCTTTAGTAAGGAACTCCTTCTCGGGGAGCAGATAAAAATTTATTTGGACGAGAAGGGACTGGTTCCACGGTATCTGGATGTTCCCACGCTTCGACAAACTAAATCCAGAAGCTCGTCAGGCGGAGACACCCAGGAGGCGGAGGGCTGAGCCCCAAAGGCCTTGAGGAGCACTGACTCGTCAGCAGAGGGTTTGGATATCCAGCCGCCTCGTTGTTTGAGGATCTCTAAGATGTCTGCAAATGAGACATCATCCGAGGGCGACTTGGGACCCTCTGCATCATCCATATCAGTGTCCGATGTAATAGACTCGGGAGTCCACGTGCTTCCTCTTGCATCGCATCTTCCTTGGGGTTCCTCTGAAGACAACTCGAAGAACCCTCAGGAGGAGGGAACCCCACTGGGGTAACCTCAGGCCTCGGGCTCCGCTGGCTACGGACAGGGAACTGCCAAAGACCCAGTCTCCACGCCCAGGGAAGGTGCTGGTAAACCGGAGAGATGGCGAAGAGGACTTGGCCAAGGCACTCCTCATGGCCCTGAAAGCCGGACCCCAGAATCCTGGGAGTGTCCGGACTCGAGCCGTGATAGCCGGCGGAAGTCCCGCAGCAAGCACCGAGGGGAGGCTCGGAACCAAGCATAGGTCCCAAACATCACCCCGGGTCCAGCCGAAGAAGTCCGTACCAAACTCGGACCCGAAGGCCGGGTTGGAGTAAGGGTCGGAGCCGACCCTGAGATCTCCACCGGCTCCAACAGCACCTGCTCCGCGGAGCGAAGCAGTCGGAGGAGGAATGGCAATGGGTGGGCCAAGGTCATCGGCTCCGAAACCAGCTGGGTCGGAACGAAACAAATTTTGGAAGACTGGGGACTGGAACAGTCTTTGTAGCACCCTGTCTATATCAGAATCCGACATCCTCGAGACCGAGAGGAAATAGAACGGGTTCGAGAAGGCCTCCATCGGCCCCAAAGGGCTAGGGGACCGGCTCGGCGACTCGATGAGTATCGGCGCCGAGGAATACTCACAGCAGATTCCATCGGTGCCGAGGTAGACTTGGCGCCGAGGAGGAAGTGTGTGAGCGACCCTTGTCGGCTCGAGAGCAGCGGAGCCGACGGTGACCCGCCTCGATGCCCCAGCCATCGGCTCCGAAGCCAGAGGAGTCGATACTGGTGGCATCGAGGCAGACCGTTCAACCTCGGCTCCAAGTCTTTGGAGCCAAGGAGAGGCCTGCCTAAGTTTCTTGGCAGTCGGATCCGACGGACTGGTCGGAACCGAAGCCCTTTCTTTTGGCGGAGCAGGAGAGGATGCCAAGGCTTCTTCAAAGGAAGGTTTAACTAACCCCTTAAGAATCAATTTATTTTTCCTCTCCTGGAGGACCCTTGAGGAAAAGCGTGACATACACTGCACGACTCCTGCAAGTGCTTTGCCCGAGACAATATACACAGAGCGAATGATCGTCTGTGATAGACATTTTAAACCCGCATTTGAACATTTTTTAAAGCCCGAAGGCCTAGGGTTTGAGACATGATGTTACACTCACTTTGACAGGAAAGTAAACAACTAAACTCTTGCTGATGATAAAGCTAAGCTTACTGCAAACACTTCCTGTAAAAAGGACAGGGAACTCTAAACCAACTATAGAAACACTAGAGACCCTGTAAGTATTAAGGGTTGACAGTCCGGAAGGCCCTGGATGGAGGGGCCGAAAACAAACTCAACCCAATCACACACAACAATTTTACAATCCAATCGTACACAAAGTTAGCGATAGCCGTTAAAACAGCTTTTGTGAGCAAAATAGCAAAAACTGACAGAAAAGTTAGTTAATAAAACTACTCAGCCCAGCCAGCTCGAGACCACGTCTTCGCAGGGAAGCGGCAAACGAGATCTGGGGGACTGGTAGTGGTGCATCCTGGGATATAGTAAGCTCAGCCAATAAGAGACTTCGCTCTTTGGCATAAGCGTGCCGAGTCGGAGCCGAGGGATCGGCTCCGAACCCATCATTCAGAATGTAGGCGAGATAGGATCACATAACATCTATTTTTAACCAGGAGTTTTCAAAGTATGGTAAACATAGATATGGGTCTTAAATCTTGAGATGAGAAAGGTTTTGAAGATTTGGGAAGTGGGTGATATTAGCTTGCTTCCAGACCTGAAGCATTATATTACTGCATTAACATTGTAATGGAATGTGATGAAGAGGATGGATGGGGTGACCGCAGCAGAGGTAGATGAATAAAAGTAGCAGTCCAACATAGCCGATTATCAATGCAGACAGTTAAAGGACTTTCAGAAAACTTTAGAATTTGTCAAGTTGTCGGACTGCAGGCCACTGCATTGGTCTTGTCTTGCTCTCCTGAGGTGTCTTTGACACCACCTGTAGGCTTCTCTGTATTTCTGTAGTGAAGTTATTGTGTTGATTTTCGTGTTTCCTTCTCAGGCTGTATTTTCATTCTTTCAATAGCTGGCGACGAGTTTTGTCTAATATCTTTCTTTTTTCTTTTTCTTTATGAAATTGTGCATATTTATCCAGACGTTGTAGTAGTAAGGAGCTGAAGATGATCATGACTTCATCTATATCTCTAGCTTGTATAGGTAGTCCCTGTTTATATTCTACAGGATTTTTGTTTGTTGTCCATGTTTAGTCATAAGATTCTTTGCAGTACTGTCCTTGGTCCTGATGTTAGTTGTTTGCTCTTCGAGACAGTGTAGGTTGCCATCATGATTAATGTTTTAACTATGTATAGTTCCACAGCATGTTAAGTTCTGAGGGAGCTTTATTATTATCTAATCCAGAATGGCTTTTTTCCCTTATTTGTTTGGTCTTGTCATGCTGGAACTGTAATTTGCTAAAACTATACCAATTAGGATGGTAATCTAAATGAAATATTTTGGATAATATAGTTAGGTGAAAGCAAATGATAATAAACAGTAGTACCAAAAAATAAGAGATTTAGCAACATACAACATCACAAATTAAAACAATCTAGATAAGCAAGATGCCACTGTACCTGCCAGAGATTTACCTTCAAGATATAAAGGTGTTGCTTTAAGAATGATTATGCAGTTAGATTACAGGTTTGCATACATGCATGCACATGCTTACAGATAGACAGACAGACAGACACAGACACACACACACACACACACACACACACACACACACACACACACACACACACACACACACACACACACACACACACACACACACACACACACACACACACACACACACGTGCACTAGGAAATTCTGATTTTGGCTTACTGCTATCAGTGGCACAGGTAGACTATTCCGGACAATTTTACAGACTCATCAAGTCTGATAAATTAACTGACATTTGTGCAGTAACTGGCATGCTGTCACATTTATGTGACTGAGACAGCATCTTGATCGGTACACAAAAAGGGTCAGTGATTGATGCCTTTCTTACAGTTGTTTCCTTTCTGTATTTTTACCAGTGAGTAAATGTATGACCTAACCTATATAACAATGATAAGTGTATATTCAATACTAAAAATGTGAGGAAAAACAATGTGTCTGGGAAAGACAAACCTAGAAAAGGGAAACATAACTAAGTGCAGCAGTTACGGTAACAAGGGAGGAAAGGTACGTAGGAAAGTTAAATCCAATGATGTAAAAGCAAGCAGGCAATTGGAGAAAGTAGGCAATCAGGCAGCTGGGATCAAAGATGGAAGAAACACTCCCTGGGATTCAATAAACTCCATGTAGGCTTTGTGCAAAGCCTTCATGGAGTTTAGATGTGTGTGTGTGTGTGTGTGTGTGTGTGTGTGTGTGTGTGTGTGTGTGTGTGTGTGTGGTGCGGGGCTAGCAGCAGAAATGCATACTCATGCTACACACCTCTTGTAAGCTAGGTTTCATGACTGGCAATAGTGTTGCCAGCCATGAAACCATGTAAGTGCACATGGATAGCACTCCTGTTTAAATCAGAGTACTGATGGTCCGCGGTTCTGTAAGGAATACCACAGTGATCACCAGGGCTTCACAGATAGCTCTCAATCTATTAATGCATGACATCTGGACAAAGGCCAAAATAATGGAGGGACAATGACCCAGAAATAAGGACACATTTGACATATTTGTCCTACAAAAATGTACTAGCATAACCAAGGGTTTGTGTTAAGATGCACGTTCTGAAAGATTTGAAGTATGAAACTCAAATGTATGTAATATTGAGTCACATCAGTCCTGAGATCATCCCAGTGATCTATAGTACCAGAAAGTCACAAATTTGATAAGGAACACATCTGGACACTCTGTGAAAATGTGGACAGTTGAGAGGTATAAATGTTAAGTATATGGTCCAAACACAGTACATGACAGTGTATCTGCAGTGCAGAGCATTGTGATATCCCATTCCTCGCACTTTGAACTGCAGGTCTGTAAATTATCTGTAACAGTACATGGACTGCCATCTGCAATAAACACTCAGGGAAAGAGGACAGGTGAAACAACCTAATGTACAGCAGATGAGGACACATTAATGGAAGATGACAGTGAAAATACGCATTACGTGACTGTCACACAAGGTGACATAATGGGGAGGATGTCTGTGTGAGATAAGCATCTGACATACAATTGGGGTAGGGTGCATATTGTGAAGCTGAGCGAACTGATTTGCTTGAATATGAGTGTAATCTCAGCAGAGGTCTCCAGCAAGTGGGACACAGGTAAAAGCTCATGGATAGCATTAAAAGAACAAATCAGTATCTTGGACAACATCAGAATAATACCACCAGTAATCCCATGCCTCTAACATAACATATGTTATTTAAAGTGATCAGAGATTCTGCACAAACACACTTGTACACCTATTATGATATGTCCACACTCTATGAGATTAACATGGCACACTGCTCTGGCACTGTAACATCTGCTGGAGCTGTGGTAGGGCCACTGCTATACCTGTACTCAACAATATGATCAATAGAGGCTAGTTGACTGGTGTACGTGGTATAAATACATATACACACACACACACACACACACACACACACACATATATACACAAATATATATATAGATAGATAGCACAATCCACACTGTCACAAATGTTATCTGTGCCATTAATGCTATCAAACAGTTATGTATGTACTGTGTGGATCACCACAACAGGTAACACACATACATCTGGTGTAACAACTTGATGGGGGTTCTGCACCACTAGACAGTAATGTTTATGCCACTAAGGTATGACCAATTAGCTGTGTGACAGCTCACTATGACAAAGTTGGTACACTTCAGTTACATACCAGTGGAAGAAGTGTAGGGAGGTACATGAAAAAGGGTGCATTGTACTCAGTTATTAGTGTGATGAAGACTGAGAACTAAGGAGGTATTTTGGCCTCTGATGTGGATGTCTTTCACATTCTCAGTACTTGTGTTACATACAAGGAAGTAGTCAGCTCTGTGACCACATGCTGGTAGATGTTCCATTTACTGTCTACCCCACAACACAGGCCATATACCTACTGGTCTGATTATAGGGTGTGATGCCCACATTATACTTGGGTTGTGTGCTTGTTTTCCTGACATAACAAATCCCCCCATGTTTTCTTGTCATTGTAGATGCTGTCATGGCTGTGGCAGCAATCTTTAGTATGTGTTGCTACTGTCTGTATTGTACTAACATCACAGCTGGAGTCAATGAATGCCCACAATCTGTAGTCTCCTTCAGGTAGCTGTTTGGACGCAGAATGTGTATGTCATCAGTGATGTCCATCACTTAAATAACGGACAGGAAAGGGCCTAACAGACAGCCCTGATGTACAGACCTGATCACTGGACCTGAGATATAGGTCACTTCACACATTTCAACATAGTGAGATGCCACATATGTGATACACTAGTCTACCCACTTGGTGATATAGCTGTTTATGGCCACATCTGACAGTGCCGATTGAATACCTCAGTGTGGATTTGTGTCAAATGCTTTGGCCTGGTCTAGTTCCACAGGATGATAGTCTTGTCATCATGCATGCCCTCAATGACCTCTTTGAGGACATCTATCAGATGTGACAGACATGATGTAGCATTAACAACTCACACAGGTCTGTTGCATACAGCCGGGATACTACTAGTTAGTTCATTTAGAAAAGGTCCATGATGACATGTTGGTCTACCTCACAGTTAAGAGTCAGGATGTGTCTATATACGCATGCATCAGGTGCTGTCCCCCTAACTCAGATAGATGCATGCTGATGTACACCGTTCTACAGAAATATGGTCTATATGCAAGGTGTGTTGAAGTATGTATTCAACTATATCAGGAAGGTGTATGTGCTGTGTCATACCATATGCGATCTGTGATGTTGTCACAGCCCACTGATTCTGTGTGATAAGCCTGGATGAAGGTAAGACATTGTATACTGTCTATCTTGATACGGCCTATGGCTTTGACACAATCCCCCCAGGTATCATTGAAAAATTCTCCCGACTGGGAATTAACCCTTATGTCACTAGATGGGTAATTTGGCTCACTGGCAGAACACATACTGTGAAAGTTGGTGACTCAACCTGTACCAGTAGAGCTGTCACCGCTGGCATACCCCAGGGATCTCTGCTTGTCCCTTTACTGTTTGGAATCTATTTCAGGTTAGGTCAGACTAAACTATATAGCCTTTGGCTTACCAAGTTTGCTGATTCATGCGTAATGGGTGCAATCATTCAGTCTACCAATCATCATAACATACTACAGGAGGAGCTAGCACAAACAAATGATTGATGACAAAGCCACATGCTCTAGCAATAAATACAGAAATGTGTCTTTATTTTATCCTTCTGAAAAGTGGAATTCCTTGATAATTACATAACTGATAACAGTCCTGCTATGCTGAAACCTAGTGATGCAAGCACTGGGAACACATGTAGACAGTAATCTGAACTTCATCCACCAAGTGTCCACAATGGTATTGAAAGCTTATGTTGTACACATCATAAGTCATGCCATCATATTCAGATCTTAAAGTTGTATTACAGTACTGCACTCAAACCTCATCAGAACACTAACAGAGTATAATGTTCTGTTTTGCATGTACCTCACCAGACACACTGAGTAGCTGGAGACCACAGGGGTTTCTCATCAAGAAAACACAGGGCCTACAAACCATGCCATGATGAATGTGGATAAAATCCATGTCACTGTAATTGTTATCATAAAGGATGAGGTGACTTCTGTCTGGCCTTCATGTCAGTCTCTGACCCTGCCTTGGGTGCATATCCACAAATCAGATAGAGCTGATGACAACAGCAGTGTCTGTTAAGGAGAATATGGTAATAACAGTTTCCCACATGTGGGTGCAAAAAGCTCTCTGTAATGTCAATCAAGAGCACACACACACACACACACACACACACACACACACACACACACACACACTTGACTGTAGTGAGAACAGAACCCCTACCTATCTAAGTACGCAAGCTCCACAGCTCAAGTTTGAAGGGGATTACAACAGCAGTGTCTGTTGAGGTAAATATGACAATAACAGTGTTCCACATGCTGGTGTACAATACTCTCTGTAATGTAAAGCAAGAGCACAAACACACACACACTCAGTTGACTACAGTGAGAATAGAACCCCTATCTTTCTAAGTGCACAGACTACAGAACTCAGTATTTTACACAAGCGCTACAGCACAAGTCTGACTTTAACAAGAATGCATGTTAACTTGTAGTGGATGACATCAGCAAGTCATGCTGGAGAGAAGATGTTGGGAGGCCTACATGAAATGGATGTATAGGCATGTGCAAGTATCAAAATACTATCAATCGATGGCACTAGAGCAGTAACTGTAGGATACATACTTCTGCATTTCTGTCTAGAAACACACACTCACACACACACACACACACACACACACACACACACACACAAATGACTGCAGTGAGAACAAAACTATTACCTATCTAAATACACAGACAATAGAACTCACTACTTTACTCAAGTTCCATGGCACAAGTCTGACGTTTGCCTAATGGCACTAGGGTGTTTACAAGCCTAGCCATGTAAAAAACAAGTACCCTTACTGAGCATAGTTAGACAGCCATTGTTAGAGCGATTTTGTGATCAGCACCGATTGGCCCTATCCATGAGGGGCATAGGTGCCACCCCAGGGGTAAATTTACAATCACCCATCCAGTTGTTAAGGTTGTTTCTGAATACGGTCATTGAGAAGCACTTTTGCACATGCAGTGGGAGCCTATTACAGAGGAGTGGCAATCGCTGGGAGATATATCTGTCTCCCCAGCATGTTCAGCATGTTCTATTTATGTCACAGGTAGATAGATCCCTGCAGCAAGTTATTCTTGTCCCATTTGATTTTCAAATGTTCAGCATTTCCAGTAGGACAGGGTCTGAGACTGCTCTGTAGGCCAGGCAGAGGTCACCTCTCAGCAGCTTCCATGATACTGAGTACAGTGACAGGTCTTTCAGTCTATCCATGTATGCCATGTTTTGTAGGCCCTGGAGTCTCCTGGTCACAAACCTCTGTGTTTTTTAAAGTGCTGCAGGTGTCTGCTGAGGTACAGACAGAAGGGGAGCATTGTACTCAATAAGTGGCTTGATAAGAGTAGAGTACAGCAAAGCCAGGACCTCCCTGGTCTTGGGTGTGATGGCCTTTTTTATGAGGTGCACAATGTAGAATGTGTGTCTCACCACAATGGACACATAGTGACTGAAGTGTAAATTGATATCAACATGTGTTCTCAAGTCTCACAGCACTGTGGTTGAGCTTAGAAGAGTGCTATGTACTTCACTGCTAAAGGGGGCAATATGAATCTTTTGCTTTACGGTTCAGTCAGTGAGTTTATCACCAATCATTTGTCTGTGTCAGCCCATTCCGTAATAAGTTAACATCACTGGAGGCTCTATATGATAGTCATCTGCAAACTTGGTAAGCCACAGGCCACCTATCTTTGCCTGGGCTTCATAGAAATAGTTTCCAAACTGTTGAGGGCCCAGCACAGATCCTTATGGTATTTCACTGGTAAGTGGTCTAGTGGTGGAGGTGCAATCCTCAACTTTGACAGTGTGTGTTCTGTCAGTGAGCCAGTTGGCTATCCATCTAGTAATGTATGGTTTAATTCCCAGATGGAAGATTTTCTTTCTGATACCAGAATGGGGGGGGGGGTAGTGTCAAAGGCCTTGGATAACCCATCCAGGTCTTTGGAGTCAGTATCAAAGAAGCCTACCAGGTTTAATAAGCAAGCTCTACCCTTGACAAAACCAAATTGGGTCAGGCCAAGTATGTTGAAGGGCACCTATGGCCCTGTGGATAAGGTCCATGCTGATTCCTTCCCTAGCCTTGCATATAACGCTTTTTAGGCTTATGGGTCTTATGGGTCAATAGTTCGAGTTCTGCATGTTACCAGATTGATGTACATTGCATATCACACATTTGATATTAATTTCTGTAGTGTAGGTGATATATGTGGGGAAAAAGTACTGAGACACCAGGGTAGCAGTGTTTGGGGGCGGCAACACATAGCTATATTGTAAATATGCAGCATACTGTTAGATAGCTTGTTATGTTCCCACATGTAATTTCATGTCATAGAGAGGAAATGGACAGTAAACAGCAGTAACACATAATAATATTTACTTTTCCATAGCTCGGCAAGCAGTAGATTTGCGCAATGGTTGCCAAAGTGTTTGCGCATGTGAGACACCCATTTTCCTTACTTACCTGTTTACACATAGTTAAGCAGTGTGCAAATATGAGCCACATTGCTAAAGTCTGAGAGTTAGTATTGAGTCTATGAAACAGACCTGCTGCTTAACTGACTCTGTGGCAGCAGCTGTAAATGCATTGACATATCTCTTTTTGAGAGCAGATGATACTAGGTTTGAATCCAGGTGTATCTAATACTTTTAAATAAACATTGATAATGCAATGACATGAGTTATTTATAGTACATGTGTTGGCGTAATGCATTGGGGTTAAGCTTCATTGTGTGGAGGTAACCACAGCATTTTGACACTGCTCATCATCGCTGTGCACTGGTGCAAGATATGCACCTTCACGCAAACATAACACCCAAAAAGTGAAGGGATTCTTTGCTTTTTCTGCTATTTGTCTGTTGTATGTGATTCTATTTTTTGACCAGATTAAATGTGTTAAAATGAGATAGACAGGAAAGTGGTGAAATGGGGAGCAAGCAGGGTGAGGAAGAAAGGGAAAGCAGTGCAGGAGGGTGATAAGAAAGAACGATAGCTATCCATTTCTTTAGCAGTATAAACTGAAAATATGAGCAGAATATTAACTGAATTTGGACTGTCACCTCCACAAAGAGTGATGACTACATTGTAATTATGTTGTAGAGCCAGTTTGGAATGAATGGAGTGTGTCCAGAAGACACATGTGAAATGGACAACTATGTAAGGGTCAATTTTTTTTTTCATTTCAAAAAGAGAGGAATGTTGGGAAAGGGACATAGGTATGTCTGGGTCAGGAAGGTTAGGTAGGTGAGGAAGCAAATGCAAGCATAAAAGACAAACAAGAGAAGAGACAGGGATGGTGATAAACACAAAAGGTTGGGAGGCACCATGATTGGGGTGAGGTAGGGGACAAAGCAAGCTCATACCCATCAAGTTTGGAGACAGTAAGAATTGAGTCCTCACCCCTGGACTGTCATAATTGTCACCTTACTCCATTGGTGATGGAGTGCTTGATGTCTCCTCTTTCTCCTATGCACCATGAGGGAGAGAAGCATCTCCATCTGGTGTAGACATACACCAATGATTTTGCCCAAGACCCTGTACACCATCCCTGCCAACTTGCTGTGGGTGATGAAATCACCACGTCTGCCACTGCTCCAGGAGGGTACCACTGCAACAGCTTCTGGGAAAGTATTACCTGAGGGTGCAGGTAGTGCCGTGGCAGCAGAGGAAGTGCTGCCATGTTGACTACCAGACGTGCTGGGCATGCAGGCTGATCCACTGGGGCTGGCCTATCTCACTGTGTTGTGTAGCATTAAGTAATGTAGTACACATGGATGACATGGAGACCTCTTGATGCATAACAGAAAATAAAAAAGAGAGATAACGGTTGGGGTGAGAGAAAAAAAAGAGATAACGCATTGTATGTCACCTATGATGGTACTAATTTTAACACAAATATACAACTTTATCTGAAGTATTATATTTAAGTATACGTCCTAACAGATACACACTATACTATAGACTGTTGAAAATAATCCTTGAAATGTGCATATAATGCATATATGTGTGTTCCAATTATACAGATTACAGTTTACAGCAGGGCATTTGTGCCACTGGTTTAGAGTTTTTAATTTAATTTAAATATCATTGAATAAATAACAGTACTGCATAGTTGGGAATTGTGGTATTTGAACCCACAACCTCTGACTACAGTCTAATATTGGACTGTTATAATTGGTTTGTCCTACAGACTAATGCTTGCTTGCTTACTTGCTTTTACAGTTGGGATATGCATGCTCAGCTTGATACAACTCTATAAAATACCAAATAAAAAGCTATCTTTACCATTTAATGCTACAATAACACTTCTCTTCTGCTGCATACATATCACTTGCTTTCCTCAGTCTCTCCATTCGAACAACATGAACTTGCTTATTGAACTCACGCTCATTGGCAGCTGAGGGAAGAAAAGAAAAGAGCAGAAGAGCATTATGCATACTGGTCTTGCCTATATTAAGCTTTCTAAGTCTTACAAATACTCTCTTAATTTCATACTAATACAGCTGTGGGATGTCCGCAATCTCAAATTCCTCCAACCAGTGGTTGAGATTATCCCTTTTTCTCCTGTGTAGGGCATTAAAATAATGCCTGCTTTGTTCTCCAGTGCATGGAATACCAGTGGCACTGGATACAGCCTGCACCAAACTATTCCATGCCTCAGACTTGTACTGGAAGCCAGAATAGACCCCTGCAGAAGCCTTTGGCTGTGGGGCTTTGTCAGAAGTCCAATAAATATCCTGTACTCCTGGACACCCCACCTCTGTACCCTAAACCTGGCAGCTTCCCCTCTAATGCCAGCCATGTCTACCAGCCAAACTAGAGCAATGGAGACAGAAGCTTTCCCACCAATTCTAGTTATCGCGTTTACTGGTAGTGTGCAAACCCGAGCAATGTGTTTGTGCAATGTTAAGTAGAGAGCAGCAGTACCAAGCAGGGAGGAATTAAATAATTGCAGATGGAAAGTTAATCTGACACTTGGTCTTAGCTTGAGGAGTGTCTACTGATGTAGTTTGGAAATAAATATTGGAAATTGGAAAGGAACTGTTACGTGAGTTAAGTTTATAGACATGTACTGGCGGCATAAATGTAATGACCTGACACATTTGTTTTATCTTTATACACTGAGAAATTTTACTTTTACACTGTGGGATAAAAAACCTAGACATAACAGACAAAACATTTTCTTCCACAGCTTTGATTTTATATCTTTGCCACAGAAGGAGTGCTGCACAGACATTGTCAGGAATCATACATAAATACGGATGACAGTATCAGCTGTTACACACGTATGTGTGTGAACTGACAAGGTCATTGGATACAGATCCAGTTGTGTATGTGTCTTAGGTAATTGTGAAGACCATGCAAGCCCAGATAGCAGAATTATACTTGCAGAACTACAGTACACACTATACCCCCAGTCATACATCTGAAAACATAACAATGATGTCTCATCTCTCATACATGTAATTCATATCAGCTCTACTATCTAAAGTGTTACAAGTGAGAGTGAATATAATGGGAAGTGGAACAACTGAGAGAGAGAGAGAGACATGTGTGTGTGTGTGAGAGAGAGGAACAAAGTTTAAATATTGTTCTTATAAACTTTGATTGAAAGTGATATGAAATCTAAAACTCAAATGCATGTCATTATCTGAAGGAAATAAAACTCTGAAACTCAAATGTATGTCATTATTTGGTAACTTCTGTCTCCAATGACTGGTAATAAACCAAACCTTTAAGAGTAAGAGGCCAAAATATAAAGTAAATACCTGGATTTTTTTAAATTTTAAATTTTGGATGTAAAATGCTTCCTCCAATGCCATTAACATATACTACAGCAAGTATGAAACATTAGGTGGAGGAAATATTTTGCATCAAAAATACATAAAAAAATTAGATAGTATTTAAAAAATACATAACTAAGTAAAACACAACAACTTAATGCCCTTCCACCCAGGACCATATGTATGGAAGTCCTACACTTGCACCTGTTGCCACAAGAATAATGAAATAACACTTCTATTTTTCAGTTTATTGCTATAAATTGCACTCTCGCAGCAGTAACAAAAAAGGCTGCATACCCTGTACTACAACCCAGGACCGTCTGTACTCCAGACCTACACTTAACACCTGCTGCCACAGGACTAGTTACATGACATTTCCTAATTAACTAATCATTCTTAAGATCCCTGTGTTAATTGCCACTTAGCAGGTTTGCATTGTACAACACAAAATTAATTAAATTTATCTGGTTTCAATTATTGGCTGTCTGGGTCCTGTTTACAGGTGTTCTGTCTGGTTCCTGGGTGGGCCATTTGTCCAGTTTGCACATTTCCATACTTCACGCAAATTAGATAAGTATAGCCAAACCCATTCATTTTCCTCAGTTTTTCGTGTGTGCACTAAGCAGGGCATCACACAAATACTAGCCACCCCCCCCCCCAAAAAAAAAAAAAAAAAAAAACAAGAAAGAAAAGAAAAAGAACAAAGGAACAAGTAGTTGAAATGAGGAAAAGCATTCTATGACATACACACTAGAAAATGTTGGATCACGTGAGATATTTCTACATAGATCTGGATTGAACTCAATCCAATGAATCTTCAGAGCATAGGAAGGGTATCTTATCTCTCTTTGCCTCACAAACAGCTTTGCAGCAAGGTGCTGAAATTATTCTGCATATAACCAACTGCATCATCATCTACAGTAATATGAAACCATACAACTGTTATTTGTACATGTATTATTTTTGGACGTAGTGCATTAAGTGAACAAACAACCACTTATGACTACTGCTTGCAAATATACAGCACTGTCTTAACTCTCTATGTTCGTTGGTCATTCTTCTTTTATCTGACCAGTAATCTGAGACTTGCAGTCTGTAAGCTAGTCTATATCATTGGCCTTAATATGTGTGATGATATTAAATGGAAACAATATCATATGCAGTTGCCAACAAATAAAGGGGAGGTTGGATGTTAATGAACAGCACCTGTGAAATGTGTGCTGCTTACTTGCATTTCCAACCTTACATCTAACATTTTGTTAGTCTAACTTGACACATCCACTGGATATAGGGCAGCCTACGGTGCTGTTGTGTTTTCCTTCTCCCAACCAGTAAGCATTTACAGTTGTAATCCATTTGAAACAAACACTGAGGCAGTGCATGCACTAGGTTCACATTTGCTACACGAAGCCACATATTTGGGATTCAGCAGTTCTAATAAGTTGACACTTGATTTGCATCTTCACCATGCTAACATCCCTGAATCTACACCATATAAAAAGGCAACCATGTAGCAAGGAAAACTGAAGGTAAAGAGACATGTTTATGTGGAAAACGCAGAACAGAGGCTATTACTTTGGGATATATGTGCATAGAGGATTACTGACCTTAAGAAGGTATGCTTGTATTTTGTCAGCTATATACTGCATATGCTGGAATGTAATTAAGAAAACTCTGAAGCAAATGCTTTTACACTTTAATCTGTATGCATTAGTTAGAAGTGTACTGATGCCATGGACATGTTTGTCAAGGCACTTCACTGGAATACATGATTGGTAATACCTTAAAATTGAATGTTCTGTGATAAATCTGTAGACATGTTTCAGGGAAAGTTCATTTGATAGCACCTTTAGCATTTCAAAGATGATTTGTTAGCAAAATGTGTAATTTGCCTGTGCTTTTTGGGGAGCAGCAAAGCTGCATTTCTGTTATGGCACAAACAAGGATATGTTGCTATTATTACTCTCCTTTTTTTTGCATCCAGCCCATTATTTGCATTTCAAATCTCTAAATTATTTTATGTTTCTTCAGTGGGTAATACTGAGATGCTACCTTTTCTGCTTTATCTGAGAACAGTTATTTTGTAGTTATGTGATACTTATGTGTATTATCCTTCTGCTGTCTTTTACGACACCTAGGACTACGCCACCCATGCATCTCAATCCTCAAAGACCATCTTTCACTGATGCTGAAAATCAGGTTATTGTTGATGCTTTTAGACAACATGATCACTTCCTGCTTCAAACGGGACGAGGAGGTATGTCATGCAGAACGCAGATTTGGTGGCAGATTGTTGACAATGTTAATGCTATGGATGGTCATGGCAGGACATATGAGCAGGTGCACCAAAGGGGAACTGACATAATCTCATCTGCACAGAGGATAGCAGCTGCAATGGGCCATGATCAGATGGGTAACAGGGGGGCCTGCTATACAGCCATCACTAACACCAAATGAAGAGTTCCTATCCACTGTCTGGGATCCAGACAGCTCCCAGGAAATTGCAGAACAGCATGTCCTTGACATTGGTGCAACTGTTTCAGGGACAGCAAGCATGTCCAGGTAGGCTTTTGTATCTCAATTGTTGAATACTGTTGTATAGTAACAATTTAAATCAGTACATTACTTCTGTTTCACAAGAAGTTTTTTTTTTTTGGGGGGGATAAAGTTTGCTATAGTTAGCACATTCTGATTTATTAGCTTAAGTTGGAGTTGTCATCCAAGTTTTTGTTGAAAGTATAGTTAATGGGCATATAAAAGAGTAAAAGTATTACTTCCAGTGTTACTGTTAATTGTGATGATGTTATCCTTACCTCTTGCTTAACTTCTTCCAGGACCATCTGGCATGCAGAAAATACCCTCATGTACAGATGGTGAGCCAAGCATTTTTATGTCAGTACTGATGAGCAATTCAAAGAAATATTTTAGTGTGTGATGTTGATGTCTGGACTGTTGTGTGTATTGCTGTACTGTCTAACAGTGGCAACACTGTTATTTTTGTTAGCATGTATTAAAGTATAGTAGTTTAGGTATTAATTGTTCCTGTGTTTGTTGCTTATTATCACAGGTGATCCTGACAGTGGAAGTGTGGGACTTCTACCACCAGATGTCAGAGTATCAGCAGACTCTGATGATGATGATGGCCAAACAGAGGCACAGTCGGGGTGTGCAGTGGATGAATCTGACACTGAGGTTGACATACAGCCATCCCATGAAATTCCATTGGACACAGTCAGTAGGCCTACGCCTACCCATTCCAGTGAGTCCTCAGATATTGGACAGGTAGAGGGTGAAGCAAGTGCTCAGGGAAGTGTGACTATTGCGGCTTCAGTGCCTGTTGATTCTGGCTTTAGCCAAAGTGTGGGCACGGTACCATGCAGGAGGGTCGTTATGCAGTGCTCAGAGGAGGTCTGCTGTCCATCCTCCACTTGATCCAAGTGTCTCTTCCCATGCCACTCAACTTGTGCTTAGGGCCATCATTGAGGCGCAGGCATGTTCCCATAGTTGCTTCAGAGAAATGTTTAGGGTTGTAGATGTGGCACAGGCTGACATGCGTGACTGCCTCTACCATGTTGTTGATTCAGTGGATCAAATGAATGACACATTGGAATGAATGGTGTCTGTGATGGAACAAGTGGTGTCGGTGATGGAACATCTGCTGGGAGGGGGACAGCATCCTCATGGGCGTAGATCAGCCACATCAACTGCTGTCAGCCAACGTGACCATGCCCAATCATGCTGCCATAGTGGCAGTACTTCCATTGCTTCATCAGTGGGTGAGCTATCCACACCCAGACATGGGAGGCCATGGGGATATCCTCGTGAGGGGAGCTCGTCCAGCAGACATTTAGTCACATTCAGGTAGCAGCAGTAAATCGACTGTGGACATGGAATTGCCAGTGCAACTGTTGGCAGAGACAGTTCTCGTGTTTGGAGATGACAAAGATGAACTGCCATCTCTACCACGCACAGCTCACACTTGTCCAACATAATAAGATGTAGAGCTAGCACAGAGCTTGGCTGTGTTCATGCAGACACTCACACTCTAATTTCACATGGAGGACCCATACAGACACACACAACAGTTACATGATTCAGCCATGTAGTTTAAAACTCATTTTGTCTCACTGGCCATTTGTTGGTTTATCCAAATGTCTACCTGCTTCTCTTTCTTACACACACTTACCGACCTTTTCTGTCAGTCTAGGCTTCCTACCCTCAACACAACATCCTGTGCAAGTGATGATAACTGTGCCATATTCCTGTTTTGTATCTTTTGGATTCAGGGATACACAAATATGTGTCTGATGCTCAGGGTGCATAGCTGACTAACTGCTTGGTATATCTGTATTTGTGATGTTGAACTGGTAATTGTACCTTTGACTTATATTGGTCTACGAAAATTAGACAGTTGATAGCATAAAAATTTTCCAACTCTATTGTGAATGAACGTATGAGGGTTGTCAAGTCTGAAACTGAAATGTGTATCATTACTTCCTAACTCCTCTCTTTAATGAAATTCCATTACAAACATATAATGCTAAACTGAGGGCATGCAGTGATCATCACTACTTTTGAGAGGTATGACTGTGCAAATCTTTGATGCCTGAGGCCTACTACTTAATAATGGACACATATAAGTCAAATAAGCCTCTACCGTCATATGTTAAGGTCATTTCTATGCAAATCTCCCACCTTTTACTTGTTTACACTACCAAGTAACAAAATTCAAGGATATGCCACTCATTCATATTACTACACAATACATTACAGATTCAATACTTACCTTGTAAATCCAGCAGTTGCAAAAGTTTTAGTTCAGGCTTGACTCTGTCTGATGCTGGCCACAGCTAGATTGGTCTTTTTGAATCTTTTTAAAGTTTTTTTCAAGATTTTACCTGCTGGTATTTAGGCCCTGCTGCTTATTTGTACCAAACTGAACTTAGGTGGGCTACCAGCCACAACCCTGAGATGAGATACCAGTTGACTAGAGGCTTCCGAGCTTCCAAAAAAATGTAAGTTACTGGGGTTTTTTTTTTTGCTTATTTATATCATTTACTGCACTTTTTATTGCCTGCCACCTACTTTTATACTGTATTTACTTACTGTGTACTAAACTACACTGCTCTACTGCAATTGACTGCATTATTGCACCCGTTAACTCAAATTTTATTGCTGTTTTCACTGTTTACAAAGCTTTTTTTGTTAGTTTCTCTGTTTGTTAAGTGTTTACTGGTATTTTCACTGTTTTTAAGGTATCTGTTCTGCTTGTTGTGGTTTTCCCACCAAGCAGTGTTTAAATAACTGATCTGTTAATGGTTTAAAACATTCTTTAGAGCCTCCTTGCTGATTTTCTGCTGTTTTAAAGTTTTTTTAGTGTCTCACTGATATTTTTCTGTTGTTTAAACATTCTTTAGGGTTTCCTGCTGAAACTAGGGTAGCTAGTAGCTGTAGCATAGTCCAGACACAGGCTTGCTGCTTCTGGAACTGTTTGTAGTGGCTTATTTGTTCTGAGCATATTTTCCAGGCCATCTTAGAATGGAAGGGTGCTATCTGCACTTTTGTGAGATAATTGTGCTGATTGGGACCTGTCTGGTAGAGGGAGACCAGTCTAGGGTTTGGAATAAGCACCCTCATTGGTCCTTTTGAATATTTTTAAAGTTTTTTTCAAGTTTTTAGCTTCTGATATTTAGGCCATGCATTTGAGGAGGTTTCTGCTTGTTTGCGTGTCACGCAGCATCGCACACTGCCGCACAGTTGTCCATTAAAGCTGGACAGTTACATTTAACAAATTTTCCCTACAACACAGGCAAAACTATCCATCCACTGAGCTCCTCCATGATCGATACTGAATAGCCACCCTTAGTGACAACAGTCTTCAACTTACCAGTATAGACAGTTGGACTACCCTTGTTTCTCCTGCCAACTTTGTTGACTTGGGTCTCTTGAAGCAGTGTAGCAATTGCCTCATGTACACAGACAACCCTCTGCTAATAATACACTCTAGTACAGAGTGGGAGAGATGTATTTACACCAGGAATCTAGAATCCATGCTCGCTCTCACTCAAAACAGTAACATTGAGAAGGTTGTCAACTCACCCACCACTACTTATGCTCATAGCACCATTACTCAAACACATACCACTATTCATACACATAGTATGCATTGAAACACCAGAGACCTCCAAAACGGAAGTCTGCTGCAACTAACACAGTCCCCACAGCACCCATGACGCAGACACACAGCAACACCAGTGTCTCACCCACCAAGTCAGTAAGGAGTAACTCTCAAAAAAACACATTTCCCATCACTGGAGACTCAAAAGTGAGACACCTGGATGTCCCACTCACCAGGTTGGACAAGGAGAATGTCACAGTCAGCTGCCTGTCTCATGCCAGGATTCATCAGATCACTCATGCACTCAGGTCTCTCAGCAACAGGTACCGTTATGACTCTGTCACAGTACATGTTGGTGGGAATGACCTGAGACATCCCTCAGTGGACTATACAAAGAGAGGCATGGTTGAGCTCTCTGAGTATGTGTTCCAGGCAGATATGTCCCTATCATCCAGCAGTACACTACCCTCACCTAGAATGATGTCACGGTATAAACAAAAATGATTGATTTCAATATCTGGCTCAGTTTTTGGTGTGACTCAAAGGCGATCCAGTTCCTGAAAGCCTTGGAAGCCATGGTCAACAAATCTCGCTGCTTTACCAGAGATGGTTTGCACCTGGCACTTCTAGGCTTCCGGCTGCTGGCAAAGGCTCTTGCCTCCCCCACAGTGCCATTTTTAGGCAAGGCCTCAAAAACAACATTGCAGATATGAAATTAACTATCAGAACAAAATAAGGGTCATGCTGCTAAATGCTAAGAGCTTAAACCAAAAACTGCACTCCCTAGAAGTACTTCTGTCACTAGAAGATGTAAATGTCTGTGCAGTCACAGAATCCTGGTTCAAGGCCTCAGAGAGTACCACAGCCTTGCAAGGCTACAATATCTTCTACACCTTTAGACCGCAAAATGAATGCGTGAAAAGCAAAGGAGGTGGTGTTTCAATCTATATTAGAGATAAATTCACCTCCCATCTAGTTAGACTTGGCAACTCCATGGAGTTACTCCAGGTCCAGGTTACAGTGGTAAGACCCTCATTCAAGTCATAGCTAGTTACAGATCCCCCTACATGGGTCATGACACCCACAAATCCTACTTGACCAAACTGGAGACAATCCAAATTTTACCAAACACACTGGTTATGGGGGATTTTAATTATCTCACCATCAACTGAAAAACCTATGCTAGCCCTAACTCACTAGCACAGAAGTTCCTTGACTATGTTAATTCAAATGCCCTGGAACTAATTGTCTATACCCTGACAAGGGGGACAAACATTCTGGATCTGGTCCCCACCAACATGTCAAACAGATGCATTGTTGCAACTGTCAGACGCTCATTAGTTAAAAATTACCACAAACCAGGCACCTTCGGGCTGGCACTAATACCAGAACTTACACAGGGTGAAATCAGACTAAAAACATCACCAAAGCAAATTATACCCTCGTATGTGAAGGTAAAAATGCATTCTAAGCCCCACCCCAAGCTGGAAGTGGTAACAACTACACCAAAGCTTACACTAAAGCCCTGTACAATCACTTTCATAAGTGTATCAACTCAGCCATAGCAGAAAGAATCAAAGCCAGAGCCCCAAGTAAAAACAAGCTGCCATGGTGAACATCCAGCATCAACAAACTTTACAATAAATGGAAAAAGTTGCTGGCCAAGAAAACAAAGGCAGGGCCCCAACAAAGGAAAAGCAAATAAGACAATTTGTCAAATTCTCCAAGGGCTCTTTTGAGAGAAACTTAGCAAGTACAGCCAAGGATAATCATAAGGCCTTTTAGAGCTATGTACACAACCTAAAGGGTAGCACCCAAGTATGTGCAGAACTAGTGGCCAACAGTATCACACAAACTGACCCCACAGAGATAGCAAACCAGCTAACGGATAGGTTTGGTGAAAATTTCACTCCCTTATCCTCTCCTAACTTAGAGAAAATCCCCCCAAATTTTTCCCACACCCTAAGTATCTGAAGAGAAGGTCCTCAAAGCCTTGTCCACGGAGAAAAACACAGCTTCTATGGGACCAAATGACATCCCAGGATGTATTCTAAACATGAACTAGCATCACCACTAAGTATCCTTTTCAATCATTGCCTAACCACAGGCTTTGTTCCTGTGGAATGGAGAACAGCTACAGTTATTCCCCTTCACAAAGGTGGCATTGTAATAGACCCGGGAAATTACAGACCCATAAGCCTGACCAGCCTCATCAGTAATGTCATGGAACATATTATGGACCTCATAAATAAAGACATAGGTGACCTCCAAACCCTGGATCCTACCCATTTTGGCTTCAAGGACAGATCCTGCCTGTTAATCTGGTGGATTTCTTTGAAAATGTGACCAAAGCCATTGATGAGGGCAAATCTGTGCACACAGCATACCTCGACCTGGCAAAGGCTTTCAACACAATCCTACATGCAGGCATTACTGGCAAACTTAGAAAACTGAATGTAAACCCCTTTATTGTAAGATGGGTTGCCAACTGGCTCACAAACCAGACACACACTATCAAAATTCGTAACTCCACATCAGTCATCAGACCTATTACCAGTGGGGTGCCACAGGGGTCAGTGCTGGGCCCCTATTCTTTGGTATATAATTCTCAGAAGTTCAGGTCAAAACTAAGGGGTTGTGCCAGACCAAGTTTGCAGATGATTGCAAACTAGGTGCAATCATTGAATCCCCAAATGATGTCAGTATACTCCAGGAGGGTCTCCCATAGACCGTAGACATTATCTTTCCCTTCGGCACAGTGTCACCTCACACTATCAAAGCAACAACAATACCTTAAGCACCCATAAAGTGGTAAGGAACCTGGGATCACAAGTTTACTGCAACTTTAACTTTGACCACCATGTGTCAACTGCAGTAAGGAAGACTTTCTACGTAACACACTTGATTAGTAAAGGCATTGCCTTGAGAGCAAAACATGTTATAACCCCCCAATACTTGGCACTTATCCGGCCCATAATTGAGTATAACGTCCCGTTTGGCATGTAGCATACTAAACATCTACAGCAATTAGAGAGGCATCAGACATTTCTAACAAAGAAGATCAAGGGGTTCTAGCATGTGCCTTACACAGACCGACTGAGGTCCTATCTCCCAGCAACTGCCGTGTCTCTGGAGCAGGCTACCAATTCATGTGAAACAGAGCACCTCTATGACACTGCTCCAAGAGGAATCTGGATGAGTGGAGGGGAATAGAGCATACAACCCTCCTGGACATGGGCAGTCATCACTAAATACAGTCTTGGGTACTATCATTTCTATGGTATTACATTGGGATGAAGCACCTATGCTTAAAATGATCTCCGGGTCGACACTCAGCCTAGTAATCTCCTATGACCTATGTTTAAACAAGCTAAACAGCCATTCTGAATTATTATGAAGTATGCATATTCACAGTAAAAGAATGAAAGGTAAGCATGGAACAATGCACTACACTAGGCTGAAGGACTAGGCTGACTAGCCAGAAAATAAGAAAAAAACTAGGGAAACAGCATATGAAAGTATGCCAATAAAGACAAAAGCAAACAAAATACTCTATTCACAGAGGACTCACTGTGTTAGTAGGAAGTTGTATTCAACTCAGTCTTCAGTCAGATAAGGGAGATAAAAGAGCCAGTGATTACAATAACATACATAAGCACACATTATCATCACACACACTTCTTTTCTGAAACTCTGGTAAGATAATGGTAGAGTATTCTGATGACACTGTACTTCTGGCTTCATTTAGTGATATTCAACAAACAGAAAAAACGCTGACGTTCATCCTACACAAGGCACTGTAACACCTAGCATTCTGATTCACCAGTAAAAAACACCATTTGGTGGTTGAGAGGAGAAGACGAAAATAAAAATACTGGATTTACATAACTGAAATTACAAGGTGACTGAGCTGCTTCCTGGATGGAAATGCTTGGTGTAAAGGTATATCGAAGCTTGACTTACTCTATGCAAGCCAGTTAAGCAGTGTTCAAGGCAATTCAAAGACTTAAGGCACTCTATTAAATAAAAAAAAAAAAATACAACTTATGGTTTAAAAATAGCTGTTAGTTCCTTTGTGCTCTTAGCACCAATGCAAGGCTTTATCGTATTCACCTGTCTGTTTCAGTACAGCAAGGAAAAGATGACCTGCACTTGCAATAAGACTCAAGCAAGAGGTTCTCCGGTTCGATTCTCGGCTGGGGTGCCTTTTGTGCGGAGTCTGCATGTCCTCCCTGTGGTCGTGTGGGTTTCCTCCAGGTGCTACGGTTTCCTCCCACATCCCAAAGACATGCAGTAGGTGGATTGGACACTCTAAATTGGCCCTAGGTGTGTGTGTGTGCGTGTATGTGCCTTCTGTGGAAGGTTGGGCGCCGGGCTGGCAACTCGACACCGTAAAACTCCACTGCCAATCATGAGTGGACACATGATCTGCTGTGGCGACCCCTAACTGGGAAAAGCCGAAAGAAGAAGAAGAAGAAGATACACAGGGGCCAGCAAATCTGTTTGCAACTCGTAGTCTGTCTGCCTACTTATGGCTTACTCTACCCTTGTGAGTAAGTGGTTTTCAATGTCAAACTGCCTACTGCCTCCAAAAAATGCTGCCAGCACTAATCTGACTTTCTAAGTAAATACTGGCCTCACAGACAGCTAGAACTTCGGACAACTGTTGTTACAGTTATTGGATAAAAAAGGAAGAAAAATCAGAAGGTCATGCATTATTTACTGTTGCTTCTGAACACTGAAACTCACTGCTTTCAAAGCTTTGCAGAGTTACTGCATGAATAAATTCAAAACTAAACTGATAAATCTGTGCTTCAAAAAACTATGTGACAGTACGTGAATATTGCTTACAGAATTCACCCTGAGCCTAATAACTCCCTATGTGCTTAGTCAAAATATTCCTTTCTTGGAGAGTTGCCATTTATTAAAGCTGAATGTGCTACATTGTTAAGTGATTATACTGTACATAAAGTAGCTACATATCTCATAATGGCATAAACACAGCATATCCTTAGTGTTTCTGGAACATTTTTGTCATTTATTTGTATGTAGCTCTCATTTACTTTTATCACTGTCACTAACTTCTGATTCTATGTACAGTATTTTTCGCACTTCTGTATATATTTTGTAGATTGCTTTTTCAAGATTGTCCTTGTAAAATGAATACTTTTTCAGGATGATTTTCAAAGTAAACTAATTAAAATTAATGAGTTAATAAATAAACAAATGTTACACACACACACACACACACACACACACACACACACACACACACACACCTATAATGTTTTATCAGTGTTAATAGCAATTATGGTATAATACTACAGCACATACTGGTGACCTAGCTGAAGTGGACTATAAGGTGAAATACATTTAGTCTGAATTAGGTCTGTAAATACCTTCAGTTTCATATCTGTTCTGTTACAGATCACACATCAAGGCTGCTCTGTAACTGAAAACGTACTACACCACTTTCTAGCACATTAATCTTTACACCCTAATGCTACAATTCTAGCACGTTCTTGATTTTTTTATGTCAGTTGACATGTTCTTTCCAAGTCTGATCCGAAAGACATCCCATAATGTGAAATTTGAAGAATTCAAGGTTAAGAGAGGAAATATTTTATGGCTCTGCTCCCAAGATGTTCCATAGGCAGAAGGCTTGTACAACTAGTACATAATGAAATGAAATATTGGAAGGATCAGACAGATAGACCAAGACGTTTTCTTTCTTGGGAATCCACTTGCATTTTCTACTTCCAAAGGGACATTATTTCTCTCTGACTCACACATTTTAAATCATCTCTAGCCTTCTGTCTGGAATGCATTATGACTATTTCATGGAGTCATGACGTTGTCACTCTGTTTTTACTGTGAGAAAGTCATGCGCAGATCTTTCACTGATTTTCTAGCAAGAAAGTCGTAACTTCAGTCCTCAAATTTTCACTCTATGACTTGCTTTCAGGGAGTCAGAAGTCATTACTAAACTGATATTCAGCACTGTGTATGGAAACCTTGTCTATAGCTCAGTTTGCCAACATCCATGTATGTTAGTAACACTGTTAACATATGGGTATGAAAAAGTAATTATTTTGTAAGCATATTGTGCTTTGATGGCATAGCAGAGTTTAAAAGCAGTACACAGTAATGTAACTGTTAAAACATTCTTAATACTTTTAGTTTTATGACACAGTCTTACAATAACAGAGGCACAGAACAGCAGTAGCATTTTACTTCAGCAAGCATTTTATGTATTTTGAGATAATCACCTCAAATCCTTTTTAATAACTGATGTCTCATTATGCCTCAGCTGTCCAGATTTTTGCCGAATGTCCAGATTTTTGCCTCATATTTTTACCTGCTTCGTGTAAAATGTAGTTTTTTTTTCTGGCAAAACCTTGAGGACTAAAGTCACTAAATAATTAAAAAGTAATAAAAAATCCAAGCAAAGAACAAACAACTGACCAGGAACCCAAAGACCACAGCAAATAAATCCAACAATGATAGAAACCACTCCAATTCGCAGTTGTTGTAGAAAGAAATGATCCTTTATTGGTAAAATTCAACTGTGAATTGCAGTGCTTTGGACAATAAAGGATTGTTTCTTTCTACAACAACAGTGAATTGGAGTGGTTTCTACCACTATTGGATTCATTTGCTGTGGTCTTTGGCTTCCTTGTCAAAAAAATCAGAAATATTTTAACAATGTTAAACTTAACAGCTTCTATATACTTAGAAGTAGGTGTGGAAAATATACTTATTGTTAAATTTTAAACCAGGCTGTTCATGGCAAACAATATAAACAGGGCTGTAAAAGTGCATTTTAGAAGAAAAAGTCCCCACCCCCCCACACATTACTACTAATTAGATCACACTAAATCCTAGTTAAGGAAAATACTACCTATTTGCAATCTCACTTTTACAGCCCTGTGTATATTGTTTATTATATATTGCAATAACAATAAAATGTCAAGGAACCACATTCTCTATTGCATAAGTGTCTCAGGTTCACAGCTGTCAGTGCTACTGCAGCATAAGGCACATAAGGCCGTTAACCAGCAGGTCACTAAATATTACATTTGGATCAGTAAATCTGTAGTAACACATGTGAATATGTCTGCACGTCTGAGCAGATACATGAGTGAGTGTGTCTGTGAAAGCACACCTTTCATGAGGGAGAAAATCACCAAAGAGTCTTGGAAAACACAGGAACTCCACCTTCTCTTTAATTTGTCTCCCATCCCCAAGATCTTAAGATAAACCCATTGAATGAATTGTTATGTTAATCACATCCTCTTTTCTAATATACCATCAAAACAATAGAAGACATCATTGTATACTGCAAACCTGATTTCCATTCTATTTAGACTACAAAATGTGTGCTATGGATATTACAGACACAAGTCTCAGTTTTATATTTCAGTTATAATAGGACTGAAAACAGTTATTGCAGTTTGATAAATTACAGCAGTCATTTGTCATTGTTTGCTGGAAATTGCCAGAAGATATTTATGTATTTCTGATACAAGTATTTCAAAGATGACAGCATTCATTTTTATGTATGCATACCAAAGGTGAAGGCATTTTTCTATTAAAGTTATCCTGTGCTACTACAAAGAAGAGAATGCATCACTCCTGCTAGAAACATTCCCATCATTCTCATGTATCAAAGAATTGCATCTTACTTATTTGAAAAAATAAGAGATGCTGGATTAAATACTTCGATGTTCACTGGGAATGTATGTAAGAATATGTACGGGTGATAAGAATTTAATGTAACTGACAAATTTGTAAGCCAGGTTGATATGCTGAAATATGTTATATAGTCAATTTGGCTATAAAAAAGTAGGTTTGTTGTCCTAACTGATACATGCACTGTTATATTACCTGATGTGTATATAGATATATAAATGACTAACCTTCCACTGTGTGAGCATCAGTCACATAAGTTGAGTCACTTTAGTGTTTTCTTTCAGACTGATCCAGTGCAGTGCGTTAGGTACTACATTTCTGTTATCTTAATTCTTAGAAGAATTTTCTAGATTCCCATTTGAGCATCACCGATTCCGACTATTATGCCAGTATACCATATACATATTTTTTGAAAATGATTTAATATTTATGAAAATGTTAACATTCAGCATGGCATATTGACACTGTTTTTTCCATAAATGGCTTTGGTATAGCCTAAAGCTACGCAGCATTACTGTTACAAGATAACATATTCGTTTTCTAGCTCATCAGCCACACCTGCAGGTGGGCAGGATTTCTCTTATATCTATCAACAGCTTTAGCTACCATCATGTCTTAATGTCTAACTCCACATCAGACATCTGTCCCTCACTTTGGTCCCCTCTTGAGGGGAATTGTTTGCCAGTTACATCTCAGACACATAACAACTTGATCATGATTGGAGACCCAACCATAAAAGTTCCACGTTAGCACAGAAAATGTGATTTTCAAGAGTTCAGTTTTATTTTGTCAAATGCCTAATTTCCAGAGTATAGTTATGCAGAAGACATTCTGGATTCAAAACATGCATATAAAATATGTTATGACTGAGAGAAAAATACATTGTACAGTTATTAAATTATGTGAAATACTGTCAAAACCCCCAAAGTCTTACAGGATATTAAATTGCTCTTTCTGACTCTACAGTTGGTTTCCATCTCACTAACTCTATAAAGCACATGTATAGACCCAAAGACATTCTTACTATCATTTGGCCAAGTTCTATAGAATGAAAATTAAAACTTCTCAGAATATGCTTAATAGGGGCAGAGATGGGGCTGTCTCATTTACAACTGTTCCACACTACTCCTTGTCATTTTAAAGGGATACTGAGTTTCTTGCTCTGTCATTTTGAATATATAAGAAGTATGATAACTTAGTGCAAGTTTAAGTATATATGTGTTTGTGTGCTTTTTTATTTGTGTGCATGTGCATGCTTGTGATTTGTGTGCGTGCAAGTCTTCTTCCATCTCTTACCTTCCCCACACTGAAGGGATCTGACAGCCACAGCCATATCAATTCATTCTACCCATTTAAAAACCTCACGTTCAAAAGACAATTTCAAGTTTTGTAGCAGTTTACTGTCAACATATCTTATTACTTCTGCTACAAATCAGCAGCTGCTTTGTTAAGAGTGCATTATTATTTATTTGTTTATTTAGCCTTTGTTGACTGGGTGCATTCCATTACACTAGTAGCCAAGGGGATACTTATTACACTATGGGAACTTTGTCCAGGCATGAGAGAATTTACCCCTACTCTTTCCAATAGGTGCCAGGAGATATTTTACATCCACCTGAGCTACCACCAACTCAAGCAGATAAAGCCTCAGTTTAATGTCTCATCTGAAGGATGGCACACTCAGGAGTTCAGCACTGCAGTGTCAGCAATCAGTCTACCTGGTGTGGGATTAGAATGCATAGCCGTTGCACCAAAGGCAAGTGTGCTACCTGTTGCATCATTGCAGTATCTTTTAGAACATGGTCAAAATCTGCTTTCTGTTGCATAACTTAAAAAAAATTTAAAAGTAAGTAAATGATAACCACACAGATATTACTGCAGCTTATGACATATTTTCTCATAACAGGAGCTCAGCCTCAAGATCCTACACCTACACCTACATCTTCAAGTTTACTGAGACTTTTGTCAGTGTTTGATGGCCTGAGGTCACTATATCTGACCTCGACATTGCAGGAACTCTGCCAAAAGACCCTAAACCTACACCTACAAATTTACTGAGAATTTTGCCAGCATTTCATAACCTGCAGTCAATACAACTGACCTCAATATTGCAGGAGCTCTGCTACAAGGCCCTACACCTAAACCTACAAATTTACTGAGAATTTTGTCAGTGTTTAATAGCCTTCAGTCACTACATCTGACCTCGATACTGCAGCAGCTCTGACACAAGTTCCTATACCTACACCTACAAGTTTAATGAGAATTTTTTCAGTGTTTAATAGCCTGCAGTCATTGACATCGATATTGCAGAAGCTCTGCCACAAGGCCCTACACCTACACCACGTTTACTGAGAATTCTTCAATGTTTAATAGCCTGCAGTCACTACATCTGACCTCAACATTACAGGAGCTCTGCCACAAGGCCCTACACCTATAAGTTTACTGAAATTGTGTTGGTGTTTAATGTAAGCATACTTATCATGAAGAATCTTGCTGCTTATTAACTTTAATCAGTTAAATACATGCTTGCTCTGTGATTGAAAGTCTCTGTGAAATAGTCCATGCACTCTGAAGACCTCTTATGTAGTTGGTCACTGTCCCATTTTGCTTGACCAGTAGACTATACTGCATATGCCAATTATTTAGTCTCACAAAATGATAAACAGCATGTTTTATTTGCATCTCTTTGTTAATTGATTTGTTCTGGCTATAAACTGATTGCTCTCAGTTGTAAACTGAACTGAGGGCGAGAAGCCCGCTTGGCTTCACTTCGTTCCCCTACTCCCAATTCACACCCACCCCCCTTACTCTAATATTATACTTCCTACATACACATTTCACTTGTGAATCTTATTCCAAAACCCGTCCCAAATGACCTTACTACTTCTATGCATACACTTTTGTTTCTTGTTTCTTACCTCTTTATCTCTAATTTTTAGCCTCATTCCCAACTTTCTACATCCCATACTGCTTTGCACTATATCCATTTATAATCACAACCCTCCCTAATAGTACCTGTCTATTCCACACTGCATCTTTTTTCTTTTCCCAAATAAACCCTCATTTCTTCTTATCTTGATTCTAACCTTTAATACCCATCTATTTCTTACATTCCAGAGAAGATACCAGGACAACCTCTCTAACTTCTTTTGCAGAAAAAAAGAAGTTATGTACTCACCATAATGTTTCATGTTTGTTGTCCATCTCGGCGTACATTCTTACAATGATGGGTTTGGAGCCGATTCTCGGCTCTGACTCGGCTGAATACATAGCTGAAAGTCTCAAACCTGGCTTGTGGCAAGTAGGTATCCTACAACGCAGTGGTGTAATTCCCCAGATGTTGTTTGCTGCTACTACTGAATGAAATGTAAACTGTATCTATATATATATATATATATATATATATATATATATATATATATATATATTTTTTTTTATACACACACACAAACACATATATATCTATATCTGTATATATATATATATATATATATATATATATATATATATATATATATATATCTGTGTACATATATAAATATATACTATACCGAATAGAAGGAGAAACAAACTGAAACAAAGAACTCCTGAAGGAAGTAAAAAGTACCCACCAGGTCTACAAGGAGTCTTTGGCAGGGGGAAGGAAGGAGGGTACGTAAGAATGAATGGCAAGATGGACAACAAACATGGAACGTTATGGTGAGTACATAACTTCTTTATGTTATGTTGTCCTATCTCGCCTTCATTCTTACAATGATGGGACAGCGTCCCTAGCACCTTTTCCCTGGGTGGCTCACGAAAGTACACCTTTAAGCACCGTGGAACCAAAGGAGGCCCTGTCCCTGGAGGCCAAATCCACTTTGTAATGCATGATAAAAGTATGAGGAGTGGTCCACGTAGCTGCTGCACAAATATTATCCATAGGAATTCTGGCTTGAAAGGCATTTGACATAGCCATAGCTCTAGTGGAATGAGACTTCACTTTGAAAGGTAAATCTCTGTGATTTGTGGTACAGATGAATGTAATACAGGTACAGAGCCAATTGGAAAGAGTAGTTTTAGAAACTGAGCTACCCTTTTTGCATCAGAGAAGGATACAAATAACCGGTCAGATTTTCTAAAATCTTTGGTCCTATGCAAATAGAATCTGAGTTGTCTATGTACGTCTAATTGATGTAATTTGTATTCTGCCTTGTTGCTATGATTAGGAAAGAACACTGGGAGCTCTATAGATTGATTTATGTTATTTGGAGAAAAGACTTTGGGTACGAAAGATGGATTATTTCGCAAGGATAGCCTATCTTTATGAAAAATCAAATATGGTGGTTTAATAGAAAGAGCTTGCAACTCTGATACTCTTCTAGCAGATGTTATAGCCACCAGAAACAAGGTCTACCAGGAAAGGTACTTGAGGTCTGAAGATGATGAGGGCTCAAAAGGTGGCAATGTCAGGTGAGACAGAACAAAATTTAAATCCCATGGAGAATGGGGTTCCTTAAAGGGAGGTCTTAATAAGGAGGCACCTTTTAAGAAGGCTCTACACAACCTGTGTGACATTAATTTGGAGACAGAATCAACAATATGGAAATTTGATGTTGCTGCAGCTGAACCTTGCTGGAAGAGTTCCGCCAAAAATTCCAAAATAGAAAGGATGGGTGCAGAAAAAGGATCAATGTTCCTGTTTTGAGCCCAAAAGGAAAACCCTTTCCATTTGCTAGAATACAGTTTTCTAGTGGAAGCTTTATGAGAGGACATTAATATATGTTTAACTGTAGGAGTGAAATTGTGAAGCCTGACTAAGTTGGGAAGTGGAGCAGCCAAGCTGTCAATTTTAGGGTGTGGAGAGAAGGATGAAGCGCCCCTGACATATGTGTTAGCAGGTCTGGATCTGGGTCCAGAGTCCAAGGCTTCTCCTGAAGATGAGGCCAAAGGAAGGGAAACCAAACTTGGAGAGGCCAGTAAGAAGCAATGAGAATTATCCTGCTTCCCGAGTACTGTGCTTTCTGAATGACTCTGGGTATGAGAGGAAATGGAGGAAAAGCATACAGAAGTCCCGAGGGCCAATTGTGAGCAAGTGCGTCTCTCTGTGTCTCCCCCAGAGTGGGGATTAGGGTAAAGTAGTTGCTGCACTTGGTATTCATGGAAGTGGCAAAAAGATCATTTCCGCTACATTCTGATTGAGACACCACTCGTGAGGCATTAAAATTGCCCTGCTCAGATTGTCTACTATCACACTGGACTTCCCCGGAATGTGCGTTGCTATTAGAAAGCGCTGGGAAGAAACTGCCCATTGCCAAACTCTTAGGGCCTCTCGACAAAGGGGGTAAGATTCGGTTCCCCCCTGCTTGTTTATGTACCAAACCACAGACATATTGTCTGAATGTATCGCAATTGTCCTTAGAGGGAGAGAATCGTGAAGTGCTTGCAATTCAAGAAGCACTGCTCTCATCTCTAGGACAGTTATATGCAAGTGAGCCTTGTGTTTTTGCTATGTACCTTGGAATGTTCTTCCCAGATAATGCCCCCCCCCCACCCTATCTGGGAAGCATCCGTGGTCACCGTAGCTATGGGTTGTTGTGGAACAAAGCATCTCCCTATGGTCACATGAATAGAGTGTATCCACCATCTTAAGTCATTCTTCCATGATTCCTTTATTCTGATCCGGTGAGACATAGGAAGCTCTCGAAGTGACCATTTGGAGAACAACAGCCACTGAAGGATCCTCATGTGCATTCTGGCAAGAGGGACCAATGTTATTGTGGAAGCCATTGTTCCTAGTAATCTTAGAATTATCTTTGCTTTCACTTTGGTCTTGGGAAGGAGATAAAGTATCTGCTGTCTGAGTGTTACAACTCTTTCTGTTGGAAGACGTGCTACCATAGAGGAGGTGTCTAGATCTGCGCCTATAAATGTAATATGTTGACAGGGCAACAAGGCAGATTTTTGAAAGTTGACTGTAATACCCAGCTGATTGTAAATGTCCAAAGTTAGATCCCTGGCTTGTTGGAGTAGATGCTTGGTGGTAGCAAATAGGAGCCAGTCATCTAAATAGGGAAACACTCGGAATCCTAGATGCCTCAGGTGAGCCGTGACTACTGCCACGCATTTGGTGAACACTGTGGGCTGTAGTGAGAACAAAGGACAGAGCTCGGAGCTGGTAATGACTGGCTACCAGCCGGAAGTGTAAGTACCTTCTCGATGTACTGTCCATTTTTATGTGATAGTAAGCATCTCGAAGGTCTATCGAGCACATAAAAGCAAAAACACAACCAGGTGGAAACAAACTGGTAAAACGGCACGGACTGTTTATTACTGTAAGCGCTTTCAGAACTTTGACTTCTTGATAGATTTGTTTAATTTGTTTAGGTCTAATATGGGCTTTCAGTCCCCTGTTCCTTTTGGCACCAAAAAGAATCTTGACTAAGTTCCGAATCCTATTTGATCTGCGGGGACTTCTTGGATGACTCTTTTGTGCAGCAACTTTTGAATTTCTATAGTTGCTTGCTCCCTTAGATTGGGTGGAACATCTGGGATTGTTATGGTCTGTGGGACAGGATTGGAAAATGGAAAGGAGTATCCTCTGGATATTATTTTTAGTACCCATTTGTCTCTTGTGATAGTTTGCCAGGCTTCTGGGTACATGGATAAACGTCTCCCGACTGCCTCCAGAGTAGAGCAGTCGGGCCTGCTTTCAGGAGTGCTGATAAGGGCATCCGCAAAAGGAATCACTGTCGCCCTGGTTCTGTGGGCCCCCTCTGCCTCTGGGGTGGCGTCTACTGCTATTGCCTCCCCCTCTGCCCCTGGGAAGGAATCACCCCGTGCGACCTGGAAAACTCTCTGGGATCTTTTGAACCACATTTCCCCACTGTTTTGGCCTTTAGGATAAGGTCTTGAAGGTACAGAAAAATGTACTCCAACATCAGAAAGAGTTTTTCCTCCCTGCTTGCATCGGGTTAGAGTGTCTTTTACTTTAGGTCCAAAGAATGAGGAACCATCAAAAGGTGCATTAGTAAAAATAGACTTAAAGGGCTCCGCAAAATTGCACAAGCGCATCCAGGAGTGTTCCTTAAGGGAAACTCTGGAACCCGCTGCCCTGCTCACTCCATCTGCTGCACAGGATATCAGCCTCATGGAGGACTTGACGATGGAATTTAAGGTGGACAGCTGGGAGGAGACCTTCTTATTCACCCCTGCAGCTAATGTACCTTATAAAGTATCTCCTAGCACTTTCAGGAGATCTCTTTGTAGCCTTGTAAAGGGAGACAGGTAGTTCAGTAATCGGAGTGAAAATGTCGCTGATGAAAAAACACGCTTCCTGTATCTGTCCATCATTTGAGAATCTTTACTCGGAGGATAAACATATGAGGAAGTCTCTGAAAGTTTCTTCTTGGTGGCTGCTGCCACTACCAAAAATACACTCCTCATCAGCTCAAAGGCGGATCCCACCGGCTCCTAAGACTCCCTCAGCTCTGAGGAGAGAGAGGAAGGCACCAGAATCAGCAAGATCAGACCTGAGGCCAATGTAGGAGCTGAGCTAATCCGGGCCAACGCTCTGAGGGGTAGGCTCAGCACCAAAGCAGGTTGGGGCTGAGAATCCCCCCCCTGGGGCCGACTGAGGAACCCCAGCTCCCACACTCTCCGGATGGCACCGAGAGAGTCGGAGCAGAAGTCAGCTCTGTGAACACTGAAGGGGTCTCAGAATCGACAGATCTCCGAAGGTCCAGCTTGGCTCGGAGGAGGAACAACAGTGGGTACAATTGGTACAGTAGGCTCCGAGACCAAATGGATGGGAGCTGAGAATAATTTTGTTAGCGTCGGCAACTTCAAGAGTCTGTGCACCACCCGTTCCACGTCATTGTCCGATAAGCTCCTGGTGGACCTGGAAGATAGGGATGGAGAGCAAGACCTGTGCAGAATTGGAGATTTCAGTGTCAGAGAAACCGGTGAAATATCCATGGACCAGCTCCAAAAAGAGGTATCTTGGGGCTCCGAGGACTTCAGAGCCGAAGAACCAGGCTTGTCAATTAGTATGACCTCCTATGACTCCGAGGACTGTTGAGCCGAGGTAGTGGCCTTAGAAATTTTTGGAAGCTTGACTGGCGGCTCCGACTGAGCCGATGTTGCAGGTGAATGTCTCATCTGGGATTTTTCATATTTGGAAGAAGGAGAAGAAGAAGAGGAAGAAGAACTATGGATAGCTTCCTTAAAAGTTGGCTTCAAGAGCCCTTTCAGGATCAGTTTGTTTCTACTTTCTTGAAGTACGCTTGCACTGAAAGAATGACAAAATGTACAATCTTCTTGTAAGTGAATTACAAAAAAGGCAATAAACACATGTAACATTTTTTTGTGAGCACTTCTGGCATTTTTTAAAGCCCAAAGGCTTATGTTCCCTCTCTTTTGGGTCTTTGGACATAATAAAGATAAGACCACAAAAACAACTACAAAATTTAAACTTCTGAACTATTAAAGCTACACTGAATAGTAACTATGGGAAACACGAATGAGACAACCAGGGAGAAAAATAGGGCCTCTAACTCAAACGGACCTATTTCCCAGACAAGACAACAAACTAACGACAAGCCCTCTAACTTAAACGGGTGAACAGCTCTCTAACTTAAAAGAGCTACTAATAAACTAGACAGACAGAAACAACAACCACTACAGGGGATACAGTTAGGCCTACAAGGCGATGGACAAAAGCTGCGCCAAAGGGGATAAAACTATAACTATGTAACTGTAATGCAATAAAAGGCACGATTTAAATATAATTGAATACTAAGATAGCTATTATAAAATAGAACAGTATAGAGGAAATATAAAAGAAAATTTGTCACAACTTAGCCACGGCCAAGATGAGAGCATCCATCCTCGTAAAGCAGAAAACGAGACCTGGGGAATTACACCACTGCATTGTGGGATACCTACTTGCCATGAGCCAGGTTTGAGACTTTAAGCTATGTATTCGGCAGAGTCAGAGCAGAGAATCAGCTCCGAACCCATCACTGTAAGAATGAAGGCGAGATAGGACAACATAACATCACTTCTCTCCTTACCTATCCTCTTCCAGCTTTCAGAATCCACCATCCCCGAATCTCTTATTGTCCTGCAGTTTCTTGTTTCTTTGTTCATTTCTACTTCCCCACTACCTCACAAATACAGATTCCTGTACTTAATTATACTACTCTTCAGTTTATCCTCTATTCTTCTCTTCTTACTGTGCCATCTTTCATCCTACCATGACTCAATAATCTCTCTCAACATCTCTACAAGTCTGTCCCAACCAACTAACCATACTTGCTCTTGGGTCTATATTAGATAATCGAACTTTCAAAAGTTCGATTGTCATATGATCGACACCATATGATCGAACTTTTAAAAGTTCGAGCATCTAATAAAAAAAATAAACTACACAAATAACCTACCTGAATGTTTTAAGCAGGGGGGCAAGCCCCCTTCACCCACCTCGTGGGAGGCTGCACCCCCCTGCTCTTTAAATATACCAACTCTCTGAGATTGCACTACAATGCAGAAAAGGGAAATCTTCCCATTCCACGCTATACAGAAATCTCCATTAAAACATTCGAACTTTCAAAACTTCGATCATATGGTGTCGACCATATGACACTCGAACTTTTGAAAGTACGATTATCTAATGTAGACCCCTTCCTCTTTACACTCTCAACACATTGCACCAAACCTGTTTAAGATTACCCCTCACCTTCATTTCAAACACAGGCTGATTAATTGCACTTCTATTCAAACCAAAACAAAATTAACTGCAAGAATACTCTCAAAAAAAAAAAATAAACAAGTATGCATAATTCCCCAATATACCGATATACTAAAATCCTTCTAGAAGGAGATATACACACTAATCCTGGCCCTACCTGTCACAATGAACATAAAGATAATTCTCTCCCACACACTTCTATAACCCAACAAAAGCCAGTCCCCAACCCTGGTGAGCTAATGTTTGCTGCAATAAATGTTAGACGTATAAGAAATAAAACTGCTGAGCTACATGCTTGCATTACCTAGCATAAGCCTGATGTTCTCGCTGTAACTGAACTTTGCTTTAACCCAGCATTAACAACAGTGAGGTTATACCTCCAGTCTATAATATTATCTGCAATGACCGTATAAAGAGGAAAGATGATAATATTGCTTTTATACTTCCCAGTACTAACCACATTTCCCTACAGCAAAAAACCAACCAAAATTCAGTTCATCAGAGCGTCCTATTGTTTTTCTCAAAATAAATAATTATAAACAAATACGTATTACTGTCCTTTATATATGGCGACAATACAGTTATACTGGAAGATATCCTACACTGGATATCCATAACATTTCTCAAGAAAAAATATTATTAGGTGATGTGAATGTCAATTGGTTCCACACAAACTCTAACTCCTCTACATCTAGCATGAACGTATACGGTTCACACAACTAATTAATAGTCCAACACATTACAGAAAAACATCAAATTCTCTATTAGACTGGATGCTGGTGTCAGACCTTAGCAAATACTCCATCACAGGTACAGTGTCAGACTTTCTCGGTGATCATGTCCTGATCTATATGACTAGGCAGCTCACACCTCCACAGTTAAGCAGCATATTTATAAAACAATATGTAAAATTTCCAAATTTAACCCAGGAATGTTCATTACTACACTATCATCTATTAAATGGAACTTCTTAAAAATCCTCACCTTAGATGATGCTGTAATTGAATTCAGTACAGCTTTTCTAAATATCCTAAATAGCCTTGCACCTACTAGAATGAAGAAACTGAAAAATAATGCAGTTTGGCTATCCTAAAACAGTAAAATGCTAATGCAGGATAGAGAAAAGCATGGGCGGAATGGTAAAATATAAAACACCTCAATATCTTGAAAAGTTTAGAATGCTACGATTGTACTAAAAATCAAATGAAGCAAAAATATACTTTATTAACTTTCAGAATAGTACTAAATACAACCCTAAACAATTTCAGACATCTGTTAAAGAAATCTTACATTCCAGCCAAAAATTCAACCGAAACTCCTTTCCCTTTAACTTAACACTCAAAGCTGCAGTGCAGTTCAACTCTTATTTTATGGATAGTATATCATCTCTAACTGAGGATTCCTCAACATCTAATCCCAACCCTGTCCAACAGCCTCATATCACCACATCCTCTTTCATCTTCAAACCTGTGCCCACATCCTATATAAAACTACTCAAACAAATTTAAACCATGCTCTCCTTCAGTTGATGACCTTCCAAGAGAGTATCTAAAAACAGTAATCAACAACATTGCCTATCCAGTCTCAATCCTTATAAACAGGTCAATCCAGGAATCCCATGTTCTCTCACTCTGGAAAAAGTCACATATTCCCCCTCTGCACAAAGGGGGAAATTCAACAGACATTAACATCTTTAGACCTATAGCAATCTTATCTCCCCTCAACAAAATGCTATACAAATGCATTCAAAAACAATTGCTAGAATATCTCCTGCAGGACAAACTCCTAATCCCCATACAACATTGCTTCCGGCCTTCCCATAGTGCTAGCACTGCCCTTCTAACCTATATAGATACTGTCAATAAAGCTAGAGATAATAGCAAACTAGTCTCTTTCTTATTTCTAGACTTGTCAAAAAACTTTGACACAGTTTGTCACAGTAAACTTCTACTTCAGACATCCTCACTAGGTCTCTCTCAGCCCACCCTTCTGTGGTTCAAAAGCTACCTGTCCAATAAGTATCAGTCAGTAAAATGGCACTCCACACTCTCTCCTTACCTCCCAATCACCACTGCTGTATGACAAGGCATTATCCTTGGTCTCCTCCTCTTTAACATTTTCACCAACACCCTTTATACTTCCACACAACAGGCCACCCTAATACAATATGCAGATGACTCTACTCTCGTTTGTACATCAGACAACATGGCACACCTCCAAAAAATTACAGGAGGCTTTAACATCTACTGAAACATAGCTTCATATTTCGCAACTCATACTCAATCCAAAAAAGACCAAATTACTACATTTTCCCCAAAATCCTCTCTCATGAAACACAGGCTGATTAATTGCACTTCTATTCAAACCAAAACAAAATTAACTGCAAGAATGCTCTCAAAAAAAAAAAAAAACAAGTATGCATAATTCCCCAATATACCGATATACTAAAATCCTTCTAGAAGGAGATATACACACTAATCCTGGCCCTACCTGTCACAATGAACATAAAGATAATTCTCTCCCACACACTTCTATAACCCAACAAAAGCCAGTCCCCAACCCTGGTGAGCTAATGTTTGCTGCAATAAATGTTGGACATATAAGAAATAAAACTGCTGAGCTACATGCTTGCATTACCTAGCATAAGCCTAATGTTCTCGCTGTAACTGAAACTTTGCTTTAACCCAGCATTAACAACACTGAAGTTATACCTCCAGTCTATAATATTATCTGTAATGAACGTATAAAGAGGAAAGATGATAATATTGCTTTTATACTTCCCAATACTAACCACATTTCCCTACAGCAAACCAACACCAAAATTCAGTTCATCAGAGCGTCCTATTGTTTTTCTCAAAATAAATAATTATAAACAAATACGTATTACTGTCCTTTATATATGGCGACAATACAGTTATACTGGAAGATATCCTACACTGGATATCCATAACATTTCTCAAGAAAAAATATTATTAGGTGATGTGAATGTCAATTGGTTCCACACAAACTCTAACTCCTCTACATCTAGCATGAACTTATATGGTTCACACAACTAATTAATAGTCCAACACATTACAGAAAAACATCAAATTCTCTATTAGACTGGATGCTGGTGTCAGACCTTAGCAAATACTCCATCACAGGTACAGTGTCAGACTTTCTCGGTGATCATGTCCTGATCTATATGACTAGGCAGCTCACACCTCCACAGTTAAGCAGCATATTTATAAAACAATATGTAAAATTTCCAAATTTAACCCAGGAATGTTCATTACTACACTATCATCTATTAAATGGAACTTCTTAAAAATCCTCACCTTAGATGATGCTGTAATTGAATTCAGTACAGCTTTTCTAAATATCCTAAATATCCTTGCACCTCCTAGAATGAAGAAACTGAAAAATAATGCAGTTTGGCTATCCTAAAACAGTAGAATGCTAATGCAGGATAGAGAAAAAGCATGGGCGGAATGGTAAAAATATAAAACACCTCAATATCTTGAAAAGTTTAGAATGCTTTACGATTGTACTAAAAATCAAATGAAGCAAAAAATATACTTTATTAACTTTCAGAATAGTACTAAATACAACCCTAAACAATTTCAGACATCTGTTAAAGAAATCTTACATTCCAGCCAAAAATTCAACCGAAACTCCTTTCCCTTTAACTTAACACTCAAAGCTGCAGTACAGTTCAACTCTTATTTTATGGATAGTATATCATCTCTAACTGAGGATTCCTCAACATCTAATCCCAACCCTGTCCAACAGCCTCATATCACCACATCCACTTTCATCTTCAAACCTGTGCCAACATCCTATATAAAACTACTCAAACAAATTTAAACCATGCTCTCCTTCAGTTGATGACCTTCCAAGAGAGTATCTAAAAACAGTAGTCAACAACATTGCCTATCCAGTCTCAATCCTTATAAACAGGTCAATCCAGGAATCCCATGTTCTCTCACTCTGGAAAAAGTCACATATTCCCCCTCTGCACAAAGGGGGAAATTCAACAGACATTAACATCTTTAGACCTATAGCAATCTTATCTCCCCTCAACAAAATGCTATAAAAATGCATTCAAAAACAATTGCTAGAATATCTCCTGCAGGACAAACTCCTAATCCCCATACAACATGGCTTCCGTCCTTCCCATAGTGCTAGCACTGCCCTTCTAACCTATATAGATACTGTCAATAAAGCTAGAGATAATAGCAAACTAGTCTCTTTCTTATTTCTAGACTTGTCAAAAAACTTTGACACAGTTTGTCACAGTAAACTTCTACTTCAGACATCCTCACTAGGTCTCTCTCAGCCCACCCTTCTGTGGTTCAAAAGCTACCTGTCCAATAAGTATCAGTCAGTAAAATGGCACTCCACACTCTCTCCTTACCTCCCAATCACCACTGCTGTATGACAAGGCATTATCCTTGGTCTCCTCCTCTTTAACATTTTCACCAACACCCTTTATACTTCCACACAACAGGCCACCCTAATACAATATGCAGATGACTCTACTCTCGTTTGTACATCAGACAACATGGCACACCTCCAAAAAATTACAGGAGGCTTTAACATCTACTGAAACATAGCTTCATATTTCGCAACTCATACTCAATCCAAAAAAGACCAAATTACTACATTTTCCCCAAAATCCCTCTCTCATGAAAAAACAAAGCTTAAAGTCCACTCTCTTGATAATACAACCATCGAAGTCACTTCTCATACCAAACTATTAGGCGTGATAGTGGATGACAATCTTACATTCGACCTGCATATACAAAATTGAATAAGAAAAACTCATAAAAAATTATGGAGGGTTTACAGAGCCAAAAACTTTCTCACCAACGCAACTAAAACTATACTTGTCACTACTTATCTCCTCCCCATTCTTCTTTATGGTACTCCCATCCTTATCAACCTCCAGGCTTCACAAAAATTAAAACTTGAACAACGATATAACAAAGTTGTTAAATCTGGAATACATAGTCCTGTCAGAACCCACCATTGTATAGCACTGAAAAGCCTACATTAGTTAGAACTGCCACATCAACTAACATATACACAATTTCTTATCATCTATCCATCTGCCTGTCCAGCACTGAAAAAAAACATTCTATACAACTATGTTCCCAGTCGGTCATTGGGATCCAGTGACCAAAAACTCCTGTCTGTCTACAAACCTAGCAAATCTGCTAGGCATTGTCTGTATTTGTACAAGGTTACTAAGGCCAAGAACTCCTTACCTGTATCCATCAGATCTATACCTTCTCTCCCACCTTTCAAAACCACTCTGAAAGACTTCCCAGCTAAAATCTGGCTCTGTTCTTGCTGAAAACCTGAATAAAGTATATCCCTAAATGTGAACAAGTACCTTTCATTCCTTATACCTCCTTACTCTCCCTTCTTCATTTACTTCCTTACTACTGTTTAATTTCTTCCCTGACTTTCTCTCTAAATATAGCATACGCCTGTTTTTCCCTCACTTCACATTGAAGTTCCTAGTTGTATTAGACTAACTACCTTTAATTTTTCTAAAAACTGTCTAAAATTTCTCTAAATATTAAATGATTGTCATATACCTTGCATCAATTATTAACCAATGTTTTTTATATCTAATTTGTTACAGTTATTTAAACTGCAAATGTTTTTGCTTTATTTCTGAAGATTGTAAAATTATTGTTCTTAAAATGTTTTGTAATAATTTGGACCCTCTGCTGAAAATGGGATTCTACCCAGTCAGACTTTACCAGTAATCAAAGATCAATGAATACATAAATAAATACATATTATCTTACTTTATGCATTTAGTTGTGACATTTCAGTTAAGAAGCTTGTAAAACAGTTAAATATAACCTTGATTTACGGTACATATTATAAGACTGACACATAGGTTCATAGGTAGGTAGTAGGCTATCTGCCTGAGGGCATTTATAAGCCTAGCTAGAGTGTGTCAGCTTTCGCCGCCCCATTGATTAATTAACTGAGCCTCTGTCAAGAAGAGACAATAAAGTGATCCCAGGGGTGTATTTTCTGTTACCCATCCACTCGTCAAGGTTTCTCTTGAAGAGTGTTCGTGAGGGGCTCTGCCTAATGTAGTTAGGAATTTTGTTCAAAAGCATGGGGAGTCTCTGTGACAGGAATCTATCCCTCCAGCATGTTCTATTTATTGTTGTGGCAAGGTTTAGCTCACTAGAGTGAGTGGCTCGCAGTGACTTGGATTTCTTTAGGTGGAGTATGTCCATCAATTCTGAGTTGGACATGGCTTTGTAAGTCAGGCAGAGATCACCTCTAAGTAAGCAATATGCCACCGTGTACAGCTGGAGTTTTTCCAGTCGGGCTGCATAGGACATATGTTTGAGACCAGTAATCCTCTTGGTGAGGTACTTTTGTGGTCTTTTTAGCTGTTGGAAGTGTCTTGTGAGGTACATCCTAAACAGGGCATTGTACTCTATGATGAGTCTGCTGAGTGATGAGTAGAGGGGCACTATAACCTCTTTATTTCTAGATGCGAACCCTTTAGTAATTAGATGGGCTACATAGAAGGATTTCCTAACTACTTTGACAATATGACTGTCAAAGGAGAGATTACTATCTACCTGGGTCCCCAGATCTCTTATTACCTCTTCTGTATTAAGGGGGCTGCCACCTATGTGGTAATTCATGGTGTTTTGTTTTCCCCAAACGGTATGACTATGCATTATTTGGCATTTAGCTTGAGACCATGACTTTGACACCAGGTGTCCGTCTCAGTAAGGCCCTTTTGGAGAATGTCCGTGTCAGCCGGAGAGTCAATTATGGCTCCCAGTTTGCAGTCATCAGTGAACTTGGTTAGCCATAGTCCTCCTGTGTTTGCCTGTACTTCTGAGAAGTATATGCCGAACAGTAGGGGTCCCAGGACCGAGCCTTGTGGGACACCACTTGTGACTGGTTTAGAGTCGGACCGGAAGACCGCTATTCTTACCGTGTGAGTTCTGTCTGTAGAGCAGTTGGTTAACCATCTCGTGACATAGGAGTTTATGTTCAGGCTGTTGAGTTTTTCTATAATTCCCGAGTGGGGAATGGTGTCAAAAGCTTTGGCGAGGTCAAGGTAGGCTGTGTGAACTACCTTCCCCTCATCTACGCCCTTGGTGACTGTCTCGAAGAAGTCAACCAGGTGTACTAGACATGATCTGCCCTTAACAAAGCCGAACTGGGTCGGGTCAAGTGTTTGGAGGTTCCCAATGTCTTTGTTAATGACTTCCATGATGTCCATAAAATCATGAAGATTAATTTACTCATTTTGCAAGTAATTAATTTACTGATACAGTGTTTGGTTTTGCCGCCTATACTTTTCCTGTTTTACTTTATACAGTACAGATTTCTGGAGTCATTTACCCTTATGATACCTTCTAGCCCAATCTTTTCAGAAGCCACACCGCTACATCCCCGTTACTAATACATACTAACTCCAACATCACTATACTACAAGAAACTGCAGTCACAGAATTAGTATGTATAATATATATGCACTTAAATTATTGCTATTTGGAGGACTAAAGTTATGGTCCACAGGCCTTCAGTTGGCACCCATCTAAACTGAAGACAACTGCAATTTTTTTTTGCTACATATAATTGCAGATGTCCATGAGAAAATGTATAAGGCGTATGCACTGGATTCAGAGACAGCATTAATAACTCCATTGATACAACAATTCAAGACACTGGTTATGTTCTAATCAATTACCTGATTATGTTACAGATAAAATACATCCTATTCCCATGTAATACATGTCTCTTATTCCAGAAATTATTTCTATCATAATTAACATACACAAATGTCAATATACGTCTAATATATATTTATCATAAACTACTAAAAGATTTTAACAGTACACCATCTAACAATTAATATAAACTTGTATCAGAATATCAAACTGAGAGTTAGTGGAGCATACATTGGTATGGTGTTCCATCTATCCATCTAAAAATTAATATAAACACATATCATGGAAAACTGTCTCAGAATTAAAGTGGAAACTTTAACCTTGTAATCTGAAAAATCATTCCCAAAATATTAAAAATACTAAAAGATCAGTATGTTTCTAGTATATATCTATTTATCATAAACTACTAAAAGATTTTAACAGTGATTCACTTAACAATTAATACAAATATGTATCAGTATAGCTGACTCAAAATGAATGTAATACCCTAATAAATAATTCTTACTATTCCTTTTAGTTCTTCCTCCTCACCATTTTTAAAAATGTTAGGTATACATTTTTGCAAAGGGTATTTTTCATGCATTAGAAACAACAAAAAATGTTTTACATAACACATTTCACTGATGATAGTGTTCAAGTCAGTCATAATGTATTTTTGCTTAAATTGTCCTATGAATGCAGCTCACTGGCATATTTCAGTCTACAAACTCAGATTTAATTTCTGTTTTTAAAAGCATCACATTTCTTTATCAGTATACAGCGTCTACCTTTTCATGCATCGATCCCATAGTGTGTTGCTGAAGATCAGACTGCTCTCCTTTAGGTTCTGCTGACACCAGCCCATATGTATATCAGCAGACCATGAAACTGTATAATTACACCCGAGGCTGAATACTGATAGTCATGGCTTTATCAACCATATTCCTCAAAGTATACACTTTGCAGTTAAACAATTTAAATACACAAATTAAAAAATGGCCTTAAATGGTGTAATAAGTCTTCAGAATATGTCTGAATCAGTAATACAGCTACTTAGCACTCAGTACACAGATGAGGGTTGTGCTGGCCCATTCCATATGAACATTTCTGGTATTACATCTTGGGATATTTGTTTTTTGTTTTCTTTTTTACAAATAGTTATTTCATTATATCAGTTAGTTTGTTCATGTCTTTCGGCTTTTCCCGCTAGGGGTCGCCACAGCGGAACTCCGGTCCGCTAATGATTGGCAGTTGATTTTTACATACCGGCTTGCCAGGCCTGACGCACAACCTTCAACGAAGGTACGCCCATTCACGCATGTCTCCATGAAGGAGACGCTCTAGCTGAGAATCAAACCGGATAGCGTCTTACTGTGAGGCGACAACGCTACCGCAGCACCACCACCGCGGGTTCATTATATTACTTAGTAACAGGTTACAAGTCTGTTTAAGTACATGTTTGCATGCAATGTGATACTACCTGTATTGGAATTTTTGCTAGGGATAATTTATAAGGAATAGCAGAGATTATTGCTTATTAGTTATGAGGTCTCAAATTTTAGTGTTTGCATAGTGTTACATTTTTGCCTGCACGGAGTTCCTTACTTTCTCTCCTATTCCTTTATTTCCCTCCCCGTTTCTTTTCCATTTTCTTTTACTGGAAAATTTAATAAAAATGTTTAAAAATTGTTTAATCAGGATTTCCTGCAATATCATTAAATAAAAACTAGTAACTTCTCTTGGAGTTCTTCAGTCTCAAGCTTTTCCTATTTGAGAGGTACTTCTGAAAAAAATTGCATGATCAAAAGTTTCTGCTGGCCTTGTTAAAAGGGGGTGATGAATAAAAACAAAAACTGAAGGTATGATGTGGGATATTTAAACTTATTCATTCTCTGATGCCCACTTTATCCAATTCTCAGTCACTAGGGAATCAAAGGCTATGGTATCAGTCACATAAAGCAGACAGGTCTGATGTCAAACCATAGGATCACCAATTTACCAGCAGCATGTATTTGGGCCCTGAGAGGAAACCGTACCATCTAGCAAAAAGTCATGTGTATACAAAAATGATATGTAGACTGTTAGTCAAAAACAGCAAACTGTATCCAGAACTCGTGGCCCAGTCAGGAATGCTGTCCAACACAGTATGCAGAGGAATGGAATATCAGTTGTTGCTGTGCAACCAGCAAATGACAAGAGATGTCACATGATCTGCTGGTCTTTAAAAACATCTTTCAGAAATCAGGACGGGTGGGGCCAGTGCACAGTACTTGGAAGAGCAGAACATGAGATAGTTAAAAACAGGTGGCACAAATCCTAATACCAGTGTTTGGAAAATTGAAATATCATTATACTTCAATAGCTTACACTCTCAGAAATAATGGGGAAGAACACACAGAAATTGGAAATGTTGTTGTTTGTCTTTCGGCTTTTCCCGGTTAGGGGTCACCACAGCGGAACTTCGGTCTGCTAATGATTGGCAGTAGATTTTCATGAACGCCGAGGTGCCAGCTCGACATCCAACCTTCAACGAAGGCACGATTGGAAATAAAAAGAAAAACATATTAATATGTGTTATCTGTACTAGTAGTAAAGTACTAAACATTTACAGCAGGGAGATCTTTGTGCTATACAGTTTGGGAGAGTCCAGAAATCTTTCCTATCAAAAGTGACTAATGCCAAGCCCAGACTGGTCAATGTGTATAATATTTTCTTTTTCTCTACATAATAGTTTTATCTGTTAACTTTAGAAAAAGAATGCCATAAATGACAAAATTCCCCACAATAATGAAACAATAATATCTCAACAACAGTTATTGAAAAAAGAAAAACGTTGACATGTTTAGTTCAAGGTTATGAAGAAAATATATTAGACATTATTTACATTTTCCTTCTACACAAAACTGAAACAAACTATTCAAGGACTATACAGTAGCCTTTGCTGGATCATGCATTTAATTTATTATTTTAAGTCTTCTAGTGCCTTTAAAAGAAGACAACAGCATGGAACAGATACATTCAAATGAAAACATAGTTGAAATAATAGATTATTACTTGCTGTGAAATGAAACCCCATATTCTTTATTTTTATGAGTTTTTTATTATTATTTTTTGTGTTTAAGCCTTTTTATTCGTGGCATGCCCATTGCAGTAAGCTGAGATAAACATGCTGTTTATCCATATCTTTATTATAATGCATGACACTTATTTCTTGCAACTACACGTGTAAAGGGCTTGTGTGTTATGTGACTCTACACTACTACCTATATTTAAAAAATTATTAACCAATTAAATTACACCACCTTCACTTCTAATGTTTGGTGTCTTTCAATGTGTTTTCAGAGACTAAGAAAGGCATTCAATGTGTTTTCCACCTATTAAGCTAAGGTCATAGAATCTAATAATCAACCAGTTATTCATACATTTCTTAAATGCTGAGTGTTTCCATTTTTCCAATACAAAGTGGTAAGGCGTTCCAGCACATACCTCTCCTGACATGAAATATCTTTCTTAGTAATGTAGTTCTTGCCATCTTAACATCCACAAACATATTTTACTTTCTAGTCACCAAGGGGAACGTTCCTTAAGATTAAACCCCATAGTTACCCCAAATGTGTCACTATGTACACATTTGAAAATAAAGATTAGGTCATCCCTAACCAATCATTAATTGGTGGAGAATAAAAATAATTTCCCCAGTCTGTTGACATAACTAAACTTTTTGATACAATTTATCTGGTAAAACTTCTTTGTATAGTTTCTAGTTTAATTATTTCAAAACTATAGCTACAGACTGATGTACTATATTCAAATGTTGGCCTAATTACCAATTTAAAAATTGGGATTAAGCTCCTATCATCCCTACTAGTTATTAATTGAATGATTTTTCTAACATTGTAATGGCACTTCATTGTTGCATCCATTAGATTTGAACCAAAAGAAAATTCCTTGTCAATCTTAATGCTTAAGTCCCTTATACAGGCTACCTCTTCAGCAATACTATTTTAAAGCAAAAGGATATCCTGGATTAAAAGTATAAAATTAAAAGCTCTATTTTTCACATTAAACTCCCATTTCCATAATTTAGACCAAACCACCAAGCTATCCATATTACATCGCATCATGTGTTGGCCTGAAACATTTGTGAACACTGACCCAATTTTTGAGTTGTCTGTGAAGTTTGCTACTTATATATCCATACATAAGGGAAAGCCATACATAACCATGGTAAATTAAGTAGACTCCACTACAGATCCCTGAAGTATCCCTGAGGTTAACATCAGAGATGAGCTTTCCAATATTTAACCTGACAATTTTTGTTAGTCAGCCAATTTCCAGTCCATCTTACAACATACTTATTAACTTTTTTCTCATCCACTAATCTCAAAATCACTCTATGTAGGTCTGTATCAGAGTCTTTGTCAAACCTAAATAGATCACATCCAACAGACTTAATGAAGTGACATATTCAGTGGAAAGACAGCAGAAGGAAAATGGCAAGTTTTGAAAGAGAAATTGTATGAATATAAAAAACGAACAAAAAATGTTTAACATTAGGATCTAGGCACACAAGGTCAGGAGAATATGTTTCGAGAAGAACAAGACAATTTAGATGAGATACAAAACATACAGCAAATGGAAGTAAGGCTAAACTATAAACACTGGATAGACGAATTACGGTGTGAGATCGGAACAAATTTCAAGAAAATTTATATAACGATATTCAGCATAATAGGAAACTATTTTTATAGATACATAAGATGTGGTAGGAGTAAAAATATACAAATCATTAAACTGTGCATAGATTCTAAAAATGTATTCTCAAACATCAGATTACAGACATTTTATAAAATATTATGCAAAAAGTAGTTTGATTCCACAAAGAGGTTGACAAATCGTGCTTGTAACATCCAAGTATTTTCAGATACTGATAATTTAATAAAATAGTTACAAAACTAAAGGATGCATAAAAAAAAATTATAAAATATAGGAAATCAGCAATGATGAAATTGTTTGTAAGTTACATCAGACCCAAATTACAGTATGGAATAATAATATGGAAACCTTAAAAGAAAACTAGGATGACTAAACTGGAAATAGTACAGTGAAAATATGTCAAGGGTATACATGGATGTCAAAATTCAAATTATTATGAAAAATTAAAATATCTGAACTTCTACAGTGTTTCATATCGGTATTTAAAAGGAGGCCTTAGTGGTATAGAGAGAATTTAGATACAACTATCACTGGCAATGTTTGGGATTATCAAAGAGAAGCAGAGAATCATCAGACAACCTGTGTAGGAGATTATATAGCAATTACAGAAGTACTGATTCTCTATGAATGTAGCTAATGAATGAAACATACTACCAAGTTATATTAAAGAGAGCACTACTTTAGATATTTTTAAGAACTTGGACATTTATAATGAGAATGGTTGTTTTGTTATACTGACAGACTAGAAGAACATTATTGCCTGTGCTGTATATTTGTATGTATGTATGTATGTACGTATGTATGTATGTTAAAAATCCCCTGTGCCCAATACTTCCCATACAAGCTGGTAGAAACTGAATAGGTTAGTTTGAGAAGAATGAATGACTTACAGTAAAGCCATGCTAGTTTATATCTATTATAGAAGCTATTGTGTCAAACATCAAATCATTAATCACCATCTCAAAAAATCTCCTAAGAATGGCTGATACGTTTATCTGTCTACAGTTATCCACAGATGTCATAGCACCCCACATGAAAAGGGTATTACTATGGCTTCCTTGCAGATTTCAGGTACAAAGTCAAATTTTAAGGTTTCCTGGAATACACAGAGTAGACAAAGTGTAACGCTCTGTAATATTAATCAGGAAATACTTATTAATCCCAACAGGCCCTGCGGCTGTATGGAGTTTAATAATATTTACAGCATCATCCAGTACCATATCAATTATTAATGGACATATGTCTGAATTTGTGAAGGCCACAACAGGGGCTAGACTCCCACCTGAGCCATTAAAGTTAGTAAACTTATCTACGAAGACCTTTTCCAAAGTTCAGGGACAGTCACAAGACTGCCATTCACTATAATGTTGGGCTGGCTATCTTTTCTGTATTGACTTGTGTGTTTGTAAAATGCGTTGTTATTATCAACATTATATGCAGCCATTAATGAGGAGTAATACATTTTACTTAACATAAACACACACACACACACACACACACACACACACACACACACACATGCGCGCACGCAAGCACACACACACACACACACACACACCCACACACACACACTTTCTTTCTGCTTCTGTGATGTCCGTTGTATTTAGGCAACAGCAAAGGTCTACTGTTTTTACAGAACCACGTTCCAGTCACTAATATACTAGCGTATGACTCATCCACTATTCTTGCTTGTAGTGCAGCAAATTTGTTGTTTAAATTTCTTGCATTGCAGATAAAAAATTTCAAGGTGTTCATTTCTTTTGTCTTAAAGAGACATTTTTTCCATTTTTCACCCTAAAACTTTTTTACTATTTTGGTTAGCCTACCCAATAGTAGCATGTATCCTCAAAGGATAAAAAGAAGCCTGCCCAAAGTAAAATAAATAGTTGCATCACACCTTTCTATCTGATACAGTTAGTAGACTGTATAGCTACCTTTGCCAGTAATTTATTACATCTTCGTGCAGGAATAACAAAAGGCATCAGAAGTCTAAATCCCTTATTTTTACTCATGGTAATCATACCTTTTATGTCACTTTCAAATTTAGATGCATTACTTTTACCTGACTTGTTAACTCCACCAATCACAACCACCAAATCATATGCCTTTTTATCAGATATGTTACACATATTTAAGCTGCTAACAGTGACTCTCTCTTTATTTTAGGCAATACATTTTGATGCCTTTGATCATTGAGTCTTCAATAATAGGAATTCAAGTGTCTTACTATAGTCAGAAATCTTACTATAGTCAGAAGTAGACATTTCCCTGATCTCCTCATTTCTAGGGCAGTTTCTCTAGATATCTACAATCCTTTCTTCACAAACATAATCTCCCAAGTGCACTCCCTCTCTTTTTTAACTGTCTCTTGAGATTTATCCTGATACACAGCCTTCTTTGTACTAGTAGCCACTAAGCATACTTCTCAGCCTTTTAGTGCAAGAAATCTGAACAAAGCCCAACAAAATGGGGGGACAAAGGCCCAAAAATAGAGCCATATTTTAAATATTCTTCACAAACTTAGAAAGTTACTAGAGTAACCGGGTTTGTTTAACATACATTTTCCGAAGGATTTGAAGTCTGAAACTCAAATGTATGTCAGCCTCAGATCATCCTAGTGATTTGCCAGAAAACCACACATTTTATGAGGAACAGGCCAAAAATATGAACCAAAAATCTGGACATTCTGTGAAAATCTGGACAGTTGAGAGGTATGCCACTGAGGTTAAACGGTTTTAATTTATAACATCATTGACATATAGATGCTTTCTCATCACTGCAAGTTAACTCCTGCTTCTCCAGGTTATAGGAGACGGGTACATTGTGTACAAAATCAATACAGTTAAATAGTCTTAGTTCAGAAACTACTATTGCTAAAGGAACACGCGAGTTACATTGTCAGGTTTATACCACCTTGTGTTTCAAGATTTTAACAACTGGGAAGATACTATCTCAACTTTCTACATTCTTTGATAGACCCCCCCCCCCCCTCAAAACGTAAGTTCACTTTCACTGAACTATTTTACATATGACACAGACACCATTATATGAGTCTACTCCTCCACTATACTTGTAGGTTACCTTCAATATTCTCAATTTGGGTATCCATATCACTTAACTTCTCTTTTCTTGAGGTGTCTTTGCATTTTACATGCCAAATTTTTCTCTGCATTCCATTCGTCTGTAATACCAGCAAGCATTAAATAGCACTTACTTTCTATTAATACTCCTCTATCTAATAAATTGTTTAGAAAATACTATATATAATTAGGGTAATATTTATTAGTGCTTCACACTAAAAGGGAAGTCCTATGTCAGTCTTAAACAAAACAGTAACCTTATCTCCCTCCTTGCCTCCTTGTCGAACATGCCTAACATGCAAAAACATGCAAAGCACAGCTTTGTCTCTGTACACTGATTCAAAACTCATAGATACATTCGCTCTTCTCACATCTGCTTGAGAAGAGTGGAAGAAATAGTGCAATATAATTATATAGTGGAAGAATATACTGCAATATAATTGTACTATATGATTTTTATATGTCAATGATTCTATTATTATATGTCAACGATTTTATTTTTCTTCATACACCTTTGCTGCTATTTACCAGTCTCATGCAATATAACTGTATAGTACTATCTTGTTTTTCTAAGTGATTTTCACTCTAATTGTATGTATTGTTGTGAAGATTTTCTCCCCGGGCCTCCACTGAAAATGGGCTCTTTACAGGCCCAATGGATTTTCCCGGTTAACAAATGCAATAAATACATACATACATACATAAATAAATAAATAAATAAATAAATAAATAATAGCAGTCTGGTGTCTATCAAATGGCTCAGGACATCGTATAACTGCTACCCCGATCTCAACTCTCCCTCCGTTTTGCCTCCTGCTTGGCAGTGAAGTGCAGCTGTGGTAGAAAGAAGAAAAAACTAAAATAAAAAAAAAAATGTCTTCCCTAGACCCAAACAAGACTGTGGAGTGAACTTAAAGTAAATTAAAACACCACTGCCTTACAAATCATTGGCACATTCTATTTGCCCTTACTCTTCTCTCGCTCATTAGTGGCTTGAGAAGAATGGACAAAATAGCAGTCTGGTGCCTGTCGATTACCTCAGGTTTTTCTTGAAAAAGGTATTACCTACTCTGTATACATGTATATCAGCATAACTGAATGTATCTGTAAAACTGCTTCATCTCTGTAAATGAATATTGCCTTTATTGTGTTTCTAAACTTTTTACATTTGGATCCATGCATATCTTTCAAATTTCTGATAAAAACATGCTATAAAGAACACCACCCCAGTTTTTCAAATCATCCACTCCACCTCAGTCTTTTCCCTATATACCTCTACAGTATGGTTCTGTATTTCTCTTTGTCTGTTAGCCTTGTGCATTTCCTGGTAATGAACAGATGTAGCATACATTCATTTCTAAGCCAAGAAAAGAAAGACAAGAAAACTCATTCTAGTTCAAACAGAAGAAATAACTAAGGAAAAGTCTGCATAAAGTTGGGAAGTCAGTGTGTTAATCTCTGAAAGGGGATTGTTGACATTGTTCCAGTAAAGTCTTCATGTATTAAAACAAAGGAATCATAACTTGGTCTGCTTCCCATGAAAAGATCATTAAGTACAATGCATTGTTAAACCATTCCAAGAGTTTTGTGATGTCAGAGTAAGCAAAAGGGGACATTTTGTGCTCTGTTAGACATGCATCCTGTCAGAACACTTGTAAATTCATTAAATAATCAGTTGGCAGTAACAGGACTTTTTTTCGGATGAGAAAAATAAGCTAAATTGAGACATGTACAGCCATACAAAGTTTCTTCCAGAAGGTTAAAAAGGTAAACAAGGGATGTTTCTCTCTTTAAAAGTGAATAAAATATGAAAGAAAGGAAGAAAGAAAAGGTGAAGTGGAAAGGTGGAAAGAAACAAAGTGGGTAGGTGAGTTATACTTTCTGTTGCATGGGAATGAACCATTTGTGACAGTGGAGAATGGTGTCTCTGCTACAAAGTAGTTTACAGCTTGCATGCATTCTCTGGTTCTACTGTTCCACCACACTGTTTGTTCATATGATAAATTATGAATAAATAAAGGAGGCAATGATCAACATACAACAATTATTTTATACAAACAAATAAGAATTACAAATCATTTGCTGTTCCTGTAGCAAACATTTATTTATATATTTGTTTGCACAGATAACTGAAATGGAACATCAAGGCCCTTTTTCAGCTGCTACCTTATTTCAAACAGTGAAGAAACAAAACTATAAAACAGTAAAGAATAAAGACTTTCGGCTTTTCCTGGTTAGGGGTCGCCACAGCGGAACTCTGGTCTGCTCAAGATTGGCAGTGGATTTTTACAGTGCCGAGTTGCCGGCCCGACGCCTAACCTTCAAAGAAGACACACCCATTCACGCTCGGATACACCTGCATGTCTTTAACGTCACTCGACAGCGAGGAGGACTTGCAGACTCCACACAGAAGGCACTCCAGCCGAGAATCGAATGGGAGAACCTCTTGCTGTGAGGCAACAATGCTAACCGCTGCACACGTGTAATATCTTACCATAACCATAGATGTCCTTCTCTTCCATGTTGCAGTATTCTAGTTGTGGGATTTCCTGCCTCAGGCGACTTGTACGTCAGCTCCTATACAAAAGCTTCAGCTTGGCTGTTGCAGCTGCGTGGGACATCACACGTATGGCCATAAACCAGGGGGCTTAAATGCGACATCTGCACACACAATCCTCAGAACTTGAAGCTCAGTAGGTAGAATAGAAGGCCCAGCAGGAGAAGATGCCAGTTGTATCAGGTATGGGACCCTAGGGTCCTTCTGTAGCATAGATAGGTCCAGGGTGAAGCTGGGTTGAAAAGAGAATGAAGAAGGGGTTATTGGTGGGTGGGAAGGAATACTGCAACATGGAAGAGAAGGACATCTATGGTTATTGTAAGATTTTACACAACTATTCTATGTCCTTCTATTCCTGTGTTGCAGTATTCTAGTTATGGGAGAGTTCCACAGCTTAGTTGGATGAGAGGGTGGCGGATGCAGAAGAGGATTCTACAAAGCCCTGTAGGATTGCCCTGGCGAATCCTGCACATACTTTTGAGAATTGATCTAGCTTGTAATGTTTGGTGAAAGTGTGGATAGTAGACCATGTGGCTGCTTCCATAATGGAAGCCGTGTCCAGACCTTTTAGGAAAGCCTTGGAGGTGGCCATTGCCCTTGTGGAATGGGCCTTTACTCCCACTGGGGGGATTTTTCCATGGTGGGAGTAGCAGAGACAGATGGCTTTCCTGATCCAACATGCAATGGTTTGTTTGGAGACTGCCTTGCCCAATGCTCTGGGGTGAAAGGAAACAAAGAGTTGTTTAGATTTCCTAATGGATTTAGTTTTGTCCAGGTAAAATCTTAGTTGCCTGTGTACATCCAGGGAGTGGAGCATCCTCTCCCCTTCATTTGTGGGAGAGGGAAAGAAAGTGGGTAGGTGGATAGATTGGTTTAGAGACAAGTCATTGACCACCTTGGGCATAAAGGAGGGGTTAGTTCTCAGGGTGACCCTGTCCTTATGGAAGGTGGTGTAGGGGGGGAAAGCCATTAAGGCTTGCAGCTCTGAAACCCTTCTGGCTGATGTGATAGCTACTAGAAGTACTATTTTCCATGTACATATCTGTAGGGAAGATGTCCCAGCAAGTTCGAAAGGGTGTTGGGTAAGCTTTTCCAGGATGTAGTTAAGGTCCCAGGGCAGAGGGATAGGCTTCTTTGGAGGTCTCATGTGTAACACCCCTTTAAGGAAGAGTTTTACGTCGAGCCTGGCTAGCAAGGGGGGGGATCACGAGGCAAGCAGGCTGATACTGCAGAAAAGTGTACTTTCAGTGAAGAATAGGAAAGTCCACTTTTTATCAATTGACACACATAAGTAAGAACTAGGGGGGATCAGCAATGCAAGAGTCCCATCCCTTGTGTAGACAACACTTAGTAAATCTTTCCCATTTAGGTAGGTATGATTTTCTTGTTGTAGGTTTCCTGGCCTTCTTCAGGACTGAAAGCACATCCTCTGAGTAGTGCTGTCTGAATGGGATCAAAAGTTTATCACCCACAGTGTCAGGGCCAATATTTGCAAGTGTGCATGGAGGAAAGTTCCTTTTTCTTGTGTCAGGAGGTCCACCTTGTAGGGTAACTTGTAGTGATTGCCCTTGGATAGATTGTGAAGTAGGGGGAACCAGTACTGCCTTGGCCAGTAGGAAGTCACTGACAAAATTTTCGATTTGCCCTTCCTGATTTTTAGGAGGTCTTTCTGAATCAGTGGGAAGTGGTAAAGGCATAAAGAAACTTCCCCTCCCAGGAGATGTTGAAGGGATCTACTCTCCAGGCTAGAGGGGAGTAGGTCTTTGAGCAGAAGGTCTGCAGCTGCCGGTTCTGGGGGGAGGCAAACAGGTCTATTTGAGGAGTGCCCCACCAGTGGACTATATCTAGGAAGACAGTCCTGTCTAGCATCCATTTGTGTTATGGAGAGGATGTCCTGCTTAGGGGATCTGCTTGCTTGTTGTCCTGCGAGGGGATGTATGTTGCCTGCAGGGACAAGTTGTGGCAAGAGGCTAGGTCCCATATCAGCAGGGTTAGTCTGCACAGCTGATATGCCTTGGCCCTCCCTGTTTGTTGAGGTACCACATTACAGTGGTATTGTCTGTTAATATTAGAAGAACCCCTGGTAGAAGCAGAGGGGTAAAGATTTTTGAGCTAAGAAGACTGCTGTCATTTCTCTGACATTGATGTGTTTGGTCTTCAAGGAAGGGTGCCAGTTTGCTTGAACCCTGCAAGATGCCATTGTTGCACCCCAACCTGAACCTGACGCATCTGTATGCATTACTTGGGTTGGGGGGTTGAAGTGGAAGTCCCGGGTTTAGCTGGACCTGTTGGCTCCACCAGGGTTGGGGTTGGGAGGACGGGAGTCTCACAAGGGATAATTGGCTAGGCTTAAAATGGCACGCAAGGGCAGTTAGCTAAGTACTAATCTATGAACCTATAAGCTGATTTCTTCCTTTAGACAGGGAAGGAGGGGAATTAGTTGTTCTAAGTGATTCAGGTGCTGTGACAAAATGTTTTTGAGGTACCACTGTAGCTTGCGCATATGCATTCTGACCAGTGGTAGCATAGGGAAGGTTTCTGCCATTAAGCCCAGGAGTCAAAGGAATTGCCTTGCCGTTATTGTCTGAGAGTGTAGGATCTCCTTGAAATGGGAGGTCAGGAATAGTACCTTGCCCTGTGTGAGAAAGACCTTCATTTTGTCTGTTCGGATTCTGCAACCCAGAAAAATCTTGTCCTGGTCTGGGTTCAAGGAGGACTTTGGAAGGATTAGGGTGAACCCTAGACTCTGCAGAAGGGGCATGGTGAAATGCAGATGATTTGAGAGGGCATCTTTTGACTCTGCCAGTATTAGGATGTCGTCCAGATAGGGGTAAATCTGAATTCCCTGAGTTCTGCAGAAGGCAATGGCCAGGGCTAGGCATTTTGTGAATTCTCGGGGGCAGTGGACAAACCAAAGGGCAAAGCAGCAAATTGGAAATGAGAGGAGGGCCCAGAGAAATGCAGGAATCTTCTGTGGGAAGTCCTGATGGGTATGTGTAGGTAGGCCTCTTTTAGGTCCAAGATGGCCATGAAAGCCTTGGCTGGTAAAAGAGGTAACAGGGTGGGAAGTGACAGCATTCTGAAGGTGGGCACCTGAAGGTAAAGATTTAGGAAGGTGAGGTCTAAGATGCATCTCCAAGGGCCGTCTTTCTTGGGGACCAGGAAGAGATGGGAGTAGAAACCTTTTCCTTCCTGTCCTGAGGGGACAGGTTCTATGGTACCCAGCCTCAGCAGGTCTGTCAAGACCTGTGGAAGGAGATGTAGCTGTTTTATGGGGGGATATGGGATGCCTCTCCTGGGTGGTTTTAATTTCCAGGACAGGGAATATCCTTTTTGGATTATGGATAGTATCCACAGAGCCGAGGTTATGGTTTTCCAGAACGGGAGACAGTGGGGGAGGTGTGCTGAGAGTGGAAGGTGGGCAAGGGAGTCTCACATTGTTGGGACCTCCTCTGTCCTGAAAGGGTTGCCTGGGCTGAGGATGTGATGCAGCAGGTCTGGACATGGTGGGTCTTCTTGCACCACTTCTAGATCTGGATGAGGAAGTACCTGTCTGAGTAGGGTTTCGCCTTACAGAGGTGGCTTTAGCAGGGTAGTTTCTGTAGTGCTTGGGAATGGGGGACACCAGCAAATGTTTTATGTCCTGCAATTCCTTACTTTTTTCTTGCAGATTCTTGAAGAGATCTACAGATTGTTTTCTAAAAAGGATATTGTGATGCAGGGGGACATCCAAGATGTTTGACTTGAAGTCTTCTGGGAGATTCTGAAGTCTCAGCCAGGAGTATCTCCTGAGAACAGAAGCAGATGCTGCAAAGCAAGCAGATCTAATCGAGTGTCTGGCTACTTGTGTAGCCAGAGAAAGTTTGGAGGAGATGTCAGCCTTAATGGGGCTGTCAGGGATAGAAGCCAGCATGGAGGAGACTTGAGAGACCAAGTCCAGAGCATACTTAGTCATGTGTGTCTGATAGTTAATGGCTCTGAAAGCCAAGGTGGAGGAGGTTCATAGGTTGGTACTAGGCTATCGGCCCTAGGGCCTATAGAAGCCTAGCCATAACAATTCCCTGGATATTTCTTCCCACAAGATTTACTTCCCTGGACCCCTGTCTAGCAGGGCAACTGACGTGATCCCTGGGGAGAATTTCCTATCTCCCATCCAATCATCAAGGTTCCTTTTGAAGAGGGCCAAGGAGGTGCTCTGCTTGACATGTATGGGCATTCTATTCCAGAAAGTGCATACCTTCTTACCAATCCTATCCATAGATTTGCTGTCTTTATCAGTGGGTAGGAGTGATGCAGAGGGAAGCAGCCTGAATTGCTTATCAGGGTAGGTGGCAATCACTGCTGGGTCTGCCAAGGGTGGTTTGACTAGGAATTTCTGCTCATCAGGTACCTTGTAGAAGTGATCTGACCACTTGGGGGCAGGTGGCTGTGACTCTGGGGCCTTAGATGCAGAATTGTCATTTGTGAGGTATCCCATTTGAAATAATCTTTCATCTTGGTGATGGTCTCACCAAGTGTAATATCCTCAGGGGGTGAATCCCCCTCAATAGATTCCTCATCAGGTGAATAATACTCCTGGGGAGATGCAATTTGGGAGGTGTAAGATATAGAGTCCTCTGAGGAGGAAAAGGAAGTATCATGCTTTTCCTCCCTAACCTGACAAGGGGGAGGTAAGAGGATGAAGCAGGCCTAGGGCTCAGCAAAGGTAGAGTAGTGGGGGATGAGGCTGACGGCCTAAGGGCCATAAAGGCCTGCATCAGGGAAGAAGTGAAGGACTGTCAAATCAGTAAGCCTTCTGCAGTGGAGGAGGCATGCTTGGTTTTCTGTTTCTTTTTAGCCGGGGTGGATGTTGGAATTGGCCTGGAATCAGGTTTAGTAGGAACCGTACCCAAAATCCGGATCCCGGTCAGAAGTACCACAGATTCTGGTTCCCCCCTCGACCTCGATGGTAGTCAGTGTCTGGGTAGGCTCCATGGACGTGCCAGTCATCAGCTCAATGGCTTCCCCAAAGGTCGTTGTTGAAGTCGACGGATCTGCTGGGTGCCCCTCAGCTCCTAAATCGGCAGCTGGCTTGGTGTCCCCTAACGGAGCAGCAGGTGAAGAAAGCCTAGGAAGCTTGGGCTTCTTATGAGGAGGTTCTGACGCGGCCTCCGAGGCAGGATCCATTCTTAGGGTTAACCGCTTAAGGCGTTGGTTTTCTAAGTAGAGGTTTAGTGTGGCCAGATGGCTGCGTAAGGACTTTGGCACAAACGATTGACAAATGGAGCAAGCGGAATGGTCGTGCTCCCAGCCTAAGCAAAAAACACACCGATCATGGGCGTCTTTATGGGGTATCTGGTGCCCGCAGTGGCATTTACCCTTTTTACCTGACATTGGCTATAAATTGCTACAACAAACCAAGCCTAAGCAATAACAATCTGGTATGAAAGAGAAAATTAAATACCCAATGGGTTACTTAGCTTTACTGAGACGTCTGATGAGAAAGAGTGAACACACAATGCTCGGTCGTCTGCGGCTGAAAAGTTCTGAGGATTGTACGTGAAGATGTCACATTTAAGGCCCCTGGTTTATGGCCTTAAATGTGATATCCCAAGCAGCTGCAACAGCCAAGCTGAAGCTTTTGTATAGGAGCCGACGTACGAGTCGCCTGAGGGCAGGAAATCCCACAACTAAAATACTGCAACATAGGAATTACTTATGGTTCTATGCAAAGGGAACAAGACAAATGATTACTTATAGCACTGCTGAAAACAGCAATCATAACTTACCTAAGAGATAAAATATTTGCTGGAGAACCATTAAAATATAATGCAAGTGCAAAGCTGTGCAGACTATTTTGTAAAAATTACATAAATAATTAATATGACACCTATAATCCTTGCAGATTTTACCAAAACTGGTGGAGCTAGGAAACATTTTTTTTTTGGGGGGGGGTGCCTATGGAGTAGACTTTTGGTTGCTGCTGGTGCCTCTCCTCAATCTTGGATGCCAGGACCCCCTCCCCCCATGTCTGAGAGGAGGTTGACTGGTTCGACTGCAGTGTCATACTTGCAGTCACAATAGTTTTTTTATTTTAATTTCTTCAGAGATTAACAAGACCTGGAAAACTGCTGAAGTGAGTGAAGTAGAATTTTAAAGTTGTTGCTGGAAATGGATCAAGATAATCTGGCACATTTTTTTGCTTTAAACTACTGTGAAGACCTCTGCAATAGTCCATGACTATGGTTTTATAAATTAAGGGACAAATCAGCAGGTTTGCTCTGGAAATAACTTGCAGCAACAGTAAGCAATGGTATTTACTTTGAGGTACATCTTTAGCCCTATACATAAGAAATATTAACTATACATTTCAAATAAACATAATAAATTCAAACTGTATAAAAAATTTTCATTTTTATTTTCTTAAATATCAATATATGACAAGTTCGTAAAACAGATAATGGATATTTACTTCCATACACAGAAGATCTGAGACAAAATGTAGCAATTTTGGGGACATATTAATACCCATCCCACCTTAAAGGATTAGGAAATTGTGAGATGGCACAAGCAAGTTCCATACATGTATAATATGCATATTTACAAGTGTAAAGAAAAATGCAGGCATACATTTTCTTAAAAATATGAAGTAGAAATGTGAATATGCTTGGTCATTTACACTGGGCATCATATTTACTTTATCCATGAAATAATTAAACAAGTTTCAATGTCTTGTATTTGTTTTTCTAACAAAAAGAAAATTCAAAGGGATGACCGGGATATGTGGTTGTTAAAATGGATGAAAGGTCACAATCATGTTAATAAATAAGCAATATTTTACAATTTCAGACCTTACTAAGACTGAATTACAAACTCAGACAATCTTACTCTTTGTTTTAAATGGTTATAATGTATAACAAACTATGTTATGGTTTTGTTCATTGACTATTGTAGTCTTTCAGATGTACTTAACTTCAACATGAGATAATGTCAAGGCATAGCTTTGGACGGCGCAGTGTTGCAGCAGATGCTTTGTTGCCCTCAGCAAGAGGTTCTCCAGTTCGATTCTCAGCTGGGGTGCCTTCTGTGTGGAGTCTACATGTCCTCTCTGTATTCATGTGGGTAGGTTTCCTCCAGGTTTTCTCCCATGTTACAAAGACATCCGTCTGGAGCGTTTCTCCCAAGGCCTTTGTGAAAACTGGCTTTGTTCCAAGTTGGGCTTTCCCAGTAAACAAATGTAAAATAAATAAATAAATGAATAGCTAAAACATTAACTATGAAGAGAGATACGGTAGAAACAGCATATCATAATATGTCAGCTGTAGCAAATAAAACATGCTAATCATTATTTCAAAAGTGTTTTATCAGAAATGTAAATTCAAATTCATCTAGACACATTAACTATTATTAATCTGCAAAAGCAATTATTGACCACATCTCCAGTAAGTCTTCAGTTATCAAAACAAGAGAATCATAACTCAAACTGCTTAGCACAATACAATTATTGTCAAACAGCAATAATATGCCATTCTAAGCCAGAGGTCACATTTTCTGCTGCACTTAATAAAGAGAGACATTATGGAGCTTTCAGACCATGTGCCTCAGACAGGTATGAGCCTAGCATTGAACAGCCTATTACCGTCAAGAGGATGATGCCACAATATGAGCAAAAATGATTGAGTTAAACAACTGACTGTCTTTTGGTGTCATTCTAAGGGGATCCAATATTTTCAGCATAGGAGGACATGGTTAACATTGCTTTGCCAAGAATGGTCTACACCCTTCCTCTCTAGGCTTTCAAATACTGGTTAAAATGTATCCATCCACATCGTGCCTTTTTTAGGCAATTCAACCAAAAAAAAGATATGAAAAAGTCCTGGACGCCACGTAGGTTAAAAAATCTTTATAATATTCACAAAACACAGAGGATGAGTGCTTTCGTCTAATGACTAGACTTCATCAGATAAAAGCACTGGTACAAATTACAACTTTTATACACCAATTCTAATTAAGTTAATTACATTCAATCAACTTTTAAAGGAACATGTATATAAACCTAATACTGCCCTATATAGGTAAGACTTGTATTACTGAAAAAACTTAATCATATTTTTCTTATTTTTCTTGTATACATTTCTTACACAATAAAATATCTTATAAAATAACCAGAAGAATTTGTATTTAATATTATAATCAATTGATCAATTTTATGTATAAAAATATATAAATATATAAATGTATAAATATTTTTATCATAAATTTATGTACAAATGTGTTTGTATATGTTTGTTTGGTTTAAACATTTTCTGCTTTTTTATACAATACAGGTTTTATACTAATATAATCGTTTAAGCCAGGTGGGGTGCTTGATTTACACCTAAGCTGCCATAACAGTTCCTTGTGTAGCAAAACATTTTTTATATCACCCCCTGCCTTGGAAAAATCCCTTTGAACTAGATCAATGATACCAAATTTAAATCTTGTAAATGTAAAAGGGCAGGTTACACTATGTTTGTACAAAGCACTAGTTTCTTTGTAAGTCCTGATGTCATATAAGTGTTCATAAATACGGTCCTTAAATGCCCTCTCAGTTTTACCTATGTAATATGCACTGCATGAAGTGCATAAAGCCATATAGACCAACATTTTAGACTTACAATTACCTTTAATAAATCTCACCACACTTTTCAGGCTATTGTTTAGTGTTACACTTGCCTCACTGTATATATATGCACAAACACTACATGCTCCACAAGGATTAGTGGCCCTGTACTGAATAAATTCCTTATTTCCTTTTTCAAAAGTTCTCTTAAAATTGTTTCCCACCTTGTATGTAAAAATAGGTTGCTCTCCCACTAACTTATGTATCTCCTTATCAATTTTCATTAAATTCCAGTTGTTTTTAATAATGTCTAAAAATGCCTCTGATAACGTGTTGTATTGAATTATACATGCTGCATTATATTTGTTCCTTTCCAATTTAACAGCTTGAGAGATCTGTAACGGTTGACCTAATAAAGCTTTATATTTAGTACCCCATTTTTTTGTAACTTCTTTTAGAATTTCAGTGACCATTTCTAAGGGATATTCTCTTTCAATAAAACATTTACCTAGGAAATTCATTTCCCTTTCTAGATCACAAAAGTCAGAAGTCATCCTGGCTATCCTAACTGCTTGACCTTTGATCAAGCTTTTCTTTTGTGCTAACGGGTGATGACTACTATAGTGTAAAAAACTGTTGCACCAAGTAGGTTTCCTGTAAATGTTTGATTTGAAACCTGTAGAGGTCTTAGAAATAGTAACATCCAAATAGTTGATACTATGTTCATGGTATGAGTGTGTGAAAGAGAAAAAATGTGTACATGAATTTATATATTCCATAAAAAGATTAAGTTCTTCCTTAGGTCCACCCCATAACACAAAAATATCGTCCAGAAATCTCAAGTATAGTTTAATATGGTTGTAAAAAACAGAGGGAAAGACAAATTTGTTCTCCCATTCTAATAATACTATGTTAGCATATGTGGGAGCACAAGCGGCACCCATAGCAATACCGCTAATCTGTTGGTAAAACTCACCTTGAAAGTGAATGTAGTTAGAATCCAATATTATCTCAACTAGTTCTAACACCAAAAGAATACTGTCCCTAGTTAAGGTGGAGTGTTTAAAAATACAATCACTAAAATATTCAAATCCTTCTTTTCTAGGAATACAAGTAAACAAATCCTTCACGTCAATAGTGAGAAAGATACAATCCGTACTCCACAGATCTTGGGTCATTTTGCTCAAAAATTCCCATGAATCCTTGATTAAATGAGGAGTTTGATTGATAATCTCCTTAGTGTGTTTATCTACATATACAGCCAGTGGATGTGTTTTAGAGTTCTTTGCAGATACTATCGGTCTAAAAGGGGGTGCTTGTAGCGATTTATGCACCTTAGGTATTCCAAAAATATTCGGAATATTTGGATGCAGTTGTTTTAAGAAATTATATGTCTTAGAATCTATTCTGTTTTCTAATAGGTATTCTTCAAGCAATGAATCTATTCTGCTGTACGTTATATATATCTGATTAATGGAGACAGGGGTATATGTGACAGTATCTAATAAAATATTAGTAATAACATTGTTGTAATCTTCTACGTTGTAAATAATAACCCCCCCTCCCTTGTCTGGTTTCATAATTCGCAGAGTAGATTGTGTCTGTAGTTGATGTAACAAACTACTTTCTTCCTTAGTAAGATTAGAATTAACTCTCTGCCATCCGTTTTTAACGTAGGTTGCATATATTTCCTCAGTAACAACTTTTTCAAACAACAACAGGGTGGGATGTAGTGGAGGGTTGAATGTACTATGTCTCACCAACATATCTCCCCCCCTGTAGTTGTTAATGATAGCATCTTTACCCAGATTGAATGTAATATTCAGATTTAATTTTCTTAAATATAATTTCAAATCCACTAACATATTAGCTATGTCACCATACTGCATTTTTACAAATTTGAATCCCTTAGAAAATAAATGAAAATGTAATTTAGTCAAGTTATGGCTAGTGTAATTAAAAATTTTGAACCCTTTGTATTCATAAAGTATACCACAATGGTCATTTAATTGAACTATCTCATCTTCTTCCCCACTTTTTTCCATCCATAATTTGTGTCTAAGTGTCCTGGATGTCCTGGGTCTGGTGGAAAGGTACTCCTGCTCGCTATCCTTTCTGACCTCCTGGGAAGAAAAAAATGACCCTCTTCCCCTCCAAAAGAGTCTAGTTCATCCAATGGTCTATGTCTAGTGTTTTCTTTAACTTCTTGGTAATCGTTGTCTACAGGTTTGTCAGACACCAAATTAGTTACTCGATATCATCCTTTATCATAGCCTTTTTGTACATAACCTTGTATTCTGTTACCTCTTTTAAAAGGACCTACATAAACTTTTCCCATTTCATATTGTTTTTTATCTCTATAAAATTTCTTTTGTTTTATGAAATAAATATCTTGTATTTTTTTCTCAATTTTTATCAAAATGCTTTCATATAAACTCTGATATTCAGAAAATAATAAATCATTTACTATGTCAGCATTAAGTTTGCTTGTTTCTGCAGTCAGACTCTGTGAAAGTGCTTCATTACATTTAATCATACATTCAGTAAGACCCAAACCACAAGTATCAAAAAAACTGTGAAACATTTTAGTGTTAGCTTCTGTGTAATTAATATCAAAAGGATATTTGAACAACCTAAGTCCCTGTGGTACAATTTTATGTACCAAACAACTTTTCAAGTAACTGTTATCAATTTGCATACGTTTCAGTTTAAATAACTTTTTTTCAAAGAAAAAAAATCATTTCTTTAAGCGTAAGTGTGTTAGCTTGTTCATTACCATTAAATTCATCACATTTATTAAATGCTTCCATATCTAAATTAAACTGATAAGTTTTATCTAATATGTCCTTAAAACAAGTCCCATGAGCAAACTCTGGGTTTTTGTACAAGTATAGTCTGTCACAATCACATTTATATGTACCTAGACAACCTTCGTGATGTCTAGAATCAAATTCAGTACCTCTTATTTGAGTACATCCAGCAGTAGCTGTTCTTTCTTTGTTGGTTCGTTGTCGAGTTTCCAACGAAAAAAAACCGTTTTTGTGCAGTCCTGCATGGTCGATAACTTGGCTAACACCAGCTGCTTGCTTCTGAAATCTTCCACAATCACTCGTGGACCTCGAGCGTGGAGATGACGAATTAAACATTGCGCCTGCAGTTTCCCTATTCGGGACAGCTTTCTTTGAGGTTATAGCTCCATCTGCTGGTGTTTTTTGGTGGTTCTGATTAATAAGCTCTATAAGCAGAGTTAAATCCCCTTTTAGGGAAGCAATGTCCTCTCTCATTCTAACAATTTCGTCTGAAGCAGACGAAGGTAAAACCGGACTTGGTAAACGATCATCGACCAATAAAGTAGAATCACCAGAAGAAATATTCATGGTACCAGTGCCAAAATATACCTCTCATTGAATAAGTTGTACCACAGTGGAATCCTGGACTCACCAACAAAAAACTGTAATAAATAAAACCAAATCAACCAAAAAAAGATAAGAAAAAGTCCTGGACTTGTAGGTTAAAAAATCTTTATAATATTCATAAAACACAGAGGATGAGCGCTTTCGTCAAATGACTAGACTTCATCAGATAAAAGCACTGGTACAAATTACAACTTTTATACACCAATTCTAATTAAGTTAATTACATTCAATCAACTTTTAAAGGAACATGTATATAAACCTAATACTGCCCTATATAGGGAAGACTTGTATTACTGAAAAAAAACTAATCATATTTTTCTTATTTTTCTTGTATACATTTCTTACACAATAAAATATCTTATAAAATAACCAGAAGAATTTGTATTTAATATTATAATCAATTGATCAATTTTATGTATAAAAACATATAAATATATAAATGTATAATTATTTTTATCATAAATTTATGTACAAATGTGCTTGTATATGTTTGTTTGGTTTAAACATTTTCTGCTTTTTTATACTATACAGGTTTTATACTATTATAATCGTTTAAGCCAGGTGGGGTGTTTGATTTACACCTAAGCTGCCATAACAGTTCCTTGTGTAGCAAAACATTTTTTATATCACCCCCTCCCTTGTCTCCATTAATCAGATACATATAACGTACAGCAGAATAGATTAATTGCTTGAAGAATACCTATTAGAAAACAGAATAGATTCTAAGACATATAATTTCTTAAAACAACTGCATCCAAATATTCCGAATATTTTTGGAATACCTAAGGTGCATAAATCGCTACAAGCACCCCCTTTTAGACCGATAGTATCTGCAAAGAACTCTAAAACACATCCACTGGCTGTATATGTAGATAAACACACTAAGGAGATTATCAATCAAACTCCCCATTTAATCAAGGATTCATGGGAATTTTTGAGCAAAATGACCCAAGATCTGTGGAGTATGGCTTGTATCTTTCTCACTATTGACGTGAAGGATTTGTTTACTTGTATTCCTAGAAAAGAAGGATTTGAATATTTTAGTGATTGTATTTTTAAACACTCCACCTTAACTAGGGACAGTATTCTTTTGGTGTTAGAACTAGTTGAAATAATATTGGATTCTAACTACATTCACTTTCAAGGTGAGTTTTACCAAAAGATTAGCGGTATTGCTATGGGAGCCGCTTGTGCTCCCACATATGCTAACATAGTATTATTAGAATGGGAGAACAAATTTGTCTTTCCCTCTGTTTTTTACAACCATATTAAACTATACTTGAGATTTAAGGACGATATTTTTGTGTTATGGGGTGGACCTAAGGAAGAACTTAATCTTTTTATGGAATATATAAATTCATGTACACATTTTTTCTCTTTCACACACTCATACCATGAACATAGTATCAACTATTTAGATGTTACTATTTCTAAGACCTCTACAGGTTTCAAATCAAACATTTACAGGAAACCTACTTAGTCCAACAGTTTTTTACACTATAGTAGTCATCACCCGTTAGCACAAAAGAAAAGCTTGATCAAAGGTCAAGCAGTTAGGATAGCCAGGATGACTTCTGACTTTTGTGATCTAGAAAGGGAAATTAATTTCCTAGGTAAATGTTTTATTGAAAGATAATATCCCTTAGAAATGGTCACTGAAATTCTAAAAGAAGTTACAAAAAATGGGGTACTAAATATACAGCTTTATTAGGTCAACCGTTACAGATCTCTCAAGGTGTTAAATGGGAAAGGAACAAATATAATGCAGCATGTATAATTCAATACAACACGTTATCAGAGGCATTTTTAGACATTATTAAAAACAACTGGAATTTAATGAAAATTGATAAGGAGATACATAAGTTAGTGGGAGAGCAACCTATTTTTACATACAAGGTGGGGAACAATTTTAAGAGAACTTTTGAAAAAGGAAATAAGGAATTTATTCAGTACAGGGCCACTAATCCTTGTGGAGCCTGTAGTGTTTGTGCATATGTATACAGTGAGGCAAGTGTAACACTAAACAATAGCCTGAAAAGTGTGGTGAGATTTATTAAAGGTAATTGTAAGTCTAAAATGTTGGTCTATATGGCTTTATGCACTTCATGCAGTGCATATTACATAGGTAAAACTGAGAGGGCATTTAAGGACCGTATTTATGAACACTTATATGACATCAGGACTCACAAAGAAACTAGTGCTTTGTACAAACATAGTGTAACCTGCCCTTTTACATTTACAAGATTTAAATTTGGTATCATTGATCTAGTTCAAAGGGATTTTTCCAAGGGAGGGGGTGATATAAAAAATGTTTTGCTATACAAGGAACTGTTATGGCAGCTTAGATGTAAATCAAACACCCCACCTGGCTTTAACAATTATATTAGTATAAAACCTGTATTGTATAAAAAAGCAGAAAATGTTTAAACTAAACAAACATATACAAACACATTTGTACATAAATTTATGATAAAAATATTTATAAATTTATATATTTTTATACATAAAATTGATCAATTGATTATAATATTAAATACAAATTCTTCTGGTTATTTTATAAGATATTTTATTGTGTAAGAAATGTATACAAGAAAAATAAGAAAAATATGATTAAGTTTTTTCAGTAATACAAGTCTTACCTATATAGGGCAGTATTAGGTTTATATACATGTTCCTTTAAAAGTTGATTGAATGTAATTAACTTAATTAGAATTTGTGTATAAAAGTTGTAATTTGTACCAGTGCTTTTATCTGATGAAGTCTAGTCATTAGACGAAAGCGCTCATCCTCTGTGTTTTGTGAATATTATAAAGATTTTTTAACCTATGTGGCATCCAGGACTTTTTCATATCTTTTTTAGGCAATGCCAAACTGGCAAACCAACCAACACAGCAAAATCAACTCAACTGAATCTCAAGGTGTTACTGCTGAATGCCAAGAACCTAAATAAAAAAACTACACTCACTTCAAGCCCTCTTCACACTCAAGAATATAGACTTCTGTGCAGTTACCAAGACACACTTTAAAATGGCAGAGAGTAGCGCAGCACTGCAAGGTTTCAATGCCTTCCACAAATTTAGATCAGTAGATACACAGACAAGTGCTAAAGGTGAAGGTGTCTCAATATACATAAATATCTAGCATACCTCTAGGGTGGTCAAACAGGATGACATGCTGGAGTTCCTCCATATACAGATCACCATGGACACAATCCCATACCATGCCCTAGCTAGCTATAGGTCATCCTCCATGTCCCAAGAAGCTCGCAATGTATACTTGGACTTAACTGCAGACACTTACCACCCAACAAAACACCCAACTCACAGGAGGCTTTAATTACCCCTTTACAGACTAGGAATCTTACACAGCCTCAACTCTATAGGCACAGAGATTCCTAGACTTTGTGAATGCAAACACACTTGACCAAATGGTGAATACACTCACTAGAGGCTCCAACATACTGGACCTCATGCTCACAAATATGGGAGAATGCTACACCCTCCCGAATGTCTCATCCTTCATGATATGATCCCACCATAAAGCTGTCTCCTTCAAAATCAAAAATCAACTCCGTAATTCCATTAAATCCAGTAACAGTTAAGAACTATTCCAAGGCAAATGACTTTTTACTAAGTAATGATTTGTCAGAATTCAATGTCTATGCTGAATTACTGTCAAAAACTCTGTGGAACCATGTCAATGGCTGCAAAGAAACTGCTGTACCTAACAGAAGTAAGCCCAAGACTAGCCCCAGAAGCAAAACATCCTGGTAGCTTCCCATATTAAACAGGATATACAACAAAAGGAAGAACATGGCAACAATCATGAAGGGTAATTCCCATAAAGATAAAAACTCACATTAAACTAAATAAGCAAGTAAGGGCTAATTAGGTCACGCAAAACCATATTTGGGATTAAGATAGCTAAAGAAGGATTTTTCACCTGAGAGGCTATGTCAGAAACCTCAAGGGCAGCACACAATAATGTGTCATACTGGTGGTTAATCGTACCACCTTCACCAAGCCTGACAATACAGCAAACCTGTTAGCAGACAAATTCAGATACAACTTTATCCCCCTCTCATCCCAACTTTCCCTGCAAAAAAAAAAATCCTTACAAACATATCCCCTCGTACTATACCTAGGAAGCATGTGCTGATTGCGCTTACTAAAGCCTAATAGTCTTAAAACAGGCTTTGTGCCACGTGATTGGAGGACTGAGACAGTCATCCCCCCTTCATAAAGGAGGATGTTCAACAGATTCTGTAAACTACACACCCATTCAGACATTGCCAGTAAACTTCCAGAATGAGGTATAAACCCCTTTATAACACAATCCATAGCTAGCTGGCTCACTGATAGGACCCAGTGGAGTCCCCCAGGGCACTGTGCTAGGCCCACTCCTCTTAGGCATCTAATTCTCAGATGTCAAAGCCAATGTCAAAGGCCTCTGACTAACCAAGTTCTCAGATAATTGCAAACTGGGAGTAGTCACTGACTCCCTCCAAGATAAGAACACCCCGCAGGAAGGACTAACAAAGACAAAAGCTTATTGCCAAAGCCATGGCTTAAACCTCAATACCAAGAAATGTGTTGCAGTATCTTTTGGGAAGTCAGCCACCCTGGATAAATAATTCATCAACGAAACACCCCTAAATGTTGATTCACTAGTCAGGGATCTGGGAACTCATGTATCTTTTGACCACCATGTGTCCAAGGCAGTAAAACATCCTTTCATGTTGCTCAACTTATAAGCAAGGCATGGTATCAAGGTCCAGAGAGGTCATCATACCACTGTACTCGGCCCTCATCAGACCCATCATAGAGTATAATGCCCCCTTCGGTATGTACCTTACCAGACATATGCAGCAACTGGAACGTCCTTAATGGCTCTTTTCAAAAAGAATACAGGGAGTAAACATAATGTCCTACACTGATCGACTCAAAGTACTGTCTCCTTAGTCAGTATCATACAGACTTCTGAGAGGTGATCTTTGCATGGCATACAAGGCATTTTGGTGAAACATTTTAACATCCCCAAACTAAACTGCATCAGAACTACTAGATTAAACAACCTAAATTTTGCTTGCAACATACATATGACATGTTGGACAGACAGATATGTTTCTGAAAGAATTCCCATTTGCTGGACTAGGCTCCCCGTCCCTTTTTAAGTGCAACTTGGACCAGTGGATGGGTAATCAGAAATTCACCCCTGCTCTGGTGCCTATGGCTGTGATGGACAGAGGCAGTCAGTAAATCACCCCCTATATAAATCAAATTTGTGGGTCACATTTTGGGTTGCATGGCTAGGCTTATAAGGGCCCCAGTGGTCATTAGCCTAATACACACAAACCGACAAACCTTAAATGTTAATTAGTCTGGTCAGGGGCCTTATCTGGTTTAAATGTTTTAAAAAAGTATACAGTTCACCAAAGTTCAACAGAGAATATATAAATTCTTTCTGAGATTGTAATAAAAGTGATTTTTGCAGGAGTTTAAACAAATTGGCGTCTTGTTCATCTCTTGTAGGTGGGCTTAAATGTAATTTATTATGTAAATGTTTACATAATAAATAAGACATGTCTATAAATCTTACCTAGCACTATTATATGTTTCCTGGGTAAGTTGTGTAATTTCCGAGATTGCACAACAAATTGTCTCAGCCCTAATTTGACAATCCACCTTTTGAATGGTCTTGGATAAAAATAACTTGTTGCCCAATTAACTCTCTTTAGTAATATGGTAACTCTGATATACTGAATCAATTACATGTTTCTATTAGTAGCTTTAATAGCTTCTGTGCTACATCTGTTTCCTCCCCACAGTCTTCTTTTAAGCATTTGAAGAGAATTTGTAAAGTTAAAAAAAGTCTCTTACATATTTTCCAGGTTTTTTTTTTATATTTCCCTTTTGCCACTGTAAGAGCCTGATTTGAACAGGTCTTAAAAGTAAGTCACTCACAAAAATGTGGTAGACAGTGCGGTGTTACCTTCACAATTATAAGATCTATACTGCAGCCATGATTTCAGGATAGACTTTGAGAAATCTTGATACCTATAATTATCTATAGTTGCCATATTTTAGTTGATAAGACAAATACACTGAAAGGTACGTGACACTTGAACATAATTCAACACAAGGTATGAAGAAACACCCAAATATTTCCACTTTTTATACATGAGAAAGTCTTCTTTTAAGACAGCATCCTCACATGAGGATTTAAAATATCATACAGGAGCAGAAATATGAAAATTAGTATTGCTATAGGTATTACTTTGGTTATAAATTAGGTAAATCCTTTATCATCATAACTTCACTCCGCTCTGTATAGCTAGAAGGTCTAAAAGTAACTGTGGGAATACAGCTGAAGAACCCAGACATACACAAATACTAAAACATATATTAATTTTACCTACCCAGGAATCCCAGATCATTGCTATACAAAACTAATATATCCTCAAAAGATCCACACGTAATTAATATGAGCTGCCTGGCAAAAGAAAAGTAGTTTCCATCCTTGTTTTATTCAAATGGCCAGCTCTGGTGGCATACAGAGGTAAAGATCTGACTACTATCAGTACACCCAGATTCACTCAGCATGTTGGGCATCTGCTAGAACTGCAGCACAGACGATAGCTATATGAACTCTCAAAGGAGGAGCGATGGATGCAAAAGCAACATGGAGGTGAACATGTGGTGGTAGTCTTCCATCTGGGTAGATGTAAGCCTGCACTTATAAAAGAAAAGAGTAGTGACTCCTGTGGGGATATGAGCTACGTCTCCCTTCCAGGAGTTGAGGTTAGGCCTAACCATCACATTCGCTGATGGCTGTATGAATGACAGGTTCTTTAGCTGACTCACATCCATATGGAATGAAAGGATAAGCTGGCATACCAAAGGTCTGATGGTTGGCAGGCAACATGGGAGAAAAATAATACAAATAAACAATAATCAAATGAGCTTCTTGTAAGAACACCATACTTAGTAACTGTAACAATTATTTAAAAGTACCAAGCTGTAATCCCATTTACACTTACAGAAATAGTATTACGGTTGTATACTGTGTAAATATATAGGAAACAAGGTTTTAGGACTACAATGGGTTAGTACGTAAATGTAGTTTGCCAAGTGCTAACGGACTGACAAAAGCTGCATCATTTGTATGACACACCACAACAGCAAGTAAAATAATGATGGAGAGGGAAGTTGCCTGCACTCCATACATATATCAGGTTTACACATGCATCGGTTTAGTCTGATATGGTAAATGTCTATCGTGTGAGGTCTGTGTGCAGTCCAACCTTCTGCCTTTACCAAAACTATCATATCTCAGAGTAGCCCTCTGAGGAAATAGGATAAAGAACTTCCCAATCACAGTAGAGTGTCACCTACACTAACATGACATACAAGGCCAATGACTTTGTATATGCAGACACACTTGTTTTTTGCCCTTTATGGTGTATTTAGGTTTTTGTTTTACGTCATAAGACCTCATACCATATAGCAATTAAAAAACATGGAAACTTAAGGGCGTAGATCTCAGCACTCTTGCCGTTTTTGGTTCCTGTTATTTGATGGGAATAAGAATGTGTTCTCAAACAGAAGGATATGGTAGCCTCTAGACCACTATAGCCAGCATATGACTACAACTTGGCACTACAGTCTGAATCACACTGAAAAAGTCCCTACTACCACATCCTAGCCTAAAAAAAAAGTCCTTGCTACCACAACCTAGCCTGCAGTAAGTGAAATGGAAAGGATAGGACAGATACAGTGCTGGTCATCAAATTTCTACATGCAATCACAGGCAGATAGCACCAAATATATTGGAGAACTACACAGATTAGTTTGTAGTTAACCAAATTAATGCAAATGATCAAAAAACAAAATTAGTAACATAGCACACACACACAGTGCTGGTCATCAAACTTCTACATGCAAGCAAAGGGAGACAGGACCAAAAATGTTGGAGAACTAGCCTAGATTAGTTTGTAGATGACCAGTTTAATGCAAATGATCAAAAACAAAATTAGTAACATAGCCAATCAAAAAGTATACTTTTTAATTTTGAGGAATACTGTAAAAGTCCAGTATTCTTCAATGTCCCAAAGACAAATCTTCCAACATAAAAGATCTGTCAAAAAGCAAATTGAAGGTCATGCTGCTTAACACTAGGAGCCTTAACCTGAAAATGCACTCAGTGGAGGCTCTCCTTGTACTGGAAGATGGCAATGTCTGTGCAGTCAGTGAAACCTGGTTCAGGGCTGCAGAGAGCACCCCTGCCTTACTAGGCTTTACCTCATTCCACACATTCTGACCCCAAAATGAGGTTGGGAAGACTAAGGATGGTGGAGTCTCTATCTTCAATAAGGACAGGCACATCTCCAGACTGCTTTGCCAACATGATGCACTGGAACTACTCCAGGTGACAGATGGCAAGGCACCCATCCAAGTTTTAGCCAGCTATAGACTCCCCCCATGACTCAGAATACACACTCCTCTTACCTGGATATACTTGACTCCATTAAGGGTACCCCCTAACACCCTGATCCTTGGTGACTTCAACTACCACACCACAGACTGGGTAAACTATTCCTGTACTAATGCACTCACTCAACGATTCCTTGACTTCATAAATTCTAACGCACTAGACCAGCTTGTCTCATCCCCCACAAGGGGAAATAACATTCTGGACTTGGTTCTCACCAACATGGGTGACCGCTGCACCACTTCCATAGTATGTTCTTCTCTTGTGAGATCAGATCATTGGACTGTCTCATTCAAAGTTTCTATCCCACACAAACCCCCCCTCCCCAACTGTAATCAAGCTAAAAACCTTCTCAAAAGCTGACTACAACCTCCTAAGGTAGGGTATCTGTAGCTTCACACCACCTCCCCCCTAGAAGATGCAGACAACTATGCTGAACAGTACACCAATGCAGTATACAAGCACCTGTATAACTGCATGGACTCAGCCATACACAACAGAATTAAAACCTGCTCCTCAAGGAAACACAAACCTGTTTATTGGACATCATCTATCAACAGGCTTTACAACAAAAGGAAGAAACTGTTGTCCAAGGGTAAAAAGGAACATATTACAAACTGTAAAAACTCCCTCCTTAGCCTCAACAAGCAAATTAGATTACTAGGGAAAGCCTCCAAAGCCAAGTATGAATTGCAATTAGCCTCCAAAACAAAGGAAAACCACAAAGCCTTCTTCAATTACATCAGGAACCTCCATAGCAAAGCCCAGGTTTGTTCTGAATTTGTACTTAACAGTATCACTTACACTGATCCTTTTGACTTAGTCAACCTGCTAGCACATAGGCTCAGTGCAAACTTTACCCTCGTGTCCCCCCCAAAGGCTCTTTCAACATCCCTGATACTTGCCCTGCACCTCACATCTCCATAGATGAAGTACTAAAGGCCATATCCAAGGCAAAAAACACAGCTTCCATGGGACCTGATAGTAACCCAGGATGTATTCTGCACCATCTCCAGCAAGAACTGGCTTTCCCATTAAGCACCCTGTTCATCCACAGCCTAAGTACTGGCTTAATTCCAGCAGAGTGAAGAACTGCCATTGTCATCCTCTTGCACAAAAGTGGTGTCATTACTGACCCTGGAAACTATCGCCCCATTAGCTTGACAAGTCTGATCTGTAAAGCCATGGAGCGTATTATTATGGATCTCATAAACAAGGACATAGGCAACCTCCAAGCACTTGACCACACCCAGTTCGGATTCGTCAAGGACAGATCTTACCTGCTGAACCTGGTTGACTTCTTTGAGACTGTCACTAAGGCCCTGGATGAGGGAAAGTCAGTACATACAGCTTACTTTGACCTAGCCAAGGCCTTTGACACAATACCCCACTCAGGCATCATCGAAAAGCTAACACAACTTGGCATAAATCCCTATCTCATCAGGTGGGCAGCCAAATGGCTCACCGACAGGACCCTCAAATTCAAAACAGGCGCCTCCACCTCCGATAACAGACCTGTCATTAGTGGAGTTCCCTGGGGATCTGTCCTGGGACCTTTACTGTTTGGCATCTACTTCTCAGAGGTTCAGGCAAAGACAAAAAAACGCCTGTGGCTGACCGAGTTTGCAGATGACTGTAAGTTGGGTGTTGTCATTGACTCCCCAAATGATGTTAACATATTGAAAGAGGGTCTCACAGCAACTAATGATTGGTGCCAAAGTCACAGCCTCAAGCTAAACACAAAAAAAGGTATCATCATACCATTCGGCAAAAACACGGCCCGTACTGATTACCACATCAACGGCAACCCCCTAAGTACACAACCTGTAATGAGAGACCTGGGCACTCAGGTTGATAACAACCTCACATTCAACCATCATGTAGTGGCAGTGGTTAGAAAAGCCTTTTACTTGATTCATCTCATAAGTAAAGGGATTGCATCAAGAAAAAAGGAGGTTATTACCTCTCTATACTCCTCCCTCATTAGACCAACAATTGAGTATAACGGTCCGTTTGGTGTGTACCTCTCCAAACATCTGCACCAACTGGAAAGGCGACTGAAATGCCAAAGAGAATCCATGGCCTCCAACACCTGCCCTATGTGGACAGGCTCAAATCACTTCACTCTTTTCTGTATTGTGCAAACTGCTCAAGGGTGATCTGTGTCTTGCCTACAAGGCAATCTCGGACTCTGCCCTACTAGAGATGCTCCATAGCCATAAGTCTAACTCCTCACACATTACCCGCTCAAAAGGCCTGTATCTAATATGCAACATTAACAAAACCTGCTGGAGAGACAGGTTTCTCTCCCAGAGGCTGCTCCATCTCTGGAACAGACTTCCCATATATGTCAAACAGAGCACCTTGGTGACCCTCGTCAAGTGCAACCTTGAAGAATGGATGGGAAACCACAAATTTGTCCCAGTGGTTCCACCTGTGTCCCTCATTGACAGGGGTGACAGGTGCTGACTGAGGTTTCTTTTTGAGGATAAACTCTGGGCTAGGATTGTAAGGGCCCCAGGGCCACTGGCCTAGTAACCTCCTATGATCTGATGATCCTATGAACTTGGATTTTCTGACTATCAGTTTTGGAAGAGCTAAACCCAAGCCAAGGATTAAATACAAACTCAGCTCATTCTCACTGCCTGACAAACCAACTAGCTAGGAATACGATGTGCCACAAATGTAAATTTTTGTAACGTATCTGATTCAGACTGGACCTGAACACTTCAGATACATCAAATGACTAGCTAAAATGTTACTTGAGGGTCATCAATAGCTGCTTGGAGAGGATTCCCTTCCATCATTTGCTGATTATATACTTTAACCTAATCCAGGTTGTGGTATAACATTAATTAGGATAAAGTGGATAATTGGTAATACAAAACCTGTAATTCTAGCAACTTTTTAAGTCTATAGGAACAATATCTAAAATGTGTTCCTGATTTTGGGCCTTTGTCCCACCACACCTCCATTAGTTTTAGCTTTGTCCCTGATTCTTGTGCTAAGAGAATAAGACCTACAGAGTAAAAATACATTACTGGGGCCAGTATGGGGAAGGAGGGAGAGGGGAGATGTATGCATGTGAAAGAAAGGTAGGAAATTACAGTTAATATGATTTGGTGAAAGTGGAGGGCACACATGTGTATAAAAAAAGACAGCTGGAATATAATACTCTGGTCACTCCTTTACCTGCATTACAAGATAATATCAGTGGTATAGAGAAGATGCTGATGTTTTGGGTGGAAGCAGCTGTGTGTAAAACACATGGCAATTATACTAATACTACTGAATGATCATTGACATATTGCATATCAAAGGATATCAGTGCACTGAATGTGTCTTAATACCAAGTTGAAATACACAATTACTGCAGTCGTTACTGATGCATGATTACTGGGGTCTATATTATAATAGCGAAAATCCTTTTAAGCGAACGTAAAAACACCGACACATATTGCGCGAACCGCAATTTTGTCGAACGTACTAAACCGCGAAATTCAAAAAGTCGAAGTGTCATGGTTGGCCCATCTGCGGTACAGCTTCGTAAGGTAAGTGTGCGATAATTACGGACCTTAGGGTTAGGGTGCGGGTTAAGGTAAGTGCATAGATAGGTAATGTATGTAAGGTTTAGTGTAGGGTTAGAATTAGGGTTTTGTTAAATGTATGTGTGTGGATTATTTGTTTTGTTTTGGTATATCGCTGTAGGGTAAGTATGCGATAGTTACGGACCTTAGGGTTAGGGTGAGGGTTAAGGTAAGTGCATAGATAGTAATGTATGTAAGGTTTAGTGTAGGGTTAGACGTAGGGTTTTGGTGCTTTACTTTAGGGTTAGAAGTAGGGTTTTGGTTAGTGTATGTATATGGTTTATTTATTTTGTTTGGGTAGGCAATATGTAGTGGGAGGTGGAGTTGGCCGACTATGGGGATTCGACTTTTTGTATTTCCCGGTTTAGTACGTTCGGCATATTCGCATTTCACGCAATACGTGTCGGTGTTTTCGTGTTCGCTTAAAGGGATTTTTGTTATTATAATATAGACCCTGATTACTGTAGTCATTACTGTCTTTCAATTACTTAAAAGTCAGACAAGAAAAGGTTATGCAGAAAGCAGATATTTGTGTAGAAACAACTGACCGTCAAGCTGGCTTGTCAGGGCAAACAGAGAGTGAGTCAGTGTGTGTGTGTGTGTGTGTGTGTGTGTGTGTGTGTGTGTGTGTGTGTGTGTGTGTGTGTGTGTGTGTGTGTGTGTGTGTGTGTGTGTGTGTGTGTGTGTGTGTGTAAAGCATGTGTCCATGCATGGATGCTCAGAGCTCAGTTCTGCTTTACTGCACTCCACTTAGGGAGCTTCATTTTAGCTATTAATGGGTACTGAGAACTAAACCATACCCCTGCCTTGGCCCTTTTACATTGAATTTGTCATTTAAGCCGATGCACTTAATCATCATAACTTGCATTTTTCCTACAAATATCGCCTATAAAATTGTTAGTTTGCTTTCTTCAGTGTTATGCGTTTAGTGTCTGTTTTAATTTTGTTTCTGTTTAGCAATTGCACTTAACATTCCCAGTTATAATTAGTGGAATCAAAGTTAATGAAAATAGAATTTCATTTAATAGCTGTAAATCAGTGTCCTTGTGTTGGGCAAGTATATTGGTACATGAGTAGTTTTCCCAGTTAATGGAGGGGTAGTTGAAGTCGCACAGTATGAGAGTGTTAGGTTGGACACTAATATTCTCCAGGGTGCTTAGGAATGTGGAGTGTGAGTCAGAACCATGGCCTTAAGCTCAATGCCAAAAAATGTGCCGTCATCCCCATTGGGAAAAACCCGGTTCCCATTAATTACCACATCGATGGTAGTCCATTGAACACAGGAGGCATTAAAAGAGATGTGGGAACACAGGTTAACAGCAACCTCTCTTTTGACCATCACATTGCCACTGCGGTCAGAAAGCCCTTCTATGTGGCACATTTCATTACTAAGGATTCTGCATCCAGGAAGAAAGAGGTCATTGTCTCCCTCTACTATTCCCTCATTAGGCCAATCATCGAGTGCAATGCCCCATATGTCATGTACCTCACTAGACACCTGCAACAACTGGAAAGGCCACAAAAGTACCTCACAAAGAGGCTCCTAGGCCTTAAACACTTGTCCTATATGGACAGACTCAAAAAACTAACTATTCTCTGTCTCATATCGCCTACTTAGAGGCGATCTCTGCTTGACTTACAAAGCCATGTCTGACCCAGCTCTGTTAAAAATGCTACATCTAAAGAAATCCCAATCCCTCCACACCACACACTCCAGAGACTTCAACATCATGACCAGAATCAACAGAACATGCTGGAGGGACAGTTTCATAACCCAGAGACTGCCCATGCTACGGAATAGACTTCCCATATATGTCAAACAGAGCACCTCAATGGCTCTCTTCAAAAGTAATCTTGATGAGTGGATGGGAAATAGAAAATTTGCCCCAGGGATCACTCCAGTGGCTCTACTCGACAGAGGCACTGGGAACTAAGGTTGGGTGGCACGATGCCAGGGTAATCCTATGGGCTAGGCTTGTAAAGGCTCCAGGGCATTAGCCTAGTACACACCTATGAACCTATCAAAAGAAATTAAAACATCACACAAATTAATATAATAATACTTTTAGTTAATACACAATTAATAACAAAGCACACCCTATAACCCTACTATTTACCTACATTACTGAAGGATTACGCGTGTGATAAAACACACATATTGACTCATCAGAAGGGTATACTAAATAACAATAATTATGACTGTTTCACTCAAGCATTTACTTAACACATCAGAAATATCTAGCATATCACATGCTACTATTAAATATCTTCTCCATTTTACGCATCTGCTGTCCTGCAGATTAAGTTACACTGAGTATGCAAAGGCCACATGCTTCCACTGTATTAACTCAATTATGTGATGTGCGGATTATGTGGATATGGTTGTGGTACACAAAGCTATATGGAAACAATGTATCTTTCTGATGCGAACTGGAAGAATTGTCATAGAAATGTGCAACTTAAGATAATGGTGTACCAAAACATTGATCCAATAATGACCTGTATGTGAAGAAGATCTTTTATCCTTTGTAACTTCAAGATCAAATTTTTACATGTAGCTTTGACAATAATGTTTTTTTTTCTTGACAGAAACATTCCTTATAATTTACAAGCAAACGACATTCTTAAAAAAAAAGTCCAATGTAGAAAAAAATTGGGAAATGTTATTATATCACATCCCTTAACATGGTTAGATTGTAACAAAGCACACAGTTTAATACATTTGACAGTGTAAGTTTCAAAAGTTAAAATGTGAGTGATCTGTGCATTTTTGGACTATCAAAGGTAGTGATGAAGGGTAGGCTACAATGCCTGACAATTCCCAAGATGTTATCTTACCTACATATTTTTACCTGGCTTAAATATAATAATTTGAAATTAATACTGTAATAACCATTTTAAATTTTCTTTAAACTGTCTGGATTGGTCAACCTGATGTCTATTAACAGCTTCTGACTTTAAGGTCTGTTCAAACAGCTGAGTACAATTATCTGAAGTCCCATACATATAAAGTTAGATAAATTCAGTTGGTGAGAGTGGGAGACACTGGGAACTGTGGCATTATAATCAGGAAATATAAATACCACCACAAACCAAGACAACTAGATGTTACTCTCACACTACTATACAAGCCTCAGCATTATTTGTAGCAGATTTACAATATACATATTATAATACTACTGCTAAAACAATGATTCTTATTTTCCTTGTGGCAAGACCATGCCCTGTTCTACAATATGTTTATACAATGAAACTTGCATTTTAAGCAATGACACCCAATTTATGCCTCAAATGCTGAGTTATAATGCACACAAGCATGGATGCGAACAAAGGAACAAAACAGTATATTCATATTCTGTCACATGAATATAATGCCACGATATATCATGTAAAAAATAGTCTTTAGGAAACAGCTGTGTTGTTCAGTCTTTTGGTAAAGGTGGGAGTGCTCTGCAGCCAGACAGGAGATGAAGGAAATATTTGTCAAGCAGTGCACACATCATACAATACATTTTAGTGTATAGGCTCGATTACACTTAACTCTGGAGCAGTGTACACATCATACAATACATTTCAGTGTGTAGGCTCGATTACACTTAACTCTGGAGCAGTGTACACATCATACAATACATTTGTGTGTAAGCCGAATTACACTTAACTCTGGAGTAGTGTACACATCATACAATATAGTTCAATCTGTAGGCCAGATTCAGTTTAACTCTGGAGTAGTGTACACATCATACAATACATTTCAATCTGTAGGCCAGATTAAACTTTACTCTGGAGCAGTGTACAAATCATACAATACATTACAGTGTGTAGGCCAGATTAAATTTAACGCTGGTGCAGTGTACACATCATACAATACATTTCAATCCGTAGGCCAGATTAAACTCAACTCTGGACCAGTGTACACAACATACAATACATTTCAGTGTATAGTCCTGATTACACATAACTCTGGATCAGTGTACACATCACACATTACATTTCAGTTTGTAGGCCAGATTACACTTAACTCTGGAACAGTGTACACATCATACAATACATTTCAATATGTAGGCCAGATTAAACTAAACTCTGGAGCACTGTGTACATCATACAATACATATCAATGTGTAGGCCAGATTATACTTAACTCTGGAGCAGTGTACACATCATACAATACATTTCAGTGTGTAGGCCAGATTAAATTTAACTTTGGAGCAGTGTACACAACATACAATACATTTCAGTGTGTAGGCCAGATTAAATTTAACTCTGGAGCAGTGTACACAACATACAATACATTTCAGTCTGTAGGCCAGATTAAACTCAACGCTGGGGCAGTGTACACATCATACAATACATTTCAGTGAGTAGTCCCGATTACAACTAACTCTGGAGCAGTGTACACATCATGCAATACATTTCAGTGTGTAGGCCAGATTAAATTTAACTCTGGAGCACTATACACATCATAAAATACATTTCAGTGTGTAGGCCAGATTAAACTTAACTCTGGAGCAGTGTACACATCATACAATACATTTCAGTGTGTAGGCCAGATTAAATTTAACTCTGGAGCAGTGTACACATCATACAATACATTTCAGTCTGTAGGCCAGATTAAACTCAACTCTGAAGCAGTGTACACATCATACAATACATTTCAGTGAGTAGTCCTGATTACACTTAACTCTGGTGCAGTGAACATATCATACAATACATTTCAATCTCTAAACCAGATTAAACTTAACTCTGGAGTAGGGTACACATCATACAATACAGTTCAGTGAGTAGTCCTGATTACACTTAACTCTGGTGCAGTGTACACATCATACAACACATTTCAATCTGTAGGTCAGATTAAACTTAACTCTGGAGCAGTTTACAAATCATACAATACATTTCAGTGAGTAGTTCCGATTACACTTAACTCTGGTGCAGTGTACACATCATACAACACATTTCAATCTGTAGACCAGATTAAATTTAACTCTGGAGCAGTGTACACATCATACAATACATTTATTTTTATTTTTTATTTTATTTTACATTTGTTAACCGGGCTAGTCTGACTGGATATATATATTTTTTTTCAGCAGCAGAGGAGGAAAAGAAAGCTCCACATAGACATAGTAACTGTTTCATAAGATACAATTATACTGTGTGTCAAAAAAATATACAAAAAAAAAAAAAAGACTATAGACACAATATACAGTACATAGTATATATACTCATCGCTCTTAAAAGCAGCAGAAACATAACTTTTATTATATAAGTCAAAATAAAAAAAAAAAAAAAAAAAAAAAAAGGTAAATAAAAAAAAACAACTATGTAAATGAATTATAGATTAGAATTAGATTAGATAGATTAGATCTGAAACCTACAGTAAACTAAGAAAAGAAATCAGGAAGGAGAGGGGAGGGAAAGGTAATAGGAAGAGGATGGGAGGAAGTTAGGAAGGAGGGAGAGGAAGGAGAGAGGCCTGAAGAGTCAGGGGGGTAGGGGTAGTCAAATACTGTGTTGGGGGGGGCAGGTGGTTGTTTGTTTGAGAGTCTAAGTTTTGTTTAGTTTTGTTTGAAAGAGGAGGAAAGTTAGAAGAAGTCAGTTCAGGCAATAGGTTCAGTTAGTGTTTACCAAGAACAAGGAGTCAGAACAGGGAGGTTGAGAGGATATATTGGATTTGGTAGAAGTTATTTGGTAGAGAGGAGGAGAAGTGAGGTTTGAAAGGAAGGAGGAGGGAAAGGGGGAGGAAAGGAGGAAGAAGAAGTGGGAGTTGATTTGGTAAAATCAAGTGGATAGTAGGGAAGTTGAGATAGAAGCAACAGCAGAGTTTTGTAATTCAAGCCAGCAGTGCAGTTGTTGTTGGAATCCAGTGGTGATTGAGTTTCTTATTATTGTGTTTAAATGTAAATTTAATGTACTTTTTGTTGGTTTTTTTAGATTTTGTTTTTGGTTTTAGAGAAGTAAGAGGTGGTGAGAAGAGTGTGAGGCATAGTAGAGAGGAGAATGAGGGGAGTGTGTTGGTATGTTTAAGGCTGCTGGGGATAAGAAATGTTGTACATTTCAGTGTGTAGTTCCGATTATACTTAACTCTGGAGCAGTGTACACATCATACAATACATTTTAATCTGTAGGCCAGATTAAACTTAACTAATCATCTGTTTCACAGCATTTGAAAGACAAAGCAGGAATGGTGGTTTAATTCAACAGCGGTCTTCATTATTTGTTCTTTTCAAAATAAAGTTCTGAAAATGGGCATTCTAAATTGCTACTGCCATTTCAAGTTTCATTTCATAAATATAAGTCTTCCCCTATGCCATACAGTATTTAAGTATCAATCCTTTGAATACTGTACAATAATGTTTTTCATTGTCTATTAATTTTGATTAGGAATTACCTTTTTTTGTGTAACAACTATATTCAGTGGAGGGAGGACTTCTGTATTAGCAACATACAATACATTTCAGTGTGTAGTCCTGATTATACTTAACTCTGGAGCAGTGTACACAACATACAATACATTTCAGTGTATAGGCTAGATTAAATTTAACTCTGGAGCAGTGTACACAACATACAATACATTTCAGTCTGTAGGCCAGATTAAACTCAACTCTGGAGCAGTGTACACATCATAAAGTACATTTCAGTGAGTAGTCCCGATTACAACTAACTCTGGAGCAGTGTACACATCATGCAATACATTTCAGTGTGTGGGCCAGATTAAACTTAACTCTGGAGCAGTGTACACATCATACAATACATTTCAGTCTGTAGGCCAAATTAAACGTAACTCTGGAGTAGTGTACACATCATACAATACATTTCAGTGAGTAGTCCTGATTACACTTAACTCTGGTGCAGTGTATACATCATACAACACATTTCAATCTGTAGGCCAGATTAAACTTAACTCTGGAGCAGTTTACAAATCATACAATACATTTCAGTGAGTAGTCCCGATTACAGTTAACTCTGGTGTAGTGTACACATCATACAACACATTTCAATCTGTAGGCCAGATTAAATTTAAATACTCCACTAAGTAGCGAAAGGAACACCACCACAGAGACGTTCCATTGAAGGCGAAATGCCGAGGTACCAGACTTGTGAATAAAGGATTTGCTTTACCGTCTCTGTGGTGGTGTTCCTTTCGCTACTTAGTGAAGTGTTTAATTTGTTGATGTGTTTGTGCTTGTTATCATTTTATAACAGATTAAATTTAACTCTGGAACAGTGTACACATCATACAATACATTTCAGTGTGTAGTCCTGATTATACTTAACTCTGGAGCAGCGTACACATCATACAATACATTTCAATCTGTAGGCCAGATTAAACTTAACTAATCATCTATTTCACAGCATTTGAAAGACAAAGCAGGAATTGTGGTTTAATTCAACAGCGGTCTTCATTATTTGTTCTTTTCAAAATAAAGTTCTGAAAATGGACATTCTAAATTGCTACTGCCATTTCAAGTTTCATTTCATAAATATAAGTCTGCCCCTATGGCATACAGTATTTAAGTATCAATCCTCTGAATACTGTACAATAATGTTTTTCATTGTCTATTCATTTTTGATTAGGAATTACCTTTTTTTGTGTAACAACTGTATTCAGTGGAGGGAGAACTTCTGTATTAGCATAGAATCATTATGTGCTGACATTTCAGTTCTAGACATATTGCTTGGGATTATAAAATCTCCAGATGAAGACTGAACATAAGCAGTATATTTCATGAGTTAAGAGGTATTACTGTTGTTCTAAGAGTGCTAAGTTGCCTACATATTTTTTGTCTTATCCATTTAATGGATTTATGTTCAAATCACTCATGTTAAGATCCATGTAACATTTTAAAAGGGAATTTACTTTTTCCATTTACTGTAAATTTTAAATTCAGCTGGTTTAGTAATTAAATTGAATGGGATGTTTATGTATGTGTAAGGGGGGGTTCTGAGTTTCGATGTTAAAGCAGTTTGCTTCAGGGATCATAGCAGCATTCGAGTGCTTGGGGAATGGATAGGTTTTTGTGGTTGGTTAAAGGCAACAGATGATGGGTTTCTCGTTCAGGATGGCTACTGGATGCCTTTGAGGTAAGTTTAGAAGAGTGCTGCTGAATAGTTAAGACTAACATTGTGATAATATATCATGTTTATTTTTTATGCATTTATCTCTGGCATCAGGTGAGATGATAAGTAGGAATGTTTTCATTTTAAGGTATTTTTGTTAAAATGTTTTATATCCACTTGTTTTGTTACTGTTAAAGTCTGATTTCTTCTTTACAGTTTTGTGATACCATTTCTGTTTTTTTTCAACAGAACTGAGTTCTTCAAAGACAGTCTTTTTATTCTTTAGCTCTTGGTATTTCAGTATTATATTTTTAAGGAAACCTGATGTATTGCTCATATAAAGGAAGCAATTATTTCAGGTTTAGCAAGCTGATGCAGCTGTCCTTTCATCTGTCCTTCAACGGACATTAGAGATTAGGTGGTTAGTACTTTTAATATTTACCCAATATTTATTTTTGAAATGTGTCATGAAAAATATTTTATACTCCTCTGTGCTTCACTGTTAGAGAAAGAGCTATATATTGTATTTAGGAAAGAGTCCTGCTTTGTATGGTGCTGGCAGTTACAATCATGGCTTCAAGGGAGTTTTCTTAGTTCTTTATAATTAAGAATGATTAGTGAAACTATTTTTATTATCTTTCTCATTCTATAATGCAGTACAAATACTCTTCCAAATGTTAAGGAAGTCCCTGTAGCTCACACAGTTCAGAGACAGTCTGTCAGTCTACCTCTATAGAGGTGTTTTGGGGGGAGGATACTGTGTCTATTTACATGTCCTGTTAGTTTTATGATGTATTATTTTTTTTGAATCAGTCAAAGTGTCATAAAAAAAAACTTGTTGACAGCAAAAAAAAAATGAAACTTAATAATATATATCTCTCTCTCTATATATATATATATATATATATTATATATATATATATATATATATATAGGGGAGAGAGAAGAGAGAGAAAGAGATTGAGTGTTTGGTGTGTGATTAGTGAGTTTTTAAAACCACATGACTTGAATAACATTCCCCAATCTTATAATGCAAAATATTACAAAAAACGTCTACCCACATCTTCCATTCATATATTGTTAAACTTTTTAGGTATAAATTATTTTTACCAACTTCACTTTCAATGGGCTGCTCTAGCAACATTCTGGTTAATTTCTTTATATCTTCTTCTTCCTCAAGCCTGCTACAATTATATCTTCTTCTTCCTCAAGCCTGCTACAATTAGTACATTTCTTCTCCTGGTCCATTTGTTCCTCACTGGCACCTGAAAGGTGACAGCACTTATGCCAGTTCAGTGCTCTCTGTGCATTGGGGATGAGAATCATTTAAAGGAGGAAGACATCATTAAGTCAACCACAGGGAATATTTACATATGTACATTAATCCCTACGTGCCTGCAGCAGCAGCTGTCAGATGTAGCAGAAATGCCAGCCCATATACGAACTTTCGGGCAAACCCATACTGGTTAGAATGTGTTCTTACTGGACTGTACACCTATGCGACAGGTCCATTGCTTCTAACGATGCCACACTGAGTATAGCTGCATCCCTCCCTCCAGGATGCATGAGCCAGTATCATCTGGTTGCTCCCACCATCCAAACATAGCTTCTTCAGTGCCCAGGTCCTTAACTGATCCTATTTAAGTCATATTCCAGGTTTTACCTCGCTGTGCCATGAAGCAAAGGCAGACAACTTTTTGTTGTATTTTTTTGTAGTGTGACAACGGTTACCTTAGGCTATGTTATTTATTTTTAAGATAGTTTACACTGATAGAATCAAAACTATTATGCCAAAATGCCATTTTTGAATGATTTCTTGCAAATCAGTATTTAATTAAATTTTTTTTAGTTCTTTTGTTTTACTTTTGCATTTCAACTTCAACAAATTTAATTTCCTAACAGTTAAGGTAGATAGGGAGTGTTGATTTTATTTTATTTATTTTATTTTACATTTGTTGACCGGGCTAGTCAAACTGGATAAATATCCTTTTTCAGTAGAGGCCTGGGGAGAAAAGCTCCAAACAGTTAAAAAGACATATATATATATATATATATATATATATATATATATATATATATATATATAATATACAACAACATACATGTAAAATTGAACAGAGGATTTCAGATAATATTGGTCACTTCACTGTGAGCACATTCTTTCAGTTCATTTCTATTTACAGAGCAAGTTAAAGTGTTTTAAGATAATATATGGTTAAAACTATTCAAGAAAATAATCATTATATCTTGATTACTTAGCTTACATTCCAATTTCTTCAGAAATAAGTAACAAGGAGTGAGAGGTAGAATGGAAGAAGAAGAAAAGAGAGTTACTGATACATAGCATAGCTGATTACTTGAGTCTTGTGTACACAGTGTAAGTGACAGTCTATGAAATAATTTTTTTAACAATTAAGTGAGCAAGAGACTTAATCATATTTTAAATTAAATGCATATTGGGTCAATTTGCCTTTCTTTTAAAGTACAAGCAGATTTGAATTTGGGGGAGTCCTTTCAGAATGGCTTTTAATGATGTGTTTGTGTTTAATTTTTGTACAGTAGCATAACATGGCAACTTTAGTGGATTCATACAAAGTTGATGACATACAGCAACTGAAATACCCATAGAGATATATTACTAAAAGGATACAAGGCATAAACAACATGTTCTACATGGACTCACTCATAGGATACAACGCATACAACATGTTCTACATGGACTGACTGATAGGATACAAGGCATAAACAACATATTCTACATGGACCGACTCAAAGGATACAAGGCATAAACAACATGTTCTACATGGACTCATTCATAGGATACAAGGCATAAACAACATGTTCTACATGGACTGACTCACAGGATAAAGGCGTAAACAACATGTTCTACATGGACTGACTCATAGGATACAAGGCATAAACAACATGTTCTACATGGACTGACTCATAGGATACACGGCATAAACAACATGTTCTACATGGACTGACTCATAGAATACAAGGCATAAGCAACATGTCCTACATGAACCGACTCAAAGGATACAAGTCATAAACAACATGTCTTACATAGACTGACTAAAAGCCCTGTCACTATACTCAGTAGCCTAGAGACTGCTAGGAGATGATCTATGTCTGGCATACAAGGCATCCTCTGACCCAATACTGATGGATTTCTGCACATCAGTAAGTGAAATGGCATCAGAAATACTTGGTCTAAGGATTTAAATCTCTTCTGCAACACCAACAGAATGGTTTGGAGGGACAGTTATATCACACAGAGGGCACCACTGTTCTGGAACAGACTCCCCATCCAGATAAAATAAAGTTGATCCTTGTTCATATTCAGGCACAACCTGGATCTTTGAATGGGAAACAGAAAATGTATCCCCGGAATTCTCTCTGTACTGCTAATGGACGAAGGCAGCTCTTAAATGCTTTATCCTATGCAAAGATCACTTCAAATTATCTATGTTATGATCTCTGCTATTCTCATTAGGGGAAATATATACAACATAATATATGACAGCCATGGGTTGGGTATGGCCAATCTTTAACCAAATAGGATAGGTTAACTCGAGCACAAAATGGGAAAATGTATAGGCTTGACATGGCCACAAGGCATAGCTCTCAACTGTCCAGATTTTCAGAGAATGACCAGATTTTTGCCTCATATTTTTTTTTCTGTGTTCCTCATAAAATTTGAGGTTTCATGGCAAATCACTGAGGACTGAAGTCACTAAAAATGACATACATTTGAGTTTCAGACTTCATATTCTTCAGAAAACACATGGTAACTCATGGCCTGTTATTCTAACAACTTTCTAAGTTTATGAGCTCTATTTAAAATCTGTCCCTATTTTTGGGTCTTTGTCCCTGACCAGTTTTCTTGCACTAAGAGGTTGAGAGATAGCAAGGGCAGCAAACCTAGTATTTACCTATAAACCTAAAGATGGCAATACACTTTGATTATGCATTAGGGATTATAATAAACAAAATGTATGCACACAGTGGACCAGATAAACCATTTTAAACATTTCTCTCACATTCTTTTCTGGATCCACTGTGAAGGAAAAAAAGAAAACACATACATGTAGTTTCTATATATGTATGTATGTGTATATATACACACACACACAAGACAGGCATGTACACACACAGTTTTACGCGTGCAGCTTGTTCTTAGTTCAAAAATAAATTCTAACTTGTTCATATGTAAAACTCATCATATGAATTACTTGTGAGATACAAAGTCACTTATTTGTATACTATATAGCACAGCTGGCTAATAAAACATTACTATATGTACGATACACCATTTACTGTGGAACACACAGTTTTCACACAAAATCATTTACTGTTTTTAATTCCTCTTTTTAAGTCAAGGTCCTTATCTTCCAACATCAGCTTCTAAAGCTAGATATTTGTATTTCATAGGTATACCGGGTAATTTTGTAAATACTGAACTTGTCAAGTTTTACAAGAAGATTTGCAGTGCAATATGTAAAAAAAAATCTAACAGTAATGTGTTTTGCAAATGGTAATTTACATTTCTCTTTAGAGGTAGACTGACAAACCATCCCTGAACTGTGTGAGCTACAGGGATTTCATTAACATTCAAAAGAGGATTTATACTGAAAAAGATAATGACACAATCTGACAGCATAATAAGGCAGATAAAAGTTCACAAGTCTTTTCAGAGTGCTTAAAAGGAATTAGGAAGTAAAAAAGTTGAATCTCTGTGGTATGCTGGCCTGTAATATGTGAATAGGTATAAAAAGCTGACTTAGATAAGTGTTTACTTAACACATATATGTGCATGGAACAGCCCATTTGTCTGCAATGGGTCAAGAGTGTGAATCAGTAGTTCTGCTTCCTCTCACACAACAGAAGTCCTTGGAATGGTTGAAAATTAGCCCCACCACTGCTCATCACCCTCCACCAATTTGGGTTCATTACTTAAATCTAGCTTCTAGCAATGCTGATACACACTGTACCACTGCCTAAGTAATCCAAGCCAACCAATGTAATACAGTCTTCATTTTATATGACACACATTTTGTGTCTCTAAATCTTGTGTTAATCCACTGTAAGAAAATCTCTCCTACTTACCATACCTATCAGCTACATTTATTTGCATTGTACTTTTATATTCCATTTATTTACCTGCCAATTTACAATCTGATGTTAACATTTTTATAATTCTGAGGACAATGTATGTAAAAACGTTCAATGTATCAATCAACAGATGCCAAACACTCACATGATGCTCAGACTGCAGTACATATTGAAAATGCATGACTAGATGCCACTGGAAAAGGAGACATTGAATCCAGATGAGTCTAGACATATTAACGATTAACTTTGATGACTGAAGACTCAGGATGCTGTGGGTTCTATTCTACACAGGGTAGCTGGATTCATATGCCAGTATTAACACTGCAAGATGCTACACTCAGGTTGTATGCTCTGTTTGATGAAACACTTAAAACAAGATTCTGCCATTCTGACCACATGACATATTAGGCTAAAGAGTCCATGAAAATTACAAAAAACAATGAATATTCAGTGGTGTTCTAACTCAAATTACATATATATTAACAACTAGATTCAATTATAAAAGGGTTATAAGTCCGGTGGAATCTGTGTATGATTAACAGAAAGATGTTCTGAAATATCTACTGCTAAAGCCTATGAGTAAGTGTGGGAGTATGAGCGTAATGCACACTACTGGTACCTGGAAATAATATGTGGTGCTAAAGAAAGAAACACAATTATGCCTGCAGTTCTACTGAATAAATATACTTCCCCCCTCCCAAAATGAAACTAAAAGCATTGGTTTTAGACTGACTCACTGCTATGCAGAGAAAAGGGATTAGCTGATTTTGAAGTAAACTACATATGATAACTTTCTAATGCTTTATGTATGTCAGAAGTTCATCAATCCTGAACATGATTAGCGTTTTTTTTCAGAGCTATTGGCTGCAGAATGAAGAGGCATTTTGTACGATGGCATATATGCATAGCTTCTATGCACACAATGCTTAATTTACCTGCATAAGATCAACAAACTATTCTGGGGACACACCCTCTGGACTGATGGTCAGAGCCTATTATTCTGTTGCTACATGCTCATGCAGAACATATGACAACTGGATGGTAACAGAAGATAAAGCAAATTGTCGCTATTATCTGTTATCTACATCATGTTTTCACTTTGCATAACATACAACTGGAATCCATTACACTAGATTTTGAAGCTAAGTTCCCTGAGAGGATGTAGTTCAGAAGATCGAATTTCCAAAATGTTGAACTTCATACGATCAACATTTTGAAAAGTCGAAAAACTAAACACCAGAAACATTTGTGTTGCAACCCCTGCTAATTATATATACCAACTCCAATATCCCAGTACAGTGGGGAAAAGGGAATCAAATTCCCTGATCACCACTGTACCATGATCTTAGTACAAACATTACGACCTTTCAAAACATCGATCATATGGCCTCAACAATATGAAGTTCGATGTTTTGAAAATTCAGTCTTCAATCCCCTGAGAATACCCTGAGCCATTTGATACTTGTGAGTCAGTCTAGTTTTGAGGAAGCTCATTATGGACAACACCATGTAGACATGCTCAGCAGCCAAGCAAAATAACATAGTTTCTTCTTTATGTCTTGAAAAGAGAGGCCATGATGAGAAAAACATAAACTTTAAAAAACATAATTACTTTTAACATCTGGAGTTGACAATGTTAACTCTAAATAGCTTTCAATAGGTAGAGATGTACGTGATACTAGGGAGAATAAGTTTGATTACTTCTTGAAATGTAATTACCAGACAAGCTTTTAAGTTTTAATAGCTTCCTTTTCCTAATGGATTACGAACTGGCCTCAGTACTTCATAATGGCATACCCTAAACCATCTCTGCAATTTTAAGGCTATCATATTCTCAAGAAGTGCTCTGAAAGTCATTTCTCCTTTGATTACTTTTATTTATTTATTTATTTATTTTCATTTGTTAACTGGGTGGGAAGAATGGTCATGGGACCCTTTTCAGCAACGACCCAGCCAAATGGCAAGGCAGTATACAAATACAATGACCAAAAATTTATTTACAAAGTATGTACAAGCACCTTATAAAAACATAAAAAAGCAAGATTTGTAGGTTGCCTTTACAAGCATGCATGTTGGTTTACTCTACAATTTTTATTCATGGAAATGCTTCGTAATGGTCATTATTTGAGGCTTGGAATACAAACAGGCAACATTCTTGCCCATAGCCTTCTTTATCTACTTACTATTTAATGCGCAGCTTGTTCACTGGTAGATCACAGCCATTACCTGGATGTTGACTTCGTAAAGTCTGAGGTTCATTACCAAGAAAAATCAATTGGGCTAGGCTACATTTCACCAAATTCCTGCCTGTCACACAGATTCATTGCTAATTATGATATATTATTTCCTTGGACATAAGCACTAAAAAATAAACAGTTTGGTTCACATTAGTCATAGTTTTTAAATCAGAAGAAACATAAAATGACCCAAACAAATTAGCAATATGTGAAAATATCTGTTAAAATCTGATAGGAGCAAGCTACCCAAAATAAGAATATATTCATTTTAAAACGGGACAGTCAAGGAGTTGGAAGGGTGCCCTGACCTAGACAAAAGCTTGAAGCTTTTATTAAGCACAGAGTCATGGGAGATTGATCTGCCTAGCTGTGACTATATTCATGAATTATCCAGATGGCCAAGAAGGTGGTGTGAAGGAATAAAGTTTACCAGAGGCAAAGGCATACTCATTTAACTGGAAGGCTGGGGGTGTGGGAAGTGGGTCATGTTCATTTACTAAACAGAGAGCAAGGAGATAGAAGGAAATGCTATCTGAGCCAGAAGCACATTTTTAAGTGGAGAGTCAGGAAGGTGGGCAAAGTGGTCTGCCTTTGATATGCTTTTATTAATTGAGAGGAAGAAAGATGCCCTACAGAAGAACAGTTAACGGCATGGTTACAAGGGATGGTGATACGAGAAGAGGCTATCACTAGACATAAATGTGATCCTAAACTGACAAGTTAAAGGGAGTAGGAGGTCAGGAAGTTAACCCTCCTATGCAAAAAGTGTGTGTGAGAAATTCCTGTGCTACCTGTAAGATGTTCCAGATGTCCTAACCAGGGGAGCTAACCACAACATGCACCAGAGACTTCCACTATGCTATTAGGGAACAATCAATAGTTACTCATGGATTATGAAGCCAGAACTATATAACCAGACTTTTAGAAGATCTGGATTGTATCATACTCACTGCTGTCAGCATAGTTTTTTTTATTTTTTTCAATCCCAATCAACATTACTGGATTTATAGCTGTTGAACTAAGCAACGTGACTGAACAGCTATGGCTATCATTTCACAAAGTTGGCCTTGCTGACATCAGTACAGCTGAAAAGTTACTTGAGAGCATGTTTCCATATGCTTACTTGTTTAAAGACTTATTACAAAGTGGATGAAGATAAACCATCTCCAGAAGACAGCATACTTTAACCATATTTTGTTTAAACATATTCAGCTTTGTTGATAACTGTTTAATGTGGTGTATAATAAGAAATGTTAACAGTTCTGTAATGACAAGAGTGAGAAAGGGAGATAGACAGGCAGGAAGAATAATATGGTCTGTAAAAGACAGAAAAGCTTTTGCACTACAGAAACAATAATTTTACCATTTTCCTACTAAATAAAAAATTGTGTCGAGTGGTGAAAAAGAACAACTGGTAAGCAAAACACCACACCTGAGGCACAAGTCCCACAGCAGTCCACAAAAGGAATCCATATGTTCCAAAAATTATGATAAAATGTTTAATAACAAACAATAGATGTGAATAGACAATACGTAAGCACTTTCATCTGTCTCAATGCAGACTTTATCAAAACCAAAAGTGCTTAAATCCAAACCCCTTTAAATAGTCGACCCAATTGGTTAATCAAAAAATTCTTAAAAAGACAAGAAATATTACAAACAACTTGTTATCATAGAAAGTTTTTTTTTAAATTTTAACTAAAGTTTTGAAGTCCTTTCAATTAAAATGGGCTTTAAAGAAACGTGTTCATTCATGCCAGGGGGTTGGCAAACATTTAATCGGAATTGCCACTTCAACTCAGCCTTCTCTATCTGGTTTGACCAGTTAGCCCCCCCCTGACATTTTTAACAACCACTTCTAAAATACCAAATTTGAAGCCAGAAGACACAGTGCAAGTGAGTGTATGTTTAAAAAGGGCATCATTATGGTTCTGTGTGTTAATAGCACATAAATGCTCATATATTCTCTTCCTAATTGCCCTCTCAGTCTTATCCACGTAATACCCTTTACATCCTGTGCAAACACTCAAACTAAATTGTAATAAACTGTAACACCCCTGGAGTAGTTTATTTGAGTGTTTGCATGGTGGATAAGACTGAGAGGGCAATTAGGAATAGAACATATATAACACACAGAACCATAATTATGCCCTTTTTAAACATACACTCACTTGCACTGTGTCTTCTGGCTTCAAATTTGGTATTTTAGAAGTGGTTGTTAAAAATGTCAAGGGGGGGGGGGCTAAATGGTCAAACCAGATAGAGAAGGCTGAGTTGAAGTGGCAACTCCGATTAAATGTTTGCTAGCCCCCTGGCATGAATGAACATGTTTCTTTAATGCCCATTTTAATTGAAAGGGCTTCGAAAATTTAGTTAAAATTTTTTAAAAAACTTTTATGATAACAAGTTCTTTGCAGCATTTCTTGTCTTTTTAAGAATTTTTTGATTAACCAATTGGGTCGACTATTTAAAGGGGTTTGGATTTAAGCACATTTGGTTTTGATAAAGTCTGCATTGAGACAGACAAAAGCGCTTACCTATTGTCTATTCATATCTCTTATTTGCTATTAAACATTTTATCATAATTTTTGGAACATTTGGACTCCTTTTGTGGACTGCTGTGGGAATTGTGCCTCAGGTGTGGTGTTTTGCTTTAGCATTTTCCTCTATAACCAGTATAAATTAGACAGTATTAATCTCAGGAATTTTAAATATGAACATCTTAGGCAATACAACCCCTGCTGAGCTATAACGTCGGAGACAATTAAAAGTGAAAACAATGTGTGTATTGATTTCATTCCTGAGAAGTAGGAAGATAACTTACATGAATCAGTGTTTCTGACAACAGTTGTGCAATTACTAGCCTCTACATCAAATTCCTGAATCATTTTACTAATTAGGCTGCATTTACTATGTTGTGTCCTGTAAGACATATTTGTAAAAATAGGTTTATATTGCAAGATTTCAGTACACGTACTTGTACAGTATAACATTATGTTTTTATCAGGCAAGTGCTCTTCAATAGCAGACAATATGCATTTAGTGCAGACTGAATACATTATTGGTTAGCAACACAAAAATTCCTATTAATGATTAAAGATTTTGTATGATATCTGGTATCGCTGTGTGTACATGTACACAATACCTAGTTGCAGCATACAAAAGCAGGCCTTTCAAAAGTTTTACTGCAGTGCAGTAAAACGTGGTCAGATACGATATAATAATAAATGACACCGGGGACATATTGTTTCAAGACTTAAACCTCTAATACATAGTACGTCATTTTCAGGGACGTCCTTGATTTTCACTCAACTTTTAGCTTTCTCTGTCACTCTTAATCCTAAAATTGGTGACCTTTGAAGAAAAGTTGGTAAATTATACTTAGTAAATTACGACACTAATTAGAGATACAGACTTCCTTTACTTCAAAAACTGTGTAGCAATTCACATTTTCTTGTTCTGTCAACGTCTTAGGTTAATATTTTAAAAGTGTCCCTGAATGTCCCTGATTATTTCTGTATCCCTGATTCTGTTGAGATTCTTCCCTGACTGGTTGAGAGCTATGCTTAGTACACAGAGAAATATGCAATCCAGAAAAGAATGGATGTCAAATCACATGGTGTAGAGACTTCTTGCATACCTCTCAACTGTAAAGATTTTCACAAAATGTCCAGATTTTTGACTCATACTTTTGGTCCGTTCTTCATAAAATTGTGGCTTTCTGGCAAATTTATTTTATTTTACATTTGTTAACTGCGGGTATCTGGCTGGGCCAAAAGACCTTTTTCAGCAGAGGCCCGGGGAGAAAGGCTCCACACAGAAAGACAATTACAGATACATTTAGGTGTTTAACCAGCATCACAATACATATAGATTTACAACAGATATATTTTTACAGTGGTATGAAGACAGCACAATACAGGGGAATCAAAAACATTCATTAATAATAAGAATAATTAACACATTTCATGGTATCCAGTTGTAGTTTGAAACACAATACAATGCATACATAGTGTGTGTGTGTGTGTGTGTGTGTGTGTGTGTGTGTGTGTGTGTGTGTGTGTGTGTGTGTGTGTCTTTCGGCTTTTCCCGGTTAGGGGTCACCATAGCCATAGCGGAACTCTGGTCCACTAATGATTGGCAGTAGATTTTTACGTGCTGGCTTGCCGAGCCTAACGCACAACCTTCAATGAAGGAACGCCCATTCACGCATGACGACACACAGAAGACGCTCTAACTGAGAATCGAACTGGCAATGTCTAACTGTGAGGCGACAACAGTACATTAGATTATTTTTGCAGTAGTATGAAAACAGCCCAATAGAGGGAAATAAACCTTCATTAGTAATATAAATCATTACGCAGTTTCATGGTAACCATTTGTACTTAGAACAGTGGTAGTACTAGTTAATGTCTTGGTCAAAGTAGTAATTATTTAACTTGATGGGGTCAGTATATGTGAGTGAAAGTGAGGATTTAGTAAAGTAAGATGGGCATAGTATATGTTCCTTGTCTGATTGCTGTAGCCTGGAGAGCAGTCATAACAAAGCCAGCTTTGCTTTAGATGTTGCCTGATGAGGTTTTTAAAGGAGGCTTTAGAGGATGTGTTTTGTAAGCTAGTGGGGAGAGTGTTCCACTTTTTAGCCACTGTGCTACTATACAGTGAGCCACCAAAGCTATTATTAATCATTAAATTATTATCATATTATTATCATTAAAATCATTAAAGACTAAAGTTAGGAAATACTGGTGGACACGAGTTTCAGACGCCATACCCTTCAGAAAATTCATGTTAATTCAAAAGCTGTTATTCTATCAACTTTCTAAGTTTGTAGGAGCAATATTTAAAAATTGCCCCTATTTTTTGGCCTTTGTCCTCCTTTTAATTATAGCTTCATCCAGGTTTCTTGCTTGAAGAGGTTGAGAGGTATGGTAGAGAGTCCATTGCTAGGAAACAAAATGTAGAAGGACCATTCAATGATCAAGGTAATGCCATAAAGTGATAACGATGTTACATATCATTGTAAACAGACAGCATGTCAGTTATTAGAACACTCATTCAGTTATTAATGATGCCATGAATTCGCTATCAGGGCAAGTGAAATTTGCTCATAACTCTACTGCTGTATGATCACAAAGGAGATGCACATAAACGTGGGGTGTAGGTTGCAAAGGGTACATCTGACTATGTAAATTAAGTTTAGCAGTAATTAGCTACAACTACCGATGCTAGAAAGATTTGCTTAGCTGGGGAAAATCAGCAAATGCACTTCTGCCATCGTGACTCTCAGAATAAGTTAAAAAATATTAAAATAACTAGTGTTCTTTGACTTCCAGCCATGATAGTATCACACCTACAAATTTTTTTAAATACTCTACCCATTATTTAAAAAATAAAAAAATAAACAACTTTACAACACACATGCTTGCACTGTCAGAGCAACACTGTCAGATGATCAAAGTAACCTCCTGCAATGTATAGAACAGGTGTAAAATCATTGCTGAAACACACACACACACACACACACACACACACACACACACACACACACACACACACACACACATGATGTGCAATATAGCAGTAAATGTCTGTAGCAAATCATTTTACTACAAGAAGATTGGTGTAGCAAAAAGTGCTATTATACAGTGGATTGATTTAAAAAAGTAAGAAATACAGTTTTTTAAAAAAGTACAGTATATAATAGCAACGGTCATCATTAGGCCTGAAGGCCATGCTCTTTTACCCACTGTTGTTGCCTTTTACCTAGTAGGGCTTCAGATTCACCCTCACAGGGAAAGCACACTGGTTGTAGGTAAAATGGAATGCCTGATAGGCTAGGCAGCAATTGTAACTATAACTTATCCTGAAAAAGACTGATAATCATACTTGTAAGCAAATAGTGATGTCTGACCAGTTGATTAACCAGATGTTTAAAGATGGCTAATATCATACCCACAGTGAAAGGAATGAATGATAAATGCCAAGAGGGTTGAGAGAACAATGACCATGTAACTATGGTCAGCTAGGGTACTCGAGGTTTTTACATGGCTAGGCATGTAAATGCCCTAGGGCCATTAGCCTTGTAACCTCCCATGAACCAAAAAATTGATAAACAAATTCAGCCCATATAACTGATCGCAGTGCTGATACTGCAGCATTCAACACAACATATGTCTGAAAAAGATCTTCACATATTATTGTTCTGAGCTCAGCAGGACCATGAAAATGCTGTCCTGATTTCCTGAGATGACCATATCAGAAGTTAAATTTATGAAAGAGGAGTAAATGGACAGTAAGGGAAATTAAAAACTGCTGCTAACATCAGAATTAAAAAAAGTTATCATTACAGCAATACTTTGTCCTATTAACAAGTATATCTGTATTGTGCATTATCGTTCAGTGGAAGAAAAAAGTACCATCTGCAGTGCAAACACACCTCTCTTCCGAGACAATAATACTATACTCAGCTGGACATTATGCAGATCCTGGAACCAGGTAAAAAAATATTTAAAGTTAAGCAGATACCTACATGCAACTCTGCTGTTTGCATTCTTTCTCCTAAATTAAAAAACTAAAGTGGAACAGAGTGTAGTGTTTGTGCATGTATAAATGTCTGCACTAGTGAAATACCTGAAGCAGTAAGTAAATCTTTCACCACCTGCACCTCTGTCTCCATGTATTTAGTATGCTCCAGCAATGTAACGTTGTGCTGCACAAATACACAAGATACACAACACATAGACACACACAAAGCCACATATATGTATAGTTATGTCTATCCATATGTAAGTGAAAAGCAAGACATAACCAGATAAATTTAGAGAGTGTACGTTAGCTTATGAGTGTGTGAATACATGCCATAACTAATTTTACAAGCTGTTCTGTGCTACATAATCCTCTAGTGAGACTCTTGAAGGTTAAAGAAGGCCTTCAGAAAAACAGGTAGATCTTCTTCATAGGTTCATAGGTTCATAGGTTCATACTAGGCTATCTGCCCGAGGGCATTTACAAGCCTAGCCCATAGTTTTGTGGCTTACGCCACCCCTTTAGTATGGGGAACTATACCCATTATTTTGCTGTGCCTCTGTTGAGCAGTGACACTGAGGTAATCCCTGGGGTATATCTGCGATCTCCCATCCATTGGTCAAGATTTCTCTTGAACAAGGCCAGCGAGGTGCTCTGCCTCACATATACCGGGATTTTATTCCACAGCATAGGGAGTCTTTGGGTGATGAATCTATCCCTCCAGCACATCCTATTAATAGCCATGTCGAGGTTTAAGTCTCCGCCCTTGTGGCTCTGACGGATCTAGATTTTTTGAGGTGAAGCATATTCATCAAATCTGGGTTTGACATGGCCTTGTATGTTAGGCAAAGGTCACCTCTGAGCAAGCGTGCGACTGAATAGAGCTGGAGTTCTTTCAGTCGGGCAGCATAGGACAGATGTTTGAGACCCTTTATCCTTTTGGTGAGGAACTTTTGTGGCCTCTCCAGCTGCTGCAAGTGTCGGGTCAGATACATTCCGAATGGGGCATTGTACTCAATCATTGGTCTGATGAGTGATGAGTATAGGGAGACTATGACCTCCCTTGATCTAGATGAGAATCCCTTCATGATAAGGTGGGCAATGTAGAAGGTCTTCCTAACTACTTTAGCTACATGGGTGTCGAATGACAGACTACTATCAACCTGGGTCCCCAGGTCCCTGATAACTTCTTCTGTGCTCAGTGGATTGCCACCTATTTGGTAGCTAGGGTAACCTTGTTTTTCCCGAAGGGTATGACTATGCATTTTTGGCATTTAACTTTAGGCCATGGCTCTGGCACCAGTTATCCGTTTCTGTGAGACCCTTCTGAAGGATATCTGTGTCAGATGTGTTTTCTACTATGGCGCCCAGTTTGCAGTCATCTGCAAACTTTGTCAGCCATAACCCTCCTGTGTTTGCTTGTACTTTGGAAAAGTAGATGCCAAACAAGAGTGGGCCCAGGACTGAGCCCTGTGGTACACCACTTGTGACAGGCTTTGAGTCTGACATGGCGCCAGCAACTCTGACCCTGTGGGTTCTGTCACTCAGCCAGTTTGCAACCCATCTTGTGATGTATGGGTTAACATTTAAGCTGATGAGTTTTTCAATGATACCCGAGTGGGGTATTGTATCGAAGGCCTTCGCCAGATCGAGGTAGGCTGTATGGACTGCCTTTCCCTCATCAATGGCTTTGGTGACTGTTTCGAAAAAGTCAACCAAGTTTAGAAGGCATGATCTGCCTTTGACAAAGCCAAACTGGGATGGATCCAAAGTCTGCAAATTCCCTATGTCTTTATTTATGAGGTCCATTATGATCCTCTCCATGGCATTGCAGATAAGGCTTGTCAAGCTAATGGGCCGGTAATTTCCAGGGTCAGTGGAGGCACCGCCTTTGTGAAGTGGGACCACAGTTGCAGTGCGCCACTCCTGGGTGCGTATCCAGAGGTAAGACTATGATTAAACAGCTGTCCTAGCTGTGGGTTTAATTCCTCATTGAGTTCGTGGAGCACACAGCCGGGGACACCATCAGGTCCCATGGATGCTGTGTTTTTTGCTTTGGAGAGAGCAGTTCTCACTTGGGCGTTGGAGATGTTTGGGGGCTGCAATCGCTTGGTATAGATATCTCTCCTTTGGGGAGGGGTTTGCACTGAACCTGTCAGCCAGTATGTTGGCAATGTCTGTAGGATCAGTAATCTTCACATCATTTTGAACTAGTTCTGAGCATATCTGGGAGTTTCCTCCCAGGTTTCTAACATAGCTAAAGAAGGCCTTATGATTGTCTTTTGAGTCTTTAGCTATTTTTCTCTCAAAATTTGCTTTGGATGATTTTATGAGACCTCTTAGTTTTTTACTTATAGTGATCAAGGGTGTCTTACCTTTTAAGGATTTTGCTCTATCTTGTAGTAGCTTCCTCCTTTTGTTGTAGAGTTTGTTTATGGCTGGGGTCCACCAGACTGGACGCTTGCCTTTGGTACAAAGAGTCTTTGTTTTGCTTGGGATTGCCTTATCCATGCAGTCTTGCAGGTGCTGGTAGAAGGCATTTGTAAGTGATTCAGCGGCTTGAGTACTGTTTTCCGCCGGCTCGGGGGCCTTAAAGGAGACCACACTAGTCTTTAGAAGTGTGAAGTCGGCTTTCGAGAAGTTCTTTACTGTGGTCTTTTTTATTTCAGGTGAGGGTGGGATGAGAACCTCCAGCGAGATTAGTTTGTGATCTGATCTCACCAGTGATGGGTATACTTCCGGTGTTGAACATTGTGCTCCCATGTTCGTGATGATGAGATCAAGTATGTTTTCTCCTCTTGTGGGGATGGTGACTAGTTGTTCCATGGCATTTGAGTTTATGAATTCCAGGAACTTTTGGGCTAGGGTGTTTGGGCTTGAGTAGTGTTCCCAGTCTATATTAGGGTAATTAAAGTCATCTAGTATGATGGTGTTTGGTGATACATTTATCCCCTCTAGTGTTTTCAGGAAGGCCATGTGAGGTTCCTGAGTTTGTGAGGGTGGCCTGTAACATGCTACAATTTGCAGAGCAGTCTTGCCTATGGTTAATTGCACCTGGATGGTCTCCGATGCATCGTGCGTTGCCACCAGTCTTGAGGTGTGGGTGTCTTTGATGAATATGGATACCCCTCCTTTCTTGGTATTGTCCGGATTTTGGGCCGGAACGCATGATAAGAGGTAAAACCTGATAGTGCTGGGGTGCTCTCAGGAGCCTTGAACCAGGTTTCTGTCACTGCACAGACATCGATGTTCTCCATACTGAGAAGGGCCTCGAGTGCGTGCATTTTGAGATTTAGACTTCTGGCATTGAGCAGCATTACCCTTAGTTTTTTTCCTTTTTTGTGTTCTAGGGTGGTAGGTTTAGAATTTGAGCCTTGCCTAAAAAAGGCACTATGGGGTGGCAAGATCCTTTGCCAATATCCGAATCCCAGGGGTGACAGGTGCAAGCCGTCCCTTGCGAAGCAGCGTGGCTTGTCCAGCATGTCATCCCAGGCAGACTGACATTGGATCCCCTTTGAATGACACCAGAGTTTAAGCCAATTGTTAAAGCTGATCATCTTATCTCTGTATTGTGGCATCATTCTTGGTGAAGGTAGGATACTGCTCAAGGTCAGGGTCATACCTGCCTGGGCTACATAATCAGAGAGCTCCTCAATGTCTCTTTTCATGTAGTCCAAGGAGGTACGTCTCAGGTCGTTTACACCAGCGTGGACAATGACTGAGTCGTATTTGTACCTGCTGTTGAGAGACCTGAGTGCTTGCGTTATGTGGCGGATTCTAGCGCCCGACAGGCAGCTTACTGTGACCTTCTCCTTACTCAGTCTGGTGAGCGGGACGTCAGTGTGTCTGACTATGGAGTCACCAATGACTAGTGTGTCTGGCATTGTGTTTGGCCTTAAGGGCTGTGACTGTTTGACACTCTGACTGTGAGGTCTATGTGTTGCAGGTTCAAAGGTGAACACTAGGTTAACTGCTCTGAAGAGCCATTTTAAGCCTAGCCAATAACCAAAGTACAGAATCAAACCTTGTACCTTGTGTCTATGAGGTGAAAGCCTCAACCATTATGCCAAAACCACACCAGATATGTCATCATGCTCAAACCCATGCAGGCAATTAAAGCAGCAGCCTACATTAATTTGAATATAGTTTTAGTAATATAGAAATATTTATTGGGTTTGTTGTATTTATTTTGCTTTGGTAAAAAGTCCAGAATAGATGTAATAATTGTCACAGCTTATTATTGCTCTGGCCTGAGACAGGAGGTCATACCTCTTTTTAAAACAGAAAAAAAACTCTTAATGATCTCTCTTGATCTGATACACTAAAAGGTTTTTACTGAATGGCATATCTTATCTTTTCCACAATACAAGTAGGACCTGTAGTAGAATGGCTATTTTTTCCAGAATATTAACATTGTGCTTTTCTTCACTCTCAGCAGACAGAAAACAACAACACTACTTCCACGGAGATATGATTTCCAGTTCTAAGCTTTGTCTATAAGTATGACCGATATCTTTCAGATATTCAGCTTCTGACCAATATCTTGGGTAGCAGTTCAGGCTTCCATATGACCTCGTTCAACTACTTTAACGCAACAACTATAATATCTTGAAGGTGGCATAGTTTGATGACCATTTTCATCAAGTTAATCCTTCTGATTATTTCTGAAATATAGCATCTTCATTCTTCATCTCATGGGTTTGCGTTCTCTGCACCACATTGCCAACTGATCCTTTTCCATCCCAGCTACAACTTTGGTATACATCCAAAGATGTTCTTTTACTATCATCTCCTAGCCTGGTTAGCAGAAATTATGACAATTTATCAAAAGGGTTTTAGTATTAATGAAATATCTACATTTTGTAAACAAAAAGAGCTATCTACATAATTTACAGAAATAATCTATCTGTAGTATGTTTACATTATTTTTACATCAAATGATCTTAGCTGTTTTTCTCTTTCTAAACATCCAAACAATAACCTAAGATTATTCCCCTAAGATCTTTTCCTTACATAACATCCCTCATTCTGTCCAGCAAAATACAACATAGTTTCTCGACAGTAGCTTTGCCCACATACTGTGCACATAAGCACATGTTAACCATATAAGAATGAACTTACTACCAGCCTATCATCTCACAGCTGACATCTGGCTTGACACTGTAGAGCACCTAAAACAGCAGGAAGGTGGTGATTCTTTACAACTCCATCTTCAACACTGTTGACAGTTTCAGTGACTTGTGGAATTTTTATGTTTCAACAAATTCCTGTATACAACACTAGAAACATCTTGAAATGTGTCAGCATACCGCTGTACATAAGTATTTTATATCCTGACCACAAACTTCAGACATGCATAGTCCAGGATACACAAGTTCAGATAATATATACAGTATGCCCACCATCAGATGGCTGTAACTTGTGTTATCTGGTCTTTCAGTACAATGATTTATGTTTTGTAAGGCTATTCTTTTGACTGGCACAATGACACATCACTGCTTCACACTGCTTGGTTATCCAGTTTGGTTTTGCGCTCCAGTGTCTGCATGGCACATCCTCCCTGTGTTCATGTGGGCTGTTGGTGGACCATTCAGTTTGCAACCACATGTTGCAATGTCATAAGTAAAATGCTTTTGTTCAAAATTACTCACATGTATGGATGCCGTGTAAGAATGAAAGTGTGTGTGTGCACATGTGTCCTACAAAGGGATCTAACACAGTCTGGTATTAGCTTTATCACCATATAATATCTTTTTTTCCTCTTACACTTCACCTGTTTTCTCAGAATGTTCATCATTCCTTAAAAGTGAGTTATGGGTTGCATACACTTGTCACACTGTCACAATATCTGTTCATACTTAAAAATGAGTTATGGGTTGCCTATGCTTGTTACAATGCCTGTCATTGCTTATAAGTGAGTTATGGGTTGTCAGTAAGAAAGTGGCATTAGGACTATCTGAGCAGCTTAAAACGCCCAACTGGATATATATGCATGCATACTTATGTGACTTTCAACCAGTTCTAGTGTGTGTTCAGTCTGTGTATGTGTGTGTGCATGAGAAATCGTGCACCTGTTTGTATGCAGGTACTGATGTTACTCTGCAACAAGGCTAATAAAAAAAAGGTAATTGCTCATGCATTCATTATACAATCCCCACTTTATCCTATTCAGTGTCCCAGGAAAATAAGGCAAAGAATTAATCCTAGAGAGGGTGCCATTACAGGACAGACAAAGGCACACACCCACACCCACACACACAAAGATGTGTACACACACACACACACACACACACACACACACACACACACACACACACACACACACACACACACAAATTCAGTTAGTATACAGGTGCCTGAGTTAATCTACAGCACGACTGTGGGATGTGGGGAGAAAAATGGAACATATCTGAAAAGGAAATGTTGACACAGAATGGACAGGCACACACCACACAAAAAGGCACTTCAACAAGGAATCAAATGCTAATTTGCACTACTATGCTGCCTTGGACAGGCTGTGATTAGGTTAAGCTCTGAAAAAATATGGCATTAAAAATGATGGAGTCCAGCAATTTAGAGAAGTGGAGAAACTATGTCAAATTTGAAACTTTAAAACATGACTCCAAAACTATGAAAAATTAAGTGCAAGCCTTGTAAAATAACAGCAAAGTGCAAAACTCACTGTTGCACATAAAAGTGTTTTTGTAGAGGAATAAGCCCCCTGCACCCCCTCCCCCCCATGTAGGGGCTGTACTCCAAACATCATTACTTATTTATACTAACTCCAAGATCAGTGTATCTCAGAGAATTTGGAATACTTTGTATATACTCCCTGTACTCACACTCCGTTCCAAGATCGCACTTGATCCTGGCACGTGCCAATGAAACCCTGCATCTTACATTGAGTAAATACTCATCATTAAGGCTGCGATTTTGTTACATCTCCTTTACATAACAGTTACAATGTCATCAGTGTATATTTCCATGCTTTGAAGCTCATCATACTAAACACAGACTTTCAGTAATATACATGATTGGTTTTCAGGCAAACAGATTTACACCAATACTTAAAGAGTTAAACTTAGAGTTCCTGTATCTTATTATAATTTTGATACTACATAGTTCATGGGGATACAAGTATCAGTTTCAATGAGAAATTGAAAAAGAACACAGTTTTTATCAGGACTGGATACAGGGTACTCTGAATCCGATTTCAGCCTAATTGTCTTGTATGTGAGGTCAGTTCAGATTATCGCCGGGGTCTCCAGTTTCTTCCCACATCCAAAGATTGCAATGGTTAAGTGAATGGATGAGTCTCTGAAGTGTTCTTCTGTGTGCTTGCATTGTGCTGTGTTGTCTGTGTGTGTGTGTGTCTCCTCAAGTCTTCTGATGTTTTCTTCTTCCCTTCGAAACTGCTTCTCTGCCTTACATGGAATGAGTGCTGAGGGAATCTCTAGCTTCTCCTGACTTTGAATGAGATAAAGATAGAAAATGAAACAATGAATGAATGAACTAATTCATAATTATGCCTTAAGTAGCCTGATGGGAGCTGCTAAACTGACAAGATGTTTACTTCATAGCTGGGCCATCTTTCTTCCCACAGTACTGTCTGTGTGGCCAGTATACGAGTTAGATGAGACAGCCTAGTCCTTCTTTCCATTCTCTCATCTGACCTACTATGGCAACCGTTTAGAAAGTGAGAGCATATCTTTTTTGCATGTCTGCTATTGACTTTTATTAGTAAAAAGCTAAAAAAATAAATGTGTGACTGGTTTCACATATTCTGCTAGAAAGGTACTTTAAATGGCTTACTTTTGTTAAATCTCTCTTATAATGAGTCATCAGCTGACCTGTCACTCATGTCTTTTAGCAGTCATCTTCCAAGTGTCAAATCACTCTTAAAACTGCATAGCAGTCTCCATGCACACTTTGGCTATCGCTATCTGAATTTGAAAACTGTGACATAATTAGATTAGTTAAAGCTGTAAACATTAGATGAAGTTTCCCTTCACTTTCCCCACTCAATGATTTCAAAAGCAATCCTGTGAAATAGCAGATGATGTGACAAATAACAGGTGGAAATAATGTGAAATTTCATATACAGCCTAAATGATGTATAAATAAAACACCGATTGAGGGACAGACATGAAACAGAGAGAATAATACTTAAATAATCCTTTGTTTTGGACATAAAATGCATATTGTGATAGGAAAATAGCATTTTGGTTAAATAATTCTTTGTTCTGGAAATAAAATGCAGATTGTGATAGAAAAATGGCACTTTGGTTATCTTTCAATGTTTTGCTTACATGCACAGCTATTCACAGCCCTCATACTATATCTCAGGTATTATAGTTACATTCTAGAAATACACCTCTCATGTGCAACATATGAAGTATTTCATGAATCATCCGTTAACAAAATAGCAATTCTTATCAACACCATCATGTTTTAAAACATGTCCATATTACCCACGTGTGTAGATACTGCTCCTTCATTCTTGGCATGTAAAGACAGTCTAATAAAAAATATTTAATACTTTTTTTGACAGCACATGATCTCAGTTTTGACTGTAGTAATTCTACAAGTCACTCCTAAAAAAATGTTCCGTACATTATACTTTCGCAAACTCATGGCTCTTGTTGAATAATTTCTCAGAAATAATAAAAAAGAATTAAAAAAGACATTTCATGTTTCTGAAAAAAAAAGCTGATTTATTGTTTAGTTACTGTTGGTCATGTTTACAAATAACAACAGAAACTCTCAACATGAACTGCTAACCGAGCCTAAACGCTACATCTGGGGTGTCTCCTAGTTCCTTTTCTATACGAGTTTTAAGAACAGAATACATGCAAAACTGTCATCGTTAACAGACTCTCCTGATTATCATTTGCAGCAACTTGTGGAACACCTTTAACAGACGAGCTTGCAGTATAACATTAATATCAGTCACTACTGCAGACGAAGCGCTGTCCTTAAAAGCCTAATGATGCAGACAGATTTTTACAAGAGCAGTACTGCTTGCTACAGGGAATTTAAAATAAACAAAATAAAATGCAGTGAGTGAAGTGTTCGTGTACAAGTGTTGGCAGCTCATTTTGCCCAGAGCGCTGAATGAGTTTTGCCATTTGATAATTTGCTTGACTCACTGCACTGCTTCATGTAAGGCATTTTATGCCTGATTTATGTTTAATCGAGTCACCTGCTCAGTGTTAAGGAGGACTGTTAGGCAGGACGGCTGCAGTCATGTAAGCTTTCTACATTTTGAACTGACATAAGAAAAGGATGCGAGTCTGTGGAAATAACTTCCAATACTAACTCTATTTTAAATGCTCCCAAGAGGCAGCATGATTGTTCCTAAAAAAACATAATCCACCAAAAAGATTTTAGCAAATTCATTCATGATGTACTTGGAGAACTGCTGCAGATTTTACAATTTCAAACATGTGCTTAGACTCTTGATTCACTGCTTGCTACAAAGCTAAGAGATGGTATAAGCCTTTTGCTAAAGCACATAAACAGGTTTACAGCACTAAACGCTGGTGCTTGTTTGTGCAGCTCTGGCTAAGACCTTGCTCACTGACAGTATTATCGCAAAGGACTGAATGGGTTAATGACATGCATTTGCTGGTTTTTGGTCCATAGATCACAAACAAAAAGGGGTTACTACATGGCTGAGTTTGTCCCTGACAACAGAAATGTTTGTGTTAAACAAGGGATTACTCTGACTACCATATACCATACTGGTAATATTCCGCTTATTTCTGACATATATATCTTCTATACACACATCAGGGACTTGGGTATGTCTTCTTTGACCACCACATCCCTCTGTTTTGGTTAGAAAATCCTTTTATCTTACACAAATTATCCTTCATAGTATCTCCTTTTGGTACAAAGAATTTATAGTACCAGTTTGTTCTTCCCTTGTTAGGCACAATATTGAATATAATTCCCTTTTAAGCATGTTCCTCACAAAGCATGTAAATTAGCTTGACAGATCTCAATGTTTCCACACCAAAAAGATATTGGGTCTTATAACTACTCTTGTAGACTAAATGCTCTCTCCATTTATATGGTGTCATACAGATACCAAAGAGATGATCTCAGTTTAGCCTACCGTGTTGTGACTAAGTTAGCATTCTTTGAACTCCTTCAGTTAAATGAATCCATTGGTAAAGCAGCCCCTCCTTACTCTAGGGACCTAATCTATATTGCTGTATCAACAACAGCTGACAATGAGACAAGGAACACAGCATATCACATCGCCCTTTTCGTAAAAAAGCCTCACAATACACGTTAAGTAGAGCACTTCCCTGACAATCTCTAAAAGCAATCTGGATAACTCGGTCAGTGGTTGCAAATTTTTACCTGGATAAAGTGTGGAAAACTTACTTGTTATGAAAAACTTTAAGCCTCCCATCAGTGTAGGGTGAGGTAGCGGAGTTTCTTAATGGTCTGCTTGACATTAGTAATAACCTATAAACTTAGGTTGCAAAGTGGACACATCCTTACAATTAACTGACAAACATAGAGGATATTAATTTAAGTAACTAAATAAAATAAGTAAAATAACTTCAGGATCTATGGTTGATCTTCCAAAAACTGTGGTAGTTGGGGGGCGGTGATGCACTGTTACAAGAAAATGTAATTTACATACAGAATATGACAATAAAAATGATTAGTCCTTTGTTTGCTTTTGGAGGAGTTTACATGAATAAATGGAGTCTAACCCATATTTCCCTTAAACATAGCTCTTTGCAGCGAAATACAACTGCTGCAGCATGTAACCTGCTCCTGTACAACTACAGCATTTTGTTGAATTTACTAATAAATATTGCAACAAGCAGAAGGAATAAGAGGGAAACAGCCCCCCACCTTACATTCTCATTTTGTAACAACAGCAGTAGATTATCATGAACATGTAAATAAAGTACATGCTTTATTATTAGTCAAAGCTAATTATATATTGTCAGAAACATTTTGGCAATATTTGAATTATGTTCCATGTGAAGGGACCCCTTACAGCAGTTGTCAAGAAAGTCACAGCTTTATTTTCATACAATTAATGTAGCAACTAAAAGGGTAGTTAAGGGGGGAGGGGAAGCAACCACCCTTGCATACTGCAACATGCAATATATGACTATGCATGTATAAAGTATTGACAGTGCGGTAATTTTATTTGTACCTCCAGGGGGGATAACAGGGGTGGTAACTCTCTTATATCCTTTAAATATCAAAGGTATGTTACAAGTTGTGAGGTTATACCTAGCAAGAAAGTTTGAAAGCATTACCATATTGAAAACAAACTGCCCAATCAGACTCTCTAAAAGTTTTTTAAAGCATTTTACAATAATAACATAAATTCAGAGGTAAATGTATTTATTAAAGTTTTCTACATATGCACCATGTGATTAGTATTATTTGCATGGTTTGATTTTAGTGGCATCATTTTTAAATAAATCCTATGGCTCCCTCTCTACTGTATGTCAATCATTTCAGGAGGTATAGCTTCAGTGGCTTGAGAACGCAGTTAAGAGGGGATATGGCATTATGGGTGGGATTCACTACTACACATCCTAGGGGCTACCACAATATCCCCCAAATAAAACATATTTCATTGTTTAGTGATTAGTGTTCAGGCCTAGAGACAGTCGAGGAACACTCACTCCTTAAAAGAGACATAAAACAATCTATCTACCACTCACATGTCTTAAGTTTTTCTTAAAAGTACTGATGTTCCTCAATAATTGTATGTATTTGGTTATTTTGTTCCAGATTCTATGGATTACTTGATAAAATTATTCCTTAGGTATGTGCTGTTGTGATTAATGCAAAAGTTAGCATCCCTGTATCTGTTGTTTTTTAGATTAGATGATAAATAAATATTAAATATAGATTACAACACCTCATCTTTATATTCTTTGTATGCAGTAACTAATCTGCCCTGAAAGTGTCTGTAATACAAAGAAAATACATTTATTTGTATACCTTTCTCAACCGTGATCTTCCTTTCTTCCTTCCTTCAGTCCTTCCTCCCTCACTTAATATGTTTAAGGGTACTATATTTGGAAAATAACCTGCACAGAATATATATAATAGCAATAACAATAACCTTCTATTTCAGGTACATTTCCAAAGGTGTGCTGCAGAAGAAAGTCATAAGCCATCAAACAGTACATATGATATGATATGCAAGACTGGCTATGTCACAGTTTCTGTAAGTATTTATAATAACAAATGACAAACTTAAGTGACCTGGTCAGCTTATATAAGTGCTTATAACATCAAATAACAATGTAATGTGGACTGGTCAGTAGTCTGCCAGAGCAGGTAGATCTTCAAAAAGGCCTTGAAAGACGTGAATATATTAAAGTCTGACATTCTGAGATACGGAATTCCAAAGACATGAACAGTAAAGTTAAAATCCAATACAGCCTGTAGTCTCTAGTTGCATTTCAGGAATCTCCAGAGTCCAGGCCAGTTAAGTGCATTGATTCTATTGAAAGAGTAATGGGCTAATATTAACTTCATGTGCAGACTGTAAAGTGAATTCAAGATTAAAAGACAAACCTTAACTGAGACCCTCCCATATACTGAGAGTCAGTGCAGGTACCACAATACGGATTTTGTCTGCTGAGTGTACAGTTATGCCTCATGCTGTTGAATTCTACAAGTAAAAAGGAGGTGAACATCTCCCCCCTACCCAACATTGGTTAAAGTATGCGTCAGTCGTCAGGTCATAATCCAAAACTGCCAGTTTATATAAAACATGGGTCAGTTTATTGAAAATGGAAGCAAACGGTAAGAACTTTAATCCAAAGACTCCATCAGATGGTAAACAAAACTGCTTCAGATCAATATTATTTATTTGCATTTGATTATTGGGAAATTCCAAATGGGCCAAAAGAGACTACTTTTCAGTAGAGGTGAATGGAGAAAATCTCCAAATTATATAAACAAAACACAGATTAGACACGGTTCCAATCAGCATGTAGAGAAAATCAACGTCAAATGTAATAATATGAGGTGTAAATACAATTTAGGTATACTTAAATAATTTTGTAATGCAAACAATATTATAGGTAAACAAAAATACTGAGATACTTACTCACAGTATACTATACAATATTTAAAGCAGAGTAAACAGGGTTTTGAGATTGTACTGCATGCACAATGGTCATAGCATATCGTGAAAAAGATATTAATGGCGAGTTTACAAGCAACAGAAGAAATAAACATCGATGTATTCGGCATAGTGCAGGATAGCTTTTGCAGTATCTGCTGAGCATAAGAGCGGGAGTTGTTTGCTGGTGTGATGTACTTTAACCAGGACAGGAAGTGCAGTGACTGGACATCAATAAGATATTGATGAATGAGATAAACTGATCAATTAATGGCGCAAAGTTCTTCATTTTAATACAAGTTTAAGACTCATAAACCCATACAGAGAAATAAACATAGCATTTAATTTGATCATCTACAAATACTCCTTCAAATCTAAAACTGTCTCAACATGCTCTCAAATGGAATGTAGTCTACAGGCAAAACTGCCTTTTACAAAGTAAGCATGTAATAACATTTGATATATTTTCTATAATGTTTTTAATATTATGGTTTGTTTTTATAAACAAACAGTAGTACTGTTCAAGTAATTTATGTCACTTCAGTAGTTTTAGCTGGGATTTTAAATGCACTTCCAAATATATATATATTTTTCAATAATGTTTATTTTTCAAATATAACAGATGAGAAATTGAGATGTTGCATATACATACAGAGATAAGTAAATGTTACACAAATGTTCTGCATTCAGGTTAAAACAAAAGAAGGCTAATCAAACAAATAATCCTATTTACACTATGTATATAGATGCTTCCACACTTCAACAGAATAAAACAAATTATCTCAGAATGCTTACTCTTGGTAAAATCTTATAAGCAAGAAACTATTTCTGTAGTTTATAAATGCGAGATGATGTGGGACTTCTTAATTATGATGGAATATGTTTATATTTGGTAATTTATGCAAGTATGATATTAAAAATCGGTTCCCAAACTTTGTAAGATTTTATATTTTGGGCTCATTTGTTAATTGTTATTTTATGGGCTAGTATATGTTTAATCGCCAGTACTCTAAAGCTCTCCCAAGAGTTCTTGGTTGGATTAAGCCAGTTGGTGACTATATAAAGTTTCATTAAGAGGAAAATATTGATCAGAATAATTGCTTGTTTTTTGGATATGTTATTTGGAAGGATGTGTAATTTCATAAATTCCCAGGTGAGTGTAGATGTTTGATAGCCCGTCTTTTGCAGTTGCACTTTCAGGGAGTTCCAAAGTTTGAATACACATTTACAGCTCCAGAACATATGGAATAGGTCAGCAATTTTATCTTTGCAATGTGGGCAGGTTGGGGAATTATTAGAGTTAAATTTGTGCAAGATAGTAGGTGTGTAGTATGCATTATTATATATCATGAATTGAGTAAAAGCCAATTTTTGAAGGGATATAGATTTTCTTGTTAAATTGATTGCTTGAATCAATTTATGATCATCAGTGGATGGAAGGTTTTTCCTCCAATAGTCAGACATGAGTATATATTTCTGGAATTTAATGTCTTTAATCATTTTGCAAATACATGAAGTATATTTTTTATTTAGGAGGAGAGTCTTCCAAAGTAAGTTACATGTTGTTATGTCTTCATTATTAATGATAGTGTCATGGAGATAACTCATACACAATTCTTTAATCTGTCTCAGGATCAGCAAATATGATTTGGGTAGGTTCAGTTGGTTTCGTAATTCTGCACTTCGAAATAATTTAACTGACACTGGGCGGGATTCTTAAAAGTCTTACACTACAGTACTCCTAGTTCTGAAGTAATCAAATGGGTAACTGTCTCTGTTGACCATGTTGAACTAACCTCTCAGGTCTCTGGAGTGATACAGCAGTGCTCAAGTCATATATATATATATATATATATATATATATATATATATATATATATATATGTGTGTGTGTGTGTGTGTGTGAACTGCAACACTGACAATGCAGATTTATATTTAATGCATTAATGTACTGTTTGATGGTTTTGTATATATTGCTGTTTTACACACACACACACACACACACACACACACACACACACACACACACAAAGCGTGCTTCGTCTGAACATCGTGGTGATTTACTTTTTTATAAGTAAGCATAATATAAGCAAAGCCAACATACACTGCTTTAGCACATTAAATAAAAATCTGCATTGTCACCTTGCATTGTCAGTACTATAATTTACACATGCAACACATAGTGCGTGAAAACCAGACAGCTGCAAGTGCCCCAGTTTATGGCAGTGTACGAGTTTTTGGGAATCCATCTCTGTATGTCATGACTTTTTTGTTATTTAACCCCCCCCCCCCCTTTCAATTATCAGTTCTTCCCCTTTGCTTGCTCTACAAGCCCATTGAGAACACAGGCCTACAATAAAATTTGTTCCTGACAGTATTTGGTGAAAAGTATAATTATGAAATACGGGCACATTGTCATTGTGGGAAAATGATCTTTAGAGTCGCTAAAGTTACTGATTCCTGTTCCCATTTACTTCACCACATTTTTAACATATTGGCTTAATGGCTTCCATCTGTAAAAAATCACTTCTAATAACAGAAGAACAACAGAATGCAATGTAAACTTACAGTGAAAATAGAGACATGAGGCAAATATTTATCACAAAAAAATGTGTTGGATTATTTGACCAGACTTACAGAAAAATAGTGTACAGCAACAAAAGCTGTTAAGGAATTTTAAGAATTCATGGAACAAGTGCAAAAACAATAGAAACTGCAGAAAATTAATGACGGTGGGGAAGCACTATTGGTAAAAGGGTCTCTGAAATTAAATAAAATGAATATTTACTCGGTATGTAATCAGTATACACTGCTCTAAATATCTAGTAACCTTACTTTATGATACACTTTGTAAAGGGGGACTAGTGCTCCTTAACCCCCCCCCCCCAACATTTTTAGTAGTGCAGTGGCACCCTAGGAATGTACAGAGGTTAGAGGAATGCTTGTTCCTCCTTAAGAAGTACAACCAAAAGTAACATTACCAGATTATACCTTTGCCTATAGTACCTTCATTTTTAAGTTTTATTCCTAAACCACACAACTCTGTATGTCAACCACTGGTAAGATACCCTTGTGGTTCAGATCTACTATAAAAACGTTTGTTTTTAAGGTGACTGCAGCAAACACCACAACATTTAATGCAACTGATGCAGCCAAGCTTCTACACATCTCTGACAGTGTTCTTCCATCCATATTATGTAAAAACAAACAATCAAACCAAAAACCACCTCCAGAGGAAGCCTTAATAGGCAAAAATAGTAAAATGAAAAAAAGGCTTCCACCACAGCAAAAAGTTCACTGAGAAATTCTGTTAAAATGTAGGCTTTAATAAAATGAAGAAATAAAAAGCACAAATTGTGATGTTCAAGTTGCAGGTCAAACAGGATAAGCGCTTTTAGTTAAAAAACCTTCTTCAGATCCTAGTGTGTAGACCTGACTTACTGCTGTTAAATAAAGATCCTTAATTGCTCAACCAATCACATACAGCAATCAGATGCATGCCTTCCTTAAGCCTCCATTTCATTTCTTAATTAGGCTTCTCTCTTTCAAAATAGGTTTAATAGGAACTACTCTGTTGAGCCCTGGAAATAAATTAGCTCTGAGGTTCATGATCCATTTGCTTTCTTCCTTTTCAGTTTTGTTGACAATGTCTCCTCCACGGAGGTTAGTAGTCACAGTTGAGATAACCATAAAGCTAAATGAATGCCCTGGATTTTCAGACACATGTCCATATAGGGCATTGGTTACCAGTTTATTCTTGATGTCTAACAGATGGCGAAGTATCCGTTCCTTAAACTTTCTATTGGTCTTTCCTACATAATAGGCTTGGCACAAATTACAAGTGCCAATGTATATAACATTCTTGGTGTTGCAGTTAGCAAAACCAGAGTACTTATAGCATTTGTTAGTTACCGGATGAACAAAACTGTTGGAACATTTAATGTGGCTGCAAGCTTTGCAAAAGCCACATTTCCAAGTTCCTAACCTATTTCTTCCTTCTGTACTCTGCTTATTAGGTATTCCATCATAGTTGCACAATAAAGCCTTTAAGTTCTTCTTGTTTTTATAACCAAATTTAGGTGTTTCCCCTACAATTCTCTTAATTTTACTGTCAGCAGTTAAGACTGGCCAAAATTTCTTGATGGTTTCACGGACATTAAAGGAGTCAGTGCTGTAGGTCATCATGCATCTGACACTTGCTGTTCCCACCTTTTTTCACATCACTCTGCTTCTGTTTTGAGTAGTACGGTTGCCCTTTTTTGTAACGAATGGACATTGCTTTGCCTTTACTCATGACTAATTTCTCAGTGAACTTTTTGCTGTGGTGGAAGCCTTTTTTTCATTTTACTATTTTTGCCTATTAAGGCTTCCTCTGGAGGTGGTTTTTGGTTTGATTGTTTGTGCTTGTTTTTTTAGCTTAACACCTCACACAGTCGTTATTTGTTGCTGCTTTGGTGTCAACACTGTATTTTGAGATGGAAAATGGTAGAAAAACTAATACTACATTTAATGCAGGTATGCTCAATCCTTTATTTGATATCAATATAAAGACTGGTGTGAATCAGGAACTGATTACAGACTGTAATGAAGAATTTGATAACATCTTTAGAGAAGTTGAGAATGCAGCCTATAAGCTCAAGTGGCTGCAATGGCAGCGATTTCACATGGAAGCGTGTCTACATCATAATGTTATACCGAGGGGATTGAGAATTAGGTGTATTCCCAGCTATGGGAACACCTACCCCGATCTCCTGGCCAAATGGCAGGAGATTAACATAGAGACAAGCTTCCGTTACATGCAGCTGCTAATAGACTAGTGTAAACCACATGAAGATGAGGTTTCTGCTCTTATTGAATGTAAGCAAAAGCAAATGGAAACTATGCGATTACCCGATAGCTGCTTGTTTAAGCTAGAAACCCTGCAAGATAAATTGAAAACCTATGAGAACAAATTGAAAAATATAAAAATTAACAAACTGAAGAGAGATTATTTTGATTTTACTAACAGTCGCCTGTTTGAGTGGCTGAGGGATAAGAGAGCACCAGATAGAAAAGAACGCTCTGACAACATGGGAAATGTACCTGTGACACGCAGGACTGTTTCTAGTGTGACTATACAAGCTGAAGTACATAGTAATATACACACTAATGGGCAACATCCTGAATTAGCCTCTCGCAATACTCCTAACAAGAGGACTAATGGTAGTATAGTTAACAATGACTCTGGCATGCTTGAGGTCATTTCATCGCTAACGGAAAATGATAATGCAGCAAATGTAGACACAGCATCGGCAGGAAGCATTCAGCCTTCAAGTGAAATAGTTCCGAGCGTGATACCAAAGAAGGGATCTGTCCATGCACCTTTGTTACAGCAACTCCCTTTTTTATTAACACAGAAAAATGTTGGGAGATCCAGGTCAGAAAGCAGAGAGAGGAAAAAGAGAAAGGTAACTTAGGAACCTCAATGAGCTTAGATGAATCGATTTCATTGGTAATTAATATATCCGATTATAAGCTGACAGCTACCCAAAAGAGTGTTCTGCAAAGAGGCTTGAGCTTTATACCCTCAATACGTTCTGACCTGAGTGAGTTAGTGACAGACTTAAGGTGCTTTGGTAGGAACGTTACGTTGAAGTGTCTTTTTGACAATGAAAATACTGATACAAACTATACATCATCTGTGTTGAAAAAAACAAGTTCCTTTGTCCCCAGCAATCACCCACTGTGGAGATGTTCTTACGGTTATGTGAGAATGAGGTATTTGAACAGAGGTCAAAAGGAAAAAATAAACACTACTACAATTTAACACAGGATGAGTTTCAGGCATTAAAAGAATTGCAAACAATGAAAGAAGTTATTTTCAGGCCAGCTGACAAAGGAGGAGCTTTAATAGTGATGAATTCAATACAGTATGCCCAGAAAATGCAGGATATGTTAAGCCATAGTGATACATACCACAAAACTGAGAAGTATCAAGTAGACAGACTGATTTCCTCAGTAAAGAATGTCCTGCATGACAAATTAATGACTAGAGCAATTGATAAAAATTTATATGACTTTCTTGAAATGGTATATCCAACTATACCTGTTATCAAAGGGTTGCCTAAGATTCATAAGAACAGTGTTGACCCCCCTCTGAGACCGATAGTTTCAGGGAGAGGATGGGTCACTGAGCCCATTTCAATCTATGTGGAAACTGAACTCAAGAAGTTGTTGCCTTTCGCACATACTGTATTGAGGGACACTGGTCAGCTGCTGGAGAGACTGTATGAAAGAATGGAGCAAGAAAGTTCCATAGACAACATCATTTTGGTGACTATGGACGTCAACAATTTATTCACTTGCATACCCAATGATCTAGGAATAGAAGCAGTAAGGGACTTTGCCTTTCATTTTGAAGTAAACATGGATGTGAATCTAGTATGCAGCTTCCTGGAATTGGTCCTGGAGAGCAATGTGTTCCTCTATGGTGAGAGCTACTATTGGCAGAAATGGGGGGTAGTGATGGGCACCCCCTGTGCAAACAGCTATGCAAATATAGTCCTAGCTGAATGGGAAAGGCAATGGGAAATGGATACGAAAAATGAATGGAAGGAATGCATCATCTTCTACAATAGGTTTGTGGATGATGTTATATTCCTATGGAAGGGCAGTATGCAACGCCTAAATGATTTCGTCAATTATTTAACAAGTACGACTAGCTTTCTAAGATTTGAAGTGAAAACATCAGCAAATGAGATTGATTTCTTAGACGTGAGAATTTCAATGAATAAAAGCAAAGGAATCAGCACCACTGTATTCAGGAAACCAAACTGGAGGAACCATATGCTATACTACAGTAGCATGCATCCGAGACATGTTTTTCAGAATATTGTTGAAAATCAAGTGACCAGGATATCCAAGCTCTGTACTGACAATGATGATTTTCTGCAGGAACAAGACAAACTCTTACAGAATTTTGCTTCAAGAGGCTACAATGAAAAACAATTAGTCATGAGTAAAGGCAAAGCAATGTCCATTCGATACAACAAAGGGCAACCGTACTACTCGAAACAGAAGCAGAGTGATGTGAAGAAAGGTGGGAACAGCAACAGTGTCAGATGCATGATGACCTACAGCACTGACTCCTTTAATGTCCGTGAAACCATCAAGAAATTTTGGCCAGTCTTAACTGCTGACAGTAAAATTAAGAGAATTGTAGGGGAAACACCTAAATTTGGTTATAAAAACAAGAAGAACTTAAAGGCTTTATTGTGCAACTATGATGGAATACCTAATAAGCAGAGTACAGAAGGAAGAAATAGGTTAGAAACTTGGAAATGTGGCTTTTGCAAAGCTTGCAGCCACATTAAATGTTCCAACAGTTTTGTTCATCCGGTAACTAACAAATGCTATAAGTACTCTGGTTTTGCTAACTGCAACACCAAGAATGTTATATACATTGGCACTTGTAATTTGTGCCAATCCTATTATGTAGGAAAGACCAATAGAAAGTTTAAGGAACGGATACTTCGCCATCTGTTAGACATCAAGAATAAACTGGTAACCAATGCCCTATATGGACATGTGTCTGAAAATCCAGGGCATTCATTTAGCTTTATGGTTATCTCAACTGTGACTACTAACCTCCGTGGAGGAGACATTGTCAACAAAACTGAAAAGGAAGAAAGCAAATGGATCATGAACCTCAGAGCTAATTTATTTCCAGGGCTCAACAGAGTAGTTCCTATTAAACCCATTTTGAAAGAGAGAAGCCTAATTAAGAAATGAAATGGAGGCTTAAGGAAGGCATGCATCTGATTGCTGTATGTGATTGGTTGAGCAATTAAGGATCTTTATTTAACAGCAGTAAGTCAGGTCTACACACTAGGATCTGAAGAAGGTTTTTTAACTGAAAGCGCTTATCCTGTTTGACCTGCAACTTGAACAGCACAATCTGTGCTTTTTATTTCTTCATTTTATTAAAGCCTACATTTTAACAGAATTTCTCAGTGAACTTTTTGCTGTGGTGGAAGCCTTTTTTTCATATTATGTAAAAATGTAGACACATAGATCTAAAATCTTTGCAATCCTTTGTCTCATCAATAAGAGTTAAGGCCATTCAAGTTTGCAGAGTACTAAGAAAAAGAAAACAAATCAAACTAATAAAGATTTACAAAATATGTTGTTTAATGCACTCAAGTCAAGCAAGATGGCATCACTAGGGAACATGCTATAAATACATATAGAGGTTGTAATCACTGAAGTGAAAGGATAACATTTGCTCTCATTTGTGACTCAAACTCAAGAACTTAAACAACCGTGCAACTGTTACTACCACTGAACCAACAAGAGCCTATGCACAGACAGGTGTTGACTCTCCCATTGGGGAATTAATTACCCTTTCAGCTAAGAAGCCTACCAGCATGGTTATCAAGGTCAAACTACAAACACACACAATTACAGAAAAAGTTCTCTGCTTTGCTAGTATTACACTGCCTGAGCAGTGGACTGTGTGTGTGTGTGTGTGTGTGTGTGTGTGTGTGTGTGTGTGTGTGTGTGTGTGTGTGTTCAATCTGCAGAGATTAGAGAGATTTCTTTAACCAAAGTACACATCAATACAGCATAATATGTGCTTGTAGCACTTACAAGGTGAACCAGCTTTCACCATCCTACAAAAAAAAATATTGCTAGCCACATGACTTAGGCATTGGACAGGAAACAGAGTTACAGATGAATGAATATTTACTGGACTGTGCAAACGGCATATTCTTGGGGGGTACTTCTAAGTAAAAAGAGAGGTAAGGGCATCTGTTCATTTTATATTACTTTCTGCATAAAAATGAAATTGATTATGACAAGTGATACTCTGAACTGTCAAGACACTTAGCCTCAGATGCATGAAAAAAATAGAGTCCTAAGGAACTAAATTACTCTGTACTGCATGATTATTGATTCCTCATAGTTGTCAAGTTATTCTATGCATTTTAAAATGTTTTACGAATGGCAATGACAAGTCATCATTTAGAATGATAAAATATGTTCCCTGGCAGAGCACACATATGTAGACATCATACAAAATGTTCTCTGCTGCATTGGTAAATATTCTGAAAACAAACAGCCATCAGCTGCCTAACTCTAACAATCCGTGTGGCAACAGCCAAAAGGACATTGGCACTGGGTAAATAAAAACTAGTTATGAAAGAAAAAAGGTGAGTGCTTTCCTTTAATAAATAGTTTTTATTTACCTGGCGCCATTGTCCTTTTGGCTGTTGCGACACGGGATTGTAAGAATTAGGATTCTTGTGCTTTTCCAGAGAGATGCCTTTCAACTATTAAGCACCGACTGCCCCACCCCAAGTTTCAACTTTATCCATGATCTGCGGTATGCTAGGATAATGTTGTTCAGGATGTTGGTGCTCAGATGGCATTTATGAATCATATGTGTAACCTTAGTGTTTGTAACTTCCAAGCCAGTGAGCTAGTAGAAAATCTTACACCTTCTTTAATAAAATGCAAAGATGTACAAATGGAAGACATGTTTGGCAGCTCCACATCCTGTCTACATGATCTGGGACTTTTTTAGAGTTTATGGCAGAGCTGACACTCTCCTCCTGAATCAATACACGTTTGATTACCATAGATACAAAGTGATAGTACAACTGTAAGCTGCCCTTGTCTTTAGAACCCTGGAACTGATGTCAACAGATGATATCAGCTAGATAAATAATAAGTGGGGATGAGCACAGCTTATCAGGGTCACCCTCTTTTGTAATGTATGATTTTGAGCCTATGGCAATCAAAGTGATGAATGGTAATATTCCCTCCTCTTGTGCTAAATGCTGCTACTTTGGATGTTCAAATCTGTTTGGGAATGCGCACACATTTGGGCTTGCTTCAGCACAAGATAGTAATGCAGGAAGAAACATTTGTGTTAAGATGTTAATGTCTTGCTCTTTCTTTTGAAGTCAGAGCCAACCCAGCATCTGAGGCTGCTAAGGAGCCTTTCCTGAAACTGCTACCAGTTTACTTTTGAATTTCAAAGACATTTATTTGCTTGACTAACCCAGATTTGTCACCAGAGTTGGCACCACTAGTAAATTTCCACTTGTGTTTCCTTCCATATTTTGGGTGGTAAGTGAGCATGTTATTTATGCCATGCCATGCACCAAAAATATTAGGAAGGCATGGCACATATGCCTGACTTGGCTGGGACACAGGAAGGCCGATCTTTAGGCCATGATGGATTTGCTCATTAAGGAAAAGAAATGGTTTGACGAGTGCATGAAAGGCTGTTCATATACCAGTTACATCTCTAAAAAGGAAGAGTTTTGAACTCAAGATAAACATTCAAAGCCTATTTCTGAACAAGGCTAGATTTTCACCACTTGCAATGCTGTGTGATATTACTGGAAATATCAAGATTTAGGTGTTATGTTACACATGAAATCATGCTGATGCACATTAGAATGTTTACAGAATATCTGCATTTGTTGGTTAATACAGCAGGTTGCTGTTTTACAATAATCTGACTGTTAATATGGTATAGCACTGCTAATGCATCTGTTCACTTTTTTTTTTTAAATAAATGAGTCCTCAGTAAGGTGGCATTTCAATAATTTTACTTAAAATTGTACACACACACACACACACACACACACGCACGCACGCACGCACACACACACACACACACACACACACACACACACACACACACACACACACATGTAAATATGGCTCTACTTCAAATTAACGAAATGCCACTTACGCAAATTTTATAAGTGCCATTTTAATGAATACTTATATTACCAATAGTTTAAACAGGAAAAGGAGGCTGTTGGCCAACATTTGGGAGTTTGTATATTGGTATATTTATTTTTTTGGGGGGGGCCCATTTGGAATGGTTTGACATGCTTTGGTATGGTTTTTTTTTTGCTTTTGTTGACCAACTGCCTCCTCTCCCTAGTTAAACTATTGGTAACGTAGGTGTTCACTAAAATGCCACTTTGGTGTTCTGTCTCAGTTTTATGAAATTCAAGTAAGTGGCATTTCGTTAATGTGAAGTATATATATATATATATATATATATATATATATATATAGATATATATATATATATATATATATATATATATACACACACACACACACACACACACACACATATATATATATATATATATATATGTGTGTGTGTGTGTGTGTGCGTGTGTGTGTATATGGGTCTATGTGACTTTGTCGAAATCTCAGATTATCGAATCACATTTTGTTGAAACTCAAAATATCAAACCTCACTTCACTGAAGTATCAGAATAAAGGGTAAGCAACCTGTTGTGGGAAACTGTGAACTTTGCCCTTTTCTCTGAACTTTGTCCTTTTCCCAACTGTAGTGTGATCTCAGAGTTGGTATATTTAATTGGGGGAGGGGTTAGGAATGGTGCAGTTTGGGTTATTTTTTTTTTTTGGGTAACTGGTTACTTAACATGGGTAGATCTTCTTTGTTCCACTCGTTCGATGATGTGAGATTTTAATATTTTCCGTGTCGATAAACTGTCATTCAATAATATGGGATCAATGAACTGAGGTAAATGGTAAATCCATATATATATATATATATATATATATATATATATATATATATATATTTATTTTATTTATTTATTTTACATTTGTTAACCGGGCTAGTCCAACTGGATACATGTCCATTTTCAGTGGAGGCCCGGGGAGAAAAGCTCCGCTATCTACTACATGACAGGTATAAAATACAAGAATGTACAATAATAAACAAGGCGTTTGAACCACAATTACAGGATGTTCAGTAAAAGGTGATCAGACAGAGACATAGCAGTTACTTAAGTTCAGGTAAACATAATATGTAACAAAATTAATTACATTATTTAAAAGTTTAACAATAGAAATTTGAGTAAAGTCTATTTTTAGTAGGGAGAGACAGTTACCCAACAGAAATGGAAAGTGTGAAATAATAGAGTTGGGAGAAAGAGGAGAGGGGGCAGGAGAAGGGAGGAGGTAAAAAGATCAGCTAGGGTTATTGCAAGAGCATAGCCAGTGGTTGGTTAGAAAGTGTTTCAGTTTAGTTTTAAATAGTGGAATTGAAGTTAGGGCTGTGAGGTCTTGAGGAAGTTGATTCCAAATTTTACCAACTGAGTTGGAAAATATGGAGTCACCCGCGGTGTTCTTTGATAGAGAAGTTTGAATCAGTATTTTATTAGAAGAGCGTAGGTTTTTTAGTTTGTTATAGGGTTTTATAAGGGTGGAGAGCATTGGTGTATTCTCAGGGTGATGAAGGGCTTTGTGGGCAATAGTAAGCTGATAGTATTGAATTAGGTGTGGTAACTCTAGCCTCCCTAGTTTTAGGAGATTCCGGCAATGATGAGTTTTATATGGAGAGGCAGTGGCAGATCTAGCAATGTTATTGTATGCTGATGTAAGATTATTGAGGTTATATTTTGAAAGATTAGTATAAATGGGAGAAGCGTATAATAGGGTGGAGATTAAGTGGGTTCTAGCTATGATGGTTCTAGCTTCAGGAGTTAAGAAAGATTTGATTCTGTAGAGAGAACCTAATTTTCTATTAGTTGCTTTTATGATAGAGTTAATATGAAAGTCAAATTTTAGTAGGTTGTCAATAGTAATACCCAAACGTTTGGTTGTTTGGTCTGGAGAGATAAGGGTGCCATTGTTAGAAGTAAGTGTGAAGTTAATAGAGGGAGACAGCTGTGTGGGTGAAAAGAGGAGAAGTTTGGTTTTCTTAGGGTTAAGGAGGAGACAGTGATTGGAGAACCATTTCTCTATAGTGGTAAAAGTTTTTTTGGGCAAGGGAGTGGAGGTCAGCTTGGTTTGTGGCAGAGAAAATAATGGTGGTGTCATCAGCATATTGAATACAAGTAGTTAGAGGGGTGGCAAGATACAGGTCGTTAATAAAGATGGAAAATAGAAGAGGACCTAAGATGAAGCCCTGAGGGACCCCTAAAGTGGTAGGGAGAAGTATATATAGAGAGAGAGAGATAGAGATAGATACGTGTGTGTGTGTGTGTGTGTGTGTGTGTGTGTGTGTGTGTGTGTGTGTGGCTGTAACTAAAAAGGTTGATCGCATTTGGGAGAAAGGTTTTTGTGACGGTAAAAAAGAAGATAGAATTAATATCTGAATGAAAAAGATGATCTACAAGACTATAGTATAGCATTTGTGAATATGGAAGTGTTCACAGGTTAGGCTAAGAATAAACATTAGGTATGGGTACAGTGTCAGTGCTGTGCATGTTTTATGTCCTGTGTCTTTTTGTCTTGTATAATGGCACTGTAAGGGAAAGGGTTTTAGTAGTGTAATAGAGGAATGGTGAGGATGCAGGGAGTAGAAGTGGCGAAGGTGGATGAGTTTAAATACTTGGGATCAACAGTTCAGAGTAATGGTGAGTGTGGAAGAGAGGTGAAGAAGAGAGTACAGGCAGGGTGGAGTGGGTGGAGAAGAGTGTCAGGAGTGATTTGTGACAGACGAGTACTAGTAAGAGTGAAAGGGAAGGTCTGCAAAAGGGTAGTGAAACCAGCTATGTTGTATGGGTTGGAGACGGTAGCATTGACAAAAAGGCAGGAGTCAAAGCTTGACGTGGCAGAATTAAAGATGTTAAGATTTGCGCTGGGTCTGACGAGGGTAGACAGGATTAGGAATAAGTATATTAGAGGGTCAGCCCAGGTTGGACAGTTTGGAGACAAAGCCAGAGAGGCGAGATTGCATTGGTTTGGACATGTGCTGAGGAGCGATGCTGACTGTATTGGGAAAAAGATGCTAAGGATGAAGCTACCAGGTAAAAGGAAAAGAGGAAGGCCTAAGATAAGGTTTATGGATGTGGTAAGAGAGGACATGCAGGTGGTTGGTGTGACAGAGCAAGATGCAGAGGACAGGAAGAAATGGAAACAGGTGATCAGCTGTGGTGACCTCTAACCGGGAAAAGCCAAAAGAAGAAGAAGAAGAATGTTGTAAGGCTGGGGCAAATGATAATGGTTACGGTTAGGTTTAACACATATGAGTAAGGAGGGCAAGGCTTTGCCCCCTGCACCATCTTACTTATGTGAGTTAACCCTAAATCTACATATTATGTTACTAAAAACACTTTCACCAACAGTATCACTACAAATGCAACACTTGATCTTAGTTTTATAGCTGGGGGTTACCAATATAGGGCTTTTGTAGTGGATAAGAAGTATTTAGTGTTTCATTATCATTTTCATAAGTCATTTAGTGTTTTGTGATGCTCTCAATTTGTTCTACCATCTGTGACTGTCTGTTTGAGTTTTCTGCCTTTCATGATATCATATTATATATATATATATATATATATATATATATATATATATATATATATATATATGTATGTGTGTGTATATATATATATATATATATATACATACATATACATATACTGTCTCTCTCTCTCCTCCTTACGTGCGCATGCACACACACACACACACACACACACACACACACACACACACACACACACACACACACATATACACATACACACTGATCATTATGCTCCCACCTTGATCTATGCCAGTCATTATTTCAGTTACAATTCAGACAGAGTGGAACTCAGGTCAAATCCCTATGGGTTCAAATGGGGGATGTAATAGAATAAAATCTTCAGCTATAAAGCATTGGTAAACTAGCAACTCTCTTCACTGTGTAAATGGAAAATACAGGTTGCAAACAAAAACTCTGCAAGGGTTCCCTATTAAAATGTTGGCACTCAAAATACCAAGTGCTGAAAAGCAAAGACCAAAAACCCGGAGAACAGTGAATCTTGAAAGTCGCTCTTCTCCTTAAAACTTATTTTTGCTGAGGAGACAGGCTCCCTTTGCACCCCAACACCCCCCGAACTTACATATACCATCTCTGAAATCACCTTACCTTGGAGAAAAGGGAATATTCTGAGAAATGGCACCTCGGACTTAGTATATGCAAGTCCGTTCTTTCAGCAGTCAGTCTCCCTGTTTCAAGGACTCACACTAGCAGATCCTGGCATTTCAAATAGTTACCTTCTGCAAGCGGTGTTTGCAAAAAAGTATATTACAGAACAAGATTACATTTCCCACCACGCCTTACAGAAAAAAACAAAAAACATATGCAGTGCTATTGAAAAGCAGATCTGATCAATATACATATCATCCTAAGCCTGGCAGACCTAGCCCAGCATTTTTTTTTTTAATTTTATTTATTTGTTAACCAGGTAAGCCCAATGGATGCAAAGTACAGCTGTGTACACTTACCATAAATGTAGATGTTCGAGTGTATTCACTGTTGCAGTCATTACATTTGGGTTATCTGCTTGCAGGTAGCCCTCAGTCAGCCTGATTAACAAAGTCTTGGGTCCTGCGTTGGTTGCTCTCCCTTCTTCCATGATGTCAGGTCGTCAGGGGTATAAAACATGCAGCCAACGCCATTACATTAGTTTTTCTTGCCCCAGATGTCAGGTGCCCCCCTAATGGGAAGCAATTAAATATAAAAGTACAAAGATATACCTCCAACAAAAAAGCAAATACACCAAAAAGGCTTTTAAGCATAGTAAAGGAAGGTAGAGGTCTAGCCAAAAGAAGTTAGGGGCTGGAGGGAGGGTAACCAGGACTGCAACAGTGAATACACTTGGACATCTACATTTATGGTAAGTGTACACAATTGTACTATGTTCTTCGTGTTTCACTGTTGCAGTCATTACATTTGCATAGATTCCCAAAGCTATGGCTGGGAGGAGGAATTTAGATAGCATTAGGGCCAGCTATAAGGCCCTGCAAGACTGCAGTGGCAAAGCCAGCTCTGGATTTAGAGAAAATTGGCAAATGATAATGCTTGGTGAAAGTATGTACAGAACTCCAGGTAGCAGTGTCTAGGATGTCCCTGGTAGGGACACCTCTGAGAAAGGCTGTAGAGGTAGATGCAGCCCTGGTGGAGTGAGGTCTGATCCCCTGGGGGATAGGTTTTCCCTGGTGCTTGTAGCAGAAATGAATGCAAAGGCTTACCCATTTAGAAATGGTTTGCTTTGAAATAGCCTTCCCCTCTGCCCCTGCAGCAAATGCCAGCAGCAGTTGTTCAGATTTCCTTTGAGGTTTAGTCCTGTCCAAGTAGAATCTAAGTTGTCTGTGCACATCTAAGGAATGCAGTATCCGTTCCCCTTTATTCTGTGGATTGGGAAAGAAGGTTGTCAAATGAATGGACTGATTAAGAGCCACACTGGATACCACCTTAGGCATGAAAGATGGATTGGTTCTGAGGTACACCCTGTCCGCATGAAAGATGATGAAAGGCTCCACTGCCATAAAGGCCTGCAATTCAGATACCCTTCTAGCTGAAGTGATTGCTAAAAGGAAAGCTGTTTTCCAAGAAATAAATTTTAAGTCTGCAGTAGCAGCTGGCTCGAAAGGAGGTAGAATGAGTTTCTCCAAGACAAAGTTAAGGTCCCAGGCTGGGGTTGGAGCTCTCCTGGGCGGTCTCAAATTTTTGGCCCCTCTGAGGAACTGCTTGAGCAGTGGATGAGAGAAGAGGGGAGGTTCTCTGTTATAATGAGCTGAAATGGCTGAGGCGTGGATTTTAATGGAGGAAAAAGACAGGCCCTTGTGAAGCATCTCAGTTAAGTATTGTAAAATCTGAGATAAATTGGGCGCTGCTGTGCTCATCCCTTGAGAATGGTTCCAGGCTCAGAATCTTTTCCATTTTTCAGCATAAGATTTTCTAGTACTAGGCCTCCTTGCCTCTAAAATGATATTCATCACAAGTTTGCTGAGGGATGGTAAAGGAGAGATTAAGTAATTAGCCAGGTTGCAAGGTTCAGTGTTAGAAGCTGAGGGTGCAGAATCTGGTTCTCCTGCTGAGACAGCAGGGAAGGAGTCTGAGGCAGGTGCCATGGAGATAACCATGACACACTGCGCAGGAGGGGGTACCAGTGTTGGCACGGCCAGTCTGGAGCAATCAAAATCATCCTTGGTTTGCCCTGTTTGACTTTTAGAAGTACTTTGGAGAGCAGAGGCAGAGGGGGGAAGGCATAGACTGATAGGTTTTTCCAGCTGAAGCACAGAGCTTCCACTTTCCAGGCTTGTTTGTGGGGAGTCCTTGTGCAAAATTTGTCCAATTGGTAGTTCTGGGGAGAGGCAAACAGGTCTATATCTGGGCTCCCCCATTTGCTTGTCAACATGTTGAAAATCCTTAGTTCCAGTTTCCACTCATATGGGTCCATGAGGTTTCTGCTTAGTCCATCTGCCACTGTATTTAATTTTCCTGGCAGGAATTGAGCTTGTAGGTGCACTTGGTAGCTCAAGACTGTGTTCCACAATGCCATGGGTACTCTGCAGAGGGGGTAAGAATGTGTACCCCCCTTCTTGTTTATGTACCACATAACAGTGGTGTTGTCCGTCTTTACCATTAGTTGTCCTGGAAGAATGTGGTCCTTGAAAGCTGTCAGAGCATTCTGTACAGCTAACATTTCTTTTTGATTGATATGGAGGTACATTTGACTTGGGTTCCATTTGCCCTGAATGCACTTCCCTGCCAGGTGAGCCCCCCATGCATAGTCTGAATCATCTGTTGTTAGGGTTTGGGCAGCAGGGGGTGGTGTGAAAGATAGTCCCTTGTTTTGGTGACAGGCCTCGGCCCACCAAAGGAACTCTAGGCGTAGGCAAGGTATGATAGGAATCATTGTTTCTAGGTCTTGAGAATGTTGACACCATAGCTTTTTAGATACCACTGTAATTTCCTCATACGCAGTCTTGCATATGGAATTAGAAGAATGCAGGAGGCCACGAACCCCAAAGTTCTTTATACTAGTCTACAACTGTTTTTATACAATCTTTGGAATTTAATTTGGAATTCAACAAAGACGTTCTTCAGCCTGTTCGGATCATTTCTGTTACTTAGGTTTATCAGTGCTCTCATTGCCAATTATTAACTTTTACTGACATCGGTAAGAAGCAAGAAAAAGTTTCCCCAACAGGGTACTTAGCTTTAGTTGAAGACTTCGGTTCCGAAACTCGAAAACGAAAATTTCAGGAGTCGGCCGACCTGCACTTGCAAACTGCTTCTGCTTCGGTCACCGCATGGCAAGCAAAACTGATGTAATGACGTCGGCTACATGTTTTATACCCCTGACGACCTGACGTCATGGAAGAAGAGACAGCAACTGACGCAAGACCCAAGACTTTGTTAATCAGGCCGACTGAGGGCTACCTGCAAGCAGATAACCCAAATGTAATGACTGCAACAGTGAAACACGAAGAACATCTGCTCTTTTCATGGGCAACCTGACAGTACTACTTGCTCAGTCACACAGGAAGCAAAATTAAGGCTAACAAAATCAAATCTTAGGACAGAGGGGAAACAACTTTTATTTTTATTTTATTTATATAAAGCACATTTAAATGAAACAGATAAAACAAGCTTTATAAACCTGCAGATGACTACTTATAATCCTTGTGATTTTACTATTATAATAAATCACTCTAGCCTGACTTTTTCCCCCTGAAAGAGTTGTGCTTCTCACACAACCAGAAAAAAAGCAAGCATGTAACAACATGCTGAGTTAATCTATTAAAAAATGTACTTTTATATTTATTTATGATAATTTACTTACTAAAATAAACTACAGCCTGGCAAATTTAAAACTGTACAATATAAACAAAATTATAGTTTAGTCAAATGTGAAAAACAATGCTGGTATCCAAGCATAAAATCAATTAACAAATAACTATGGTTTTAGGGATTTATTAACAAAATGTGTGAGAACATCAATGTTGCCATAATTACAACAAAGCAACTACCTTCGGTTGCCTTAGGCACTGTACTACAAAACTAATTACAGATATACATGCTGTTTTTAAAACAAGTAAGAAAGGAACCTGAAAAATTACACTGCCACATATTTAAGGCACTGTGCTTTAAAGATCAAATTTATTTTCACCAGGAAACTTTGCAGCAGTGGTATATACTAGCGAAGTTCCTTGCATGTTATTTACAATATTAATGTTAAAATCAGAAGCTGATGTGCACACTAGCTTTACTTTAGATTGTCTATCATTTAAAATCCACTTTTGGTCATGTGATACATCCATTTCTCCTGAATGCAGAGTCATTTGATAATATGACACAATTCTTGATTTGTTTGGGTATATTTAGCTATTTAACTACAGCTCAGTCATAGCATGTTTACAATGGTGTACTGTACGTAAAGAGATAGCTATAGATAGTAAATGCTTATGCTTGGATATAACTCTTCAAATGCTTATAGAGTGTGCACTTGGAGGTTAATGCTTTTGGACAAGGAGTGAAGGAAGACAGCTAGCCTTGGTCCATGACACAGGAAGAGGTAAGTGAGTGAAGATGTCTTTGAACAAAATATTGAGTCCTCACACTGAAGTTCACCAAACACTTTTTACTAAATCTGTTTCGCTACAAGCATATATAGATACACAAATCTTCACTGGGTTGGTGGTTAGTCCTTATAGGACAGTAACATAGACAAGGAATATACTAAGCAATGATTTAAGAAGTCTAATATCTTTAAAACATCTGAATAGTACCTACACATTTAATCAGGAAAAACATGTAACATTTTTCAACTGCAGGATAAGAGAAATCAAGTTTCCCATAACTATACCTCTCAACTGTCCAGATTTTTACAAAATGTACAGATTTTTGTCTCGTGTCTGAGCCATTACTTGTTAAATTTGTTGTTTTCTAGCAAATAATTTGGAATTGATACTACTAAATTATGCTTGACATTTGAGTCTGGGATTTCCTATCCCTTAGAAAATATATGCTAACACACACCTGTTATTCTAGAAACTTAATACAAAAATTAAAGTTCATAAGAGCAAAAATGAAAATCTGGCCTTGATTTTTGACCTTTGTTCCCTCATTATTTTTGGCTTTGTCTAGATTTCTTGGACTAAGAGTTTGACAGGTATACCTGTAAGACAGGCTCAGACTAAGTTTTGCTATACTACTGTATATGTAATAATGTCTGTAGTTGATCAGAAGCAAGCTTCAGACTTAAAACGTGTAATATGCACTGGCCATCTGGAAGGCCAAGCTACCTAAATTATGACTACCTTTACCTCTTGACAAAAATAAATTGTATGGTTATGGCAAAACATAGGAATTCTAAAATATGATATAAGGAAACATCAGTTCAATTGTTCTTCAATCAGGTATTGCAATGGTTCAATTTCTATCTACGCACCCGAATAAAGAACACTTAAAATTAGAAAAAGCAATGATGTAAGCCAGGAAATCAGAGAAATGAATGAGCAGCCACTAAAATGTGCTTATCACTAAAGTTCATCAGATAAGTGATCAAGAACCACACAAAAAATAGCGGAATAAAAAATAATGGGTGTCAATCTCTGAAGCTAGGCAAAAGCAGTCTCACTATCAGGACTGCGAGAGTCTTACAAGTATGACAAATAAAAGTCTGACAATCAAAACAGCAGAGGCAGTCACAAAACCCACTGTAACGGTCTTAACGCATTCACACCTAGCAGTTCTGGAATGTCGTTCGTCTGTCAGCCAACATGCATCCCTAGATTCAAGAACACTTCCTGAAAAATAAGTGCATAAGCCAATCAAATATAAATATCTTGTGAACAATAGCTCAAGTCAAAAGCTACAAACAACAACATGTACGTATGAAGTGTTCTTTAGAATAATAAAAGTCAATGAACTGACGACCTTTACAAAATAATCTGATATGTTATAACGCAAAAGCGCCTAGAATTATATTTTTCTCTAAGTTTTCATAAACAGCTTTACATATCTTATAAACTGTTCAGCAGTTTTGCTCAGCCAGACTTCAGCTTTTACACAATGTTAAGATAATCCTTTCTGAGGGCTTGCTTTTTCAAATTACAAACTATGAGAATTCTGCCTATCTGTATAATTAACAGTATAAATAATACTCAGTATCTCTCAGGCAGTACAATTCAGAGTGTAGGTATCAAATACTGCTTTATTCGTTGTCATCTAGGATTTCATCAAATGTTAAACTACAGTCTGTAAGTTATTTCATTTTGAAAGATTTATGTACATATGGAATACTGCATATGTTCACAATTACTAGAAAACAGCTAGTAATTCCTTAAGCATAGTGCATTAAGCATGGCAGGTAACAGTGTACTTTTCTGTCTCCCACAATAGCACCCTCAATATCACATAGCTCACTCAGTGCTCAAAAAATATAAAAGAAAATATGAAAACATGAATAACAAGTGACACATATGGTTGCCTCCACTGCAGTGTATCCTGTAGCTCCATTTTTGATTTCTGACACCTTTCCAATTTATATGTTACCTATTATTAACTGGTAAGTCACTTAGTTAAGGAAACAAGCCCCCAAAAATGTCATGATGCCATAAAGAGCTTTCTGGGTATTAAATGGAAGTATAGAAAAAGGTGTCACAGGTGTGAATGAATTAAAGGCTGCAGGCAGACGTCACCCCACCTGCACCCCCCACCCCTGCTATTTATACGTACAAACTCTAAGATCACTGTACCTGTAAGTAAACAGAATATCCTGACTTACCTGACCTAGAATACCCTGACTTACCTGACCTTAGTACACATTTCTTATATTCTTGTCACTCTCCCTGTTCCAGCGATTGCAACTGCCTGAAAAATATGGCAAACAATAGCGCAGAGTCTGGGAATGCATGTACCATGTGCAGCTTGGCCTGAGATATCAGACCACATAAAGAGCCACCAATGCAAAAGGGATATCAAAGTAGCAGTCGGAATGAGTAAACATAGGGAAAACACATAGTGTCATACTGTGCATGTGAAATTATGTCATATTTCATAAGGAAATCATTTACATCTTCCAACAAAAGAATAACAGAAGTTCCAGTGGGACGCCCGTAACATAAAACCTTAAAACACAAGATTTCTTTACCCAAATGAATGAAGCTATTCCCTTGAGTTCACAAATGCTCTATAAACAAACAGTTAAGGGTATAACGTTTTGAGTAAAATCAGCACCTGCTCAATGGGAGACAAGCTCCTCTCGATCTCCCAAAATGAGAGTCTCTTCCACCCAATGCCCCGTACTTATTATTCTCACTCCAGTGTGGCTACATCTTAGGGAAAAGGCCAACAACTAAATAAATAAAAACAATAATAAAAAAAATCTTTGTCTCTTTCTTCCACTAAAACAATACCAAAAGATCATTCATAAATCATTACAGCACTAAAGCAAGGAAATGAAAAAAATGCATTGAGCAGCAATGCCTAAACAAACAAATGATGACCAGTCAGGCATCAGGCAACTACAAGTAACTCAGGAAGAAATGGACAGTCAAATGTTATACTGTGTGCTTATGAGAGCAGAACCAGGGAGTGGACCTCACAAGCGGCATGCTAACTGGAGCACAAAGGTTGTAACAATGACAAAGATCTTACAATTCTCAAACCAGGTCACATTTGTCAGGATGATGGTAAGTTTTAATTTTGTTATTTTATTTTGCTTTAATATGCATGTGTTTTAATTTGTGTTTGCCTTAATTATGTTATATTTATCATTTTTCCTCCATACAGTGTGGCGTACAACTGACTTAGCTGATCAGTAATTAGGCAAAAAGTGAAAGAATGATCAAAGAAAACTCTTGCAAGCAAGAAGGAAGGTTGTACAGAACCAAAGAAATATATTAAATGATAATCAAAAAAGCAAAAATCATTTGCATGAAACATATATCAAATCAAAACTAAGCAGAAGATACTGTGATTTAAAGGGTCAATGAATGTTATGGAGAACTATGAATCATTTAGCATGTAAAAGAAAAAGCAGAGAAGTCAATCAAAGTAGCAAATATCCAAACTGACAAAATGACAAATCATTCAGATAACAAGGATAAATTCTATTACAAGCTCGTAAGGGAAATAAAGGTACAGTTCTTATCAGACAGTGAAGAACAATGTAAAAAGGAATGCATTTTAAATGGCTTCTCCATACTTTATCTGAATCGCAGCTCAATAAAGACCCCCCCCCAGTTCAACTGAAGTCGACAATCGCTTTTTCTTACAGAAGTCACTGCCGATATGGTTTCTAGTCACTCAGCGGGAGTGATTCCTTTGTTTTGTGAGAATTCTCTTTTCTTCATGTCTCTCCAACCCTACAACAGGTATAAAAAACTGAAGTGTTCTGCTGGGGTAAAAAAATGGCTTTTCAAAAAAAAATTGCTTTTAATTCTGTTGGCTGAATCCTGACAAGTTTAACTAAGTGAGTTTACACGCTGTCGATTTATAGGGGAAGCATTTTAAATTACTATGCCTTCCATCAGAATTGCCAGCGCAATGAAGAAACACTGCATCTGATTAGCTTATATTTCATTAAAGAAGACTTACCTTGGCCTTTCCAAAGGAAAAAAAAAACTGAAAAACAAATCTAAAAATTTATGGTGAGTATAAGATAGAAGTCAGATCAGAATTTACAAAGAACTGAGGAAGAAGTATAGCTAGCATTAACAACTCTTAGGACATATGAAGACTGAAAAGACAGAGAAGTTTCCCTTTAAAGGAAATAGGATACATGCCGGAAACTAACCTGTCGCTATGACTTCAGTACAAAGCCAAATCTCTGAACTCTTCTGAAACAAGGAAATGTAGCATATGTAGAAGCTAGAGGAACACAGTACAAAACAGTACTTATGTCAGAAGGCCTAGATATTATAATCTGAATGAACAGCCAGAGTGAGTGAATAAGGGGGCATTGTGTTCATTAGCAAAACATATAACATAAAACACAAAGGTTTACAAAACAAATTACATAACCTGTAGGTGAGTACATGTGCCAAACACTGGCAAAACAATAGAATATCCATAAAAAAGAGTGGTACGCAATGTGCTCTCCAGTATTTGGCACTCCATTTAATTTCCTTGCTGGTTTGACTACTATGCAGAGTGTGTGTATCCTCATTTTGTCTGTACGTGTTTCCTTGGAGCTCACGTTTCTTCCTACATCCAAAGACATGCAGAGAGGTAAAATGGAGATCCTCCAAGCTGCCCCTATGTAATTTGTTCTGTGTATATGCATCCTTTGACTGACTGCTGTGCTATCTAGGATTGTGACACACATTACACCCACTGCTTGCTGGGACAGGAACCAACTTCCCATGGCCATATTGTATAAAATGACAAGTGAAAACACCCAAGTATTGTTCCTACCCTCACAGTCTAAATTATTATGTGAAGGCAAAGAGTGTGAACATTCTCGGATTACTGCAGCCAGAGTAAACACTATGGTCTTTGCAGAAATAATAATGACTAATAACTTAGAAGAAAAAATACACCTTCTTCAGTGCTTACGCTGTACTTTTCAACATGAATTACATGAACTAAATGAAGTCAGGAGCATGAATGTGATATGAAGCATCCATTTACTTATCAATGTCAATGGCTCACTGGCAGAATACCTGCCTTCGAGGTTGGAATATCACAAAGAGCTTGTATTTCAACACCACACCAGGTGCTCAAAGTCATTCCCTATAAAGGCCATACTGCACTCCCAAGTGTGCTGTTGTTTGGATGAGACAATAAACCAAGATCCCATCTGCTTGAATTGCAGATAGCTCAGTTAGATATAAAATATCCAACAACATTTGCTGAAAAACAGTAGGAGTGCTTTACTATTGTGCAAAGGCAATACCTGAACAGATTTCATAACAGTAATTCAAAAATATATACAACTAACTTATATCAGGAATACCACAAGTTTATAATATGCAACCATTTCAAAGCCTGATTAGTATCCTCCTCAGTAAGCCACTACACATTGCATACTACTTCACACCCATGCAACCGTAGAATTCAAAAACTCTGAATAAAAGCATCACCAATAAAGTTTAATTCACATTTCATCATATCCCAATCTATATAACAAGTTTTGTTCACAAATGACTCAAAAACATATACCAGTTTTTCCAATAATAAGCTCCCAAAACCCTCTAGCCTTATACACTGTAAACAACAAAAATATGTTGAATTATCTCCTCCGAAACAGATGCTACATATGGGAAATTCCCTCCACACATATCCTACATTTCATATTCATTTTTCTTGAAATCTTTTCATGGGATAATTTACAAAGAAAACACAAATACCAGTCTCTCTCTCTCTCTCTCTCTCTCTCTCTCTTAATTCAGTTTGTTCTACCTAATATAACTCCCTTAAAATTTTACGTAAATTATCCCAAGCATGAACAATTTGTCACACACTAAGGAGCCCACACCAGGTAATAAACAGGTGAGTTTATTCTATATTTTGTGTATACATGTACCCACTTACCACATTCTACAGTGCTTTTAACAAACTGCCTATTGTGGTCCAGTGGTGCTAAGTTTGATTCCAACAGCCTCCACTGACTGTGTGACTTTCAGCAAGTCACTTAAACAGACAGCACTCCCAGCCTGAGTCTGTAGAAGGTCCATGAACATCAGTGCTCTATCCCAGAAAATAAACAAATGAACACGAAAGAACAATATATTAGTATTACATTGTCATGGCACTATTTTCTCCTGTCCAAATGCTATGTAATCCCATCCTTCCACGGAATCAGTTTTTTCTATACTCATACTACAGTACACGTTTAATAACCTGCTTCATTTTCTAACCTTTCAATACATCTCCCAAAGACAGCATCATTCCATTTCAGTAAATGAATTAGCAAACCATCCTCAACTGATAGATGCTTCAGCACAAGTCTTAAACGAGCAGCAGTCAACACAGGTTCACCTTCATCATCTTTTGAATAATCTGTGTGTGTGTGTGTGTGTGTGTGTGTGTGTGTGTGTGTGTGTGTGTGTGTGTATATATATATATATATATATATATATATATATATATATATGAGTTTATAATGAATAATCACTGGTGAGCTTGGTCAAAACACAACACATTGAATAAACACACCAGTGATTACCATTAATCGACACTAAAATCACCACAAAAAGGTATTCGCAGATGTAAACCAATAGGTTACATTTGTGATTACAAGAAGTACAAAAAACAGCTTTATATGTTAGGGGCTTTGCCTCCTACACCACCAGAAACTAAGTATGCTAACTCCAGGGTCACATAAACTTAAAAGAGCAATTATGTAACATTTGATATATTGAACTTAAACTGTTACATAACCGTTACATAATTTGACAAACTGTACCAGAAAAGGAAAACACCACTGTTTCACCTTGTGATAAAATGCGTTCAGCAATAACTCGTACAGTGATTAATTTTATAAATAAAAAAAAAAAATATATATATATATATATATATATATATATATATATATATATATATATTTATATATTCAACACATTCTAGCTATCAAAAAAGGACTTTGGATGCCTGCATACAATAAAAAATAATACATGCTGCACTGTACAGAAGCAGACTGACTCCCTTTCCCCAACACAAAGACTTACTTAAAACAACCAATATTTAGCTTAGTACATTTATTGTTTTACTATTGATATGCAGTCAGACACACATATTCTTGACTGTTATCATTTCACATTAAGGATCATTCCCTACAAGAATGATACAAAACAGTTTGCAATTTAAGTCTGGAAACTTTTCAGACTTGCTTGGACCTCCACAAAAATAAACTCATGCTTCCACATGCAAGCTAGCTTCACCATTTGAAAAGTGATACTTTAGTTACTACATAACCACTGAGAAGTTTACTAAAATTTGAATTAATAATGTATCAGTCCCCAAAAGAACCTCAGCTGTAATGCTTTCAACGTCTTGTCTTTATCAAGACTCTATCTTGCCTCGTGGTTTGTACAGCTTTATTTGTCTACCATAAGTACTCAGTAAGAAATTTTCTCTTTAAAAGCTTGCGTTAAAAACACAACCTAACTTTTGGCCAATCTATGTCTATTGTTGTAAGAATGTCCTTCTGTATTGCACAGCTTAGAAACAAATGTCATTGTCACCCTCTACTCAGCTCTCACTAGGCCAGTCAATGAATATAATGCCCCCTTTGGCATATATCTGTCCAGACATGTGCAACAACTGGAATGCCCACAGAGATACCTTACTAAAAGGATACAAGGCCTAAACAACATATCCTACATGGACCAACTCAAAGCCCTGTCACTATACCTGGTATCCTACAGACTGCTGAGAAGTGACCTATGTCTAGTATACAAAGCATCCTCCGATCCACTACTGATGGATTTATGGCACATCAGCAGGTCAAATGGCACTAGAAATACTTAGTTTAGGGATCTAAATCTCTTCTGCAACATCAATAGATGGTTTGAAAGGACAGGTATAGCTCACAGAGGATACTGCTGCTGTCAAACAGACTCACCATCCACATAAAGCAAAATTCATTCCTGTCCATGTTTATATGCAACTTTGATCTATGGGTTGGAAACAGAAAATGTACCCCAGGACTGCTTCCAGTACTACTAATGGACACAGGCAGCTCATATATGCTTTATCCCATGTGTGGGTCCCCCCCAGTTATCTATGGTATGATCCCAATTATTCTCATTTGGGGTAATATATATTTATCTACCATGGGATGGGTAAGGCCAACCTATACCAAATGGGTAGGTTAATTCAAGCACAAAAAGGGAAACCTGTTAGGCTTAAAAGGCCCATAAGGTCAGCTAGCCTAGTACTTACCTATGAAGCTTTACCTATAAACCTATGAATCTATGTTTGCATCAACTGATATGAGTACCCCTAGGTCTCAGTCTAATTCTGCTTTTGCTACTCTCATCCATCTGGCTATGGATTCCTCCTAGAAGTTGATTATTTTTAGGTATAATACTTTGCTTTATAACTACTACTGCGGTGGTGGTGCTGCGGTAGCGTTGTCGCCTCACAGTTAGACGTTGCCCATTCGATTCTTAGTTAGAGCGTCTTCTGTGTGGCGACATGCGTGAATGGGCGTTCCTTCGTTGAAGGTTGTGCGTTAGGCCCGGCAAGCCAGCACGTAAAGTTGTGCGTTAGGCCCGGCAAGCCAGCACGTAAAAATCTACTGCCAATCATTAGCGGACCGGAGTTCCGCTGTGGCAACCCCTAACCAGGAAAAGCCGAAAGACACAACAACAACAACTTTGCTTTATAACTGAATTCAAGTTACCATGTTCTAGACCATGCCTCCAGACTTGCTAGAAGTCATTCCTTCTTTCTGTACCTTTCCGTTTTATCAACTCTGTTGCACACTTTCATATATTTAACAAGCAGGTGTATTTTTCATTCATTTTACAGGTGACTTATAAAGATAACAAAAAGATATGGCCCCTCACTGACCCTGGCAGTAATTCTATCAGCTGAGTAAACTCTGTTCACAATAACTTTGGATTTCATCCTATCTAACAAATGTGCTGCTTGATCATGATCCATTTCAAGTTCGACCATTATCCATTTCAAGTTGCTCAATAACTTTTTGGGTGAGCTCAAGTCTACTGGGGAGACCTGACGGCTGACACTGCAGAGGGAACAAAGATATACAAAAACAGAATAACTTTTGTTTTGATATGCTATGCGTAATATATAGTTGACAGCTAAAAATATCACATTTACAGCCCTGTTTTGCAAATAATTGCAAAAGTTTTACACTGGAATGACCTCCCCCAGTATAAATTCATGCTGCATTGGGTAGACTGCACCAGCTATGCAGAAATGTTCTCTTTCATGGTGATCCCATGACTTATCAAAATGCCAGGTCAGACTCACAGGCAAAGTGTCTTCAACTTTTGTTTGGCTTCCACTCTTGTGAAGGAGAATAATTTGCCTTCTTGCAGTCTTCATTAACATTACCATCCTCACAGAAATTGGTGTAATGTTCGGGGACAGGAATTATATGTTCTTCATTTATTTCCAAAAATTCCAGTGTACATTTACTCACGCTGTATTGTCTTTTTATTAAAGGTATTTTTAATATGATTTCCTCCATGATAGGTGTGAGCTCATGTCCATTCTACTGGACAATTTTACAAAATGGAGTAAGTTTCACTATCCCTCCTTTGGTCTTTCTATTGTTTCCCTTAGGCATATATAATCATCCTCCTTATTTTACAAAATGGAGTATATTTCACTATCCCTCCTTTGGTCTTTCTATTGTTTCCCTTAGGCATACATCATCATCCTCCTTATTTTACAAAATGGAGTAAGTTTCACTATCCCTCCTTTGGTCTTTCTATTGTTTCCCTTAGGCATATATAATCATCCTCCTTATTTTACAAAATGGAGTACATTTCACTATCCCTCCTTTGGTCTTTCTATTGTTTCCCTTAGGCATACATCATCATCCTCCTTATTTTACAAAATGGAGTAAGTTTCACTATCCCTCCTTTGGTCTTTCTATTGTTTCCCTTAGGCATATATCATCATCCTCCTTATTTTACAAAATGGAGTAAGTTTCACTATTCCTCCTTTGGTCTTTCTGTTGTTTCCCTTAGGCATATATCATCGTCCTCCTTATTTTACAAAATGGAGTAAGTTTCACTATCCCTCCTTTGGTCTTTCTATTGTTTCCCTTAGGCATATATCATCATCCTCCTTATTTTACAAAATGGAGTACGTTTCACTATCCCTTCTTTGGTCTTTCTATTATATCCCTTAGGCATATATCATCGTCCTCCTTATTTTACAAAATGGAGTATGTTTCACTATCCCTCCTTTGGTCTTTCTATTGTTTCCCTTAGGCATATATCATCGTCCTTCTTATTTTACAAAATGGAGTAGGTTTCACTATCCCTCCTTTGGTCTTTCTATTGTTTCCCTTAGGCATATATCATCGTCCTCCTTATTTTACAAAGTGAAGTAAGTTTCACAATCCCTCCTTTGGTCTTCCTATTGTTTCCCTTAGGCATATATCATCGCCCTCCTTATTTTACAAAATGGAGTACGTTTCACTATCCCTCCTTTGGTCTTTCTATTGTATCCCTTAGGCATATATCATCATCCTCCTTATTTTACAAAATGGAGTAAGTTTCACTATCCCTCCTTTGGTCTTTCTATTGTTTCCCTTAGGCATATATCATTGTCCTCCTTGACTGAACTATCTTTCTTCAGTTTAGGCCTTTGTTTCTCTAATGGATTACATATATTCTACCTTTACTGGCATTTTTGTTTCTCCTCTCTCTGTTGTGTTTGCCTTATATTTTCTACCTCTTATATAGTCTCTTCTAATTTTCTCAAACGGTGTTCTTCCTGAGGCATATATCACTACTGTTACAGTGCACTTCCTTACAGATTCACACTTGAAGTAGCTGACTTTGGTGTCTTACTGATTACAGCAGTACTTTGTATCCTGTATAAACGAGTTTTGGTTTTGCGCTCCATTCTAGTTATTGTCAGTTTACGTTGTTTTACGTGATCATTTACTTTAAGCAGTTTCAGTGGCCCACCAGGCAGTATATTCATCTTTGCTGCTAGAAGATCACAGTGCAGCATAAGGTGGGTGCTGTATTCCTGAGGGTGCCATTCTTTGGATGAGACCTTAAACTGAGTCCTCACCAAGTTCCCCTGGCACTTACTGAAAAACCTATGGGAAGTTCCCTAGTGGCCGGGCCTAATTTCCTCTTGTCAATATGAATACCACACCTTGGGTCTCTCCTAAAATTAGGCCATTGGTCTACTGGGACTAACTCTGTAAACAAACTCTAAAAAAATAAATAAATAACCTCTATCCTGACTGTGACTAAAAAGGGTAATATGGCTCCAGACATACAGTTGAATAAATAAAATTAAACAGTTGAAGCTAACTCATTAGCCAGCATTTTTAATATGCTGTTCAGTTTTATCAATGTCTGTTCTGAAATTCAGGATCAGACACCTCATGTTTGTTTGGTTTGACTCCCAAGTTAAGCTCATTGTTAAGGATACTGTTTGATGATCACTTGTTCTCAAATGGCAACAGACTATCACATCTTATATCCCCTCCTCATTTGCATTTGATTACAGCAAGTTGTAAAACTGTTTTTTTCCCCCTCAAAGTATGATTTGCTAAGAGATGCCTGAGTTTTGCCTTTCAAGGCCTCCTGCCAAGGAGTTCAGCTAATAACCAACATATTAAGATCTGCCATTAGCAATGCCTTCCATTTGTATGTCCCATCACTTAATTTGGATATTATTACATTGTTAAGAAATAGGAACCACTATGATTAATCACATGCTGTTTATTTGACAGTTAATCAATGCAAAAAAAAAAAAAAAAAAAAACAGAACTCAAAAGAGCACTAAACTAAAAGAACAAACTGCCAAATTTCACAGAACGTTCCTTAATTCATTTTTGTA